>NC_041385.1:17277094-17302496 GCF_002162155.2 Triticum dicoccoides
GACCCCGCCCTCGCCCTCACCTGCGTCGACAACCCCGCGCGTCTCGGCGCGGTCGAGTCCCCCATCGTCCGGCTCGTCTCCGACGAGTACGGCGTCGGCGGGGACAAAGCGTCGTTCGTCTGCCTCGGCGGCTTCCGGAACACCCGCGGTATGTATGAGCTCGAGGAGGGCGAGGGGCAGGGGCTCATGCTAGAGCTCGACGAGA
Source organism: Triticum dicoccoides (assembly GCF_002162155.2). Taxonomy (NCBI): domain Eukaryota; kingdom Viridiplantae; phylum Streptophyta; class Magnoliopsida; order Poales; family Poaceae; genus Triticum; species Triticum dicoccoides. Next base: position 17,277,300 of record NC_041385.1, read on the forward strand.
CACACTTCGATTTCGGCACAAACTACGAGCTGGAGTGCGAGACCGCGGAGCCCGACCAGGCCAAGGAGGTCCTGGAGCGGCTGCTCACCGTGGTTGGGGTGCCGTATGAGTACTCCCGGAGCAATAAGTTCGCGTGCTTCATGGCCGGGAAGCTGCTTCCGTGACTAGGTTTGTGGTTGGTCTTTACCGTGTCCCAAATGATGATTAAACAGTGGTTGCTATAAAACTTGTGTTTCATTAGCACTTTCTCGCGACAATAGGCTTGTTCTGTGGCGAGTGATTTCAAATCTCACAAATGTAATGTTTAGTTATGTTACATTCTGGTATTTGATAACTTTCATCCAAGAATACTATCTTGGGTGGCAGCATAGCAACACAAGGTTTGCATTTCAATCCTCGTAAAAAATCTTGTCCTGGAGCATGATCCGACAACCGCTGGGAAGAAGCCGGGCCTGGTATGTCTGGTTGGGGAGAGAAATAAGTTTCATCTCTCGGGTCCATTTATATACAGGACATACAATCTACTCCCTTTGTTTTTAAATATAAACCTTTTTAGAGATTTCAATACGGACTACATTCGGATGTATATAGACGTATTTTAGAGTGTAGTTTCACTCATTTTGCTTTGTATGTAGTCCACATTAGAATATCTAAAAGGGCTTATATTTAGAAACGGAGGGAGTAGCTAGGAACAAACTGAATTTTGTATGTCCGCCACATTGTTATGGGCAATGAGCCTGTTATTGCAGTCTCACCACACCACATCTTGTTCTGCTCTCTGGTGCAGATGGGCATCCTTAGATTCACCACCTCCCTGATGAGCTGCTTCTTGTCTTAACCCACCTCCCTGATGAGCTGCTTCTTTGTCTCAGGCATACACGGTCATCGTTGGTATCTAAGTTGCCACCTGACAAATCTGTTCTTATTTCTTATTAGGTACCTGAAAGGCTGAACCTGATCTTTGATGAACTAGAAGGCCAAGATACCAAGGTATGCCTGAGTTTATAGCTTGATTCCTTACCATATAATTTCTGAAACATGCAGCGACACATGATTAACCTTTGTACTTTATACTTTGCTAAAACATTTAGGACTCGAGTGGGCGACTCCAAGAATGGGTACTCCTGAAACTTTAGCCAGTGGCCATGTTGATGGTATTTTTTGGGAACAGGGGAGGGCGTGTGTTATTGTTCAAACCAGGCGCCTGAATTTTTTTAATCTTTAGCCAGTGACCACATTGCTGCCCTAAGCGATGAACAGGGCAAGGCGAGTAGTATTGCAGTTAACTATGTGTCATCTGGTCATCATAGTGATTGGTAGATTAAAACCGTAAGCCACCTCTGAATTCATATCGAAGGTAGTTCACCAAGATCTGTGGTTTTTATTTGCATTTTATAAGTTTTAGTGTTTCATGTTACTGCTTTAAATACCTAATTATGGTTTCATCTTCCCTTTTTGGTGCCAGTCATGCGAGCTGGTCTTTTTCTGCTTGGATCCCCAGGTTGTGGGAAAACACTAATGACAATTTATTTTGAGATTGCCATATTCTTTCTACTTAATTTGTGTTCTGTATAAACTGTACAATGTTTCCTTTTCTGGAACTTTAGGGGCCTGATCAATTGAACAAGTATATTGTGGAGAGCGAATCAGAAGTAAGGAAAATATGAACCGGTGCAAGCACTAACTCACCATACATCCTATTTTTTTGAGGTAAATTTTTATGTTTAGCTGATTGCGTGTGTGGATTTATTCTTTCGGGAACACTTGGTAGTTACTTTGTACAATTATGAATGCGTGGTACATCTGTCATGTGATTTATAAATGTGCAACGCGTGGAATTAAATTGTTTGACCTTGCCTTCCTTGTTTAGGTAAAACTAAGTAGTTGTGGCAGCTTTGGATGAGAGAACCCAATTCCTGGTAAATTGGACACCATCGATGAGTTCGTCGAGTTTGATTGAACTCTCACACTTTGAACATGCTCTATTTAAAGCAAGGCCATCCCTGTCATAACAGGTACAGTAAAATGCCAACACATATATGATTGATGTTATGGCACTATACTTGACTTTGGGGATGACGAGATCGACGAAAGCAACAGGAGCCCACAATCATGAGTTCAGCGGCGTCTGCACGCCCTACATGTAGTTGTGCACCTCCTCCTCCTGTTTTCTTGCATGTGATCAATGGTTTCAGATCTCTATTTATCACGGATTAGAATATATATTCTGTAACAAATCTTTCCTACATTTGGTGGATTATTGCATTTGTATTTTTTATTGTTATCATCTAGAATATTATATTCTGTATGAATGCTTTTAACAATGCTTCGTCAGGCTGTTCCCGCCGATGTTGTTGTTCATGCCGTCCCCCTAGTGCCTGGCATCACGGGCAACAAGTTCAGCGCTGTCCGACAAGGTGTCCTGCAGGGACAACCTCCGTCGACCTGTCATCGAACTTTAGTATGCGTGCTTTGTTCTTTGAAACTGAATTCAGACTTTGAATAAATACTACTTTTATTTGAAAGAAAATATGTGCGTGATTCCACAACTTATGCCAAAATGCATAGCATAGCTTGGTATACACGAATTGCAATCTGAACGTTTTTCTCTGTGTCGTCGTCCTGCTTTCTGGTTCTCTGTTATCTGTCATCTTATATCTCTGCTTTCTGCTTTCTGGTGCCTAAACCGAACCGTCGAATCTGTAAATATGTACCAGTACCAGTTTGAACCAGGGGATGGTTGGTTGTTTATGTGTGCTGTTAATGAGTTCATTTTGCTCTCTAACTCATTGGATTTTTGGATGTCAATCAACAAGCTTCCCCTGACTGATTGATTGATCGATTTTTGGCCGGTGCTAGCTTGTGTGTCTTGTGTCGGGCGAGGGAGAGGGACGATGTGCATACGGGGTTGCAGTGCAGAGGCGCCGGTGGTTTCAAGTTGCAGGGCCGGGAGGTGAGGGAGCACAATGACAACAACACTACATCTCCCTTCTCTCTGTTATCTTGTACTGAATTGTCCCCTCTTTGTTGCAGAAATTTCACGGCAACCAGGAGTAACAATATTTTTGGTTACTTGGGAATACGATGATGTTCTGGTGACGTGGAACATGCTGAGATTTGGACTTCAATCCTTGATTGTGCACGGGCATGCATGCTTCACACCCATGCTGCAAACAGATTTTCATTTTCGAAGAAAGTAATAATACTATAACTACAAAATTCATGTTGCAGATTTATGCTCCATGTAGTATACTCGCCCATTATAGCTTTATTCAGTTCACCGTTTGCACCATCATGTTCTGGAGTTTGAAATGTACTCCCTTTTTCTGTAGGGATTTCCGAAATGAGTAGAAGACTAATAACTTCTACGACATCAAAGATCTCTGAGATTTTAGAGTATGCACCATATTGATTTACTTATCGATTTATTCACACGTATATTGAGTTCACGATGGAAATATATACGAGTATTTTCATTGTATGGAATTTTTTAATTACTACCAGATGGAATTTGGGAATTAGTCTTACAAAGCTTCCAAAATCACTAAAGTTATACAGCTACTACAGAACTGGTTAAAATTAGTGATGTTCTATAATATCTACATGACTGATTACAACACTACTCATGTGATTTGGTACTTTACTATATGGTAGCTTTTTTACCCCTGAGGCGAGCTAATGATTGGGAACTTATAGTGCCAAACTGACCTGCATATTCTGTCAAACATTTTGTTGCAGTATTTAGGATCAGCATGGAAGCTGAATTTGTCACCAGATGTTGTTTAATTGTGTGCTACTAAATTCATTGGTTGACAAGCCTTAAAACTATCTGTAATAGCATACCTTGTTTTCAACATCATTGGCTTGTTTAGAATGCTAAACTGAAGAACTGAAGTACTGAACAAAACAATACAGAAGTCAGTAAAAAGTGCTTAAGAGGAATTTTTGGTCTGCAGTCTGTACTAAAAAACTCTTGTGGTCATTCGTTTTGACCTGATCCAAGGCAAGGCCTATCAGTGTTAACTCCCAGGCTGTAAAAATTGAATTGATGATTGCATACTCTCGTGTGGATTTTTTATGTGCATGCATGGTAACCATTTATTTGTGTCTTTCATCATCAGATCAAACGGCAAGTTTATTGTCTGATTAATTAGAGGTTTCTATTTTGGAATGAAATTTTCTGAATTTTTGCTATCCCGCTGGTCCTTACTAATTCAGTATATACTAGAATTTGAAGTTGTGATCATCCATTGTTCTACTATGGAGACTAGGATAAATGATTGCAGTTGCAGGGCCGCCGCCGTTGCTGAACACAAACGGGGCTCGGAGCAGGCCAAACTCCGAGGTGGACCAGGCAACGGATCGTGGAGAGGCGCCCAAGGATGTTTTTTTTTTGCTTCTGTTCATTGTGCCATCCAATTGGTTTAGACTTTTCACCATTGCTAATTACTAGGGGAGTATGGGTGCCAGAGCTAGTAAGTGGCCTGCACGCTACGCTCTTGCCAAATAATTTGCAACCATGCTTGCACTGAATTTTTATTTGTTTCCCGATGTACCTTACAACAACTTCGTGATGTAGCACTACTTTGCACTAGCATGCACCTGCATATATAATATGGAAAATGACTGTCATTTAGAATTACTTCCAAGCTACATCGTCTATCTGAATGTCAGCCCGAAACCACTGGTTGGCACACATAAAATTTTGGAAGTTGTATGTAGTCCTCCTTCTTTGAGCCAAAATTTATGTCTATGATTGATGAATCAATATAATTTTTTTGTTCAAGTTGGATCCAATAGAACATGGCTTTGGTGGTAGTCAGTACATGTAGAATTTCTATCCTTCTATATGTGTACTGAAACTATTTAAGGTCACTATGTAGTAAATTCATCATACTATGTGTCCACGGAAACCACTTAAGGTCAAAAGTGACAAGTAGAACCACATGCATTGTTTTGGGTAGTCTAAATTGACTCTATTACTTTTATCTCATAAATCTATGATCGGTGCTTTTTTACGTGGAATATATTCTGGAGCGGTTGCTGGTGTTAGGGATGCATTTATATATGGGATAATTGCATTAGCTATTTCATACAATTGGCATGCAAGGATTTTTCTTCTTTAGTATAACTCTCTATATTTTTATTGTTTCTTTTATTGTTTCCAGAATGCATTTCCACAATAGAGATGGGAAATGGGATACATCGTTGTCGTCCTTCAGTGAGCAGCCGAGGAGGAGCTCCTCCATGCTGATGATGTGGAAGACAGATACCCTGTCCGTGACGCCTGGTTCTGGCCTCATATACATGTAAGTACCCGTTCGTTCATTAATAGACAGCATATAAGAAAGTGTGCCATCTGAATTTGGATCATGCCATGCACAAGACTATTCAGATTGTTTTCTTGAGGAAAGTGAGTATTCAAGTTGGTTAGATAAAAGTGTATCATCATTTTTTCATGAAAAATAATTTCATAATACCATATTGCAGTGACTTCCTATGTCATCAGCAAATGCAGTGGAGAAGAAGCCGGTTCACCACATGATCATTTAATCTGTTATTGTTTTTTAACTATTCCCTGTTGCATGTATAATCAGAAAAAATAAAACTCCTCCTTTCGGCCCATACTAGGAGTCTGGAAGTGATACTTTTGTGAGGAGTGCTGGAACATGACTGGATCAAGCGAGACAAAGAACAATGGATGAAAGAAAGAGATCAGAAAAGGGATTAACTCCTGACCACCTCATACATATATACATGTGTAAGAGCTTGTCACCTCATACATATCTCTTGTAGCTATATAGGGCTCTTTTCGTATTCTAGGAAATTTTAAAATTATATTTTACTAGGGATATAAGTATCAGATGCTAGATATGTGATCTAGAGATTTTAGACTTTCAGGATTCAACCATCAGTTGTCTTCCTTGAATATTTCTTTATTTTTCTAGGGCAATCTGTTTTTTTAATCCTTGAAGCGCCATTCAGAACATATGATCGTGGTTGTCAAGTTCCTGTGAAATATATACCTTTGATCTCAGTTTTATAGGGAAATTAACATGATCTCATTTTTATCATGCTGAAAATATATTATGTTATACCTTTGATTTTGGTAATGGTATGTTTTCCCATGATTGCTGTAATTTTGTTGTCCTACATGTGTCCGTGCGTTGGGATAGTATGAAGAAAAGTTGCAGCTATCCATACATCATTATTCATGGCATAAGGGAAATCTACTGAATCACAGTCACATTTCCTAAAACTCTCGAATTCCAACTTAGCGGTGTTGATGACCATGATGAAACTGTGAAATATTAAGCGGTACTTTTCCATTGATTTTTTCATTCTCATCGTATCATTGATGTGACTGTGTGACTCAAGTTTTGATTTCTCCCTCACCTTTTAAGTTCAAAGTAGTATTCAGCAAGTTGTTGTGTCGAATATAAATCTCTGAAACACTTCCTATATAAAGGTTCAGTTATATCATCAATAATGCCAATGCTTCTGGCTGCTGTTGCTGGCTCCTAACAGCAAAATCAAGTCTAGAAACACGTATGGTAATGGTGTAACAAAAAAAATCTGAGAGAGGTTTTGAGTATGCTTTCTTAGCTATGACACTTTGATTTAGCTTACTTTGCTAGGATACCAGAACTAGCACTCTACGAGTGAAATAATTTATTTATTTAGCACCGTTGTCAAATTATTACTTTGTATTCCTGAAATTTTAATATAACTGAATGTGGTGAAATGCAGTGAAAATATTGTTGTTTTTGATTTAAAAATGGTTAAATTGGAGGAAAGCATTTCTGGTACATTCATCAGCAATACTGCACCATATACTATAGAAGCTTGGGCCACTAAATCAGCTGTTTCTGATGGATCTTCTTTGACTCAACAGTATCAATCTACTTCCCAGGCATGTGGTTTATTTTATTCTTCAGCTCAATGGAAAACCATGGCAAGTTCTGTTTTACCTTTAGGGTGTTGTCAAAATGATTTCAATGAGACCAATTAAGTGACTAGCCTATAGAAAAATGATGATCTGTTGTTAAAATGAAATAAAAACAGATAAACAGAAAAATGATGATCTATTGTTGATTGTCTTCAACAGAAACAAACATGTTCATAGTTTTCTTGTGTTTTTTCTTCGATGTGACTCTTTGCCTGACATGTTGATGTTACCATGTATCCCATATTGGATTTCACATAAGGAATGTCCATCCCTGAAGCACAACCTCGCGTACATGGTTAAGTGGACCAAACTAAGTCCAGAAGAAGATTGCAAATTTCAAACGTGAGAATGACAACTACAGGAAGACTATAAGACTTTATATTGATTCTTCTTGTATAATCACTAGAAACGCCTAGGGCCAACTTTATAATGATTTTTTTCTAGACCGAAGCGCCAAGTGATTGAGTCATTCATCGCTATGGATGTGAATAGCTGACAAGGGCCACCTTGATCAGAATCGCTCGATAAACCAGTCCTTCCAGAAAGATAAGCAAATCCTGCCAGCAAAATCATATTACAAATAGACAGGACACAAGGCATCCCAGACCACACAAGCAAGTAAATGATCGATATAGAGGTTTGAATGATTGAGCCATACAATATGGGAATACATGCTACATGGTAAAAAAATTAGACGGATCAAAGTAATGATGGTCAATAAAGACGGAAAAATCATGGCACGCAACAGACGAGTGACCGAGTATAATGAACTTTTTATAGTCATGGATTAGTCATGTGTTAAACAAGTTCTGTTCATGGATTAGTTATTATCAAGCCTGTTGTTCTTTCTATAGTCATGTGCTATTTTTTCAACTGAACACATTGAAGTTCCTATAGATTTTCATGGTTTATGCAAAATAGTTGAGCCTGGTTGTTTTATTCATACATATTCAGGATTTTTAGAGTCTAGAATTCATCGGTTTATCTCGTGGAGAGAGCAGTAGTGTTGTTCATCTTCTGGTTTTGATATAATTACTAACATTTATTCATTTTAAAGATTAGTGTATTAGTGCATGCTAACAAAACATGTACTGTCAAAGCATTGTTCCAATGTCTCTTAAAATATATTCTTTCATAGAGGGTCGTTCTGACAAGTGGTAGCATGCTGATCCAATAAAAGACTGGCGAAGACAAGATCAAGTTCCGCCACTTCTGCTTTGAAGAGACTGCTACCAAGCTGTACCTCAGCCTCAAGGGCAAGAATGACTCCAGTTTGGGGTTCAACATGCTGCTCGCAAATCCTAATACAATATTTGAGAGTCACCATGTTGCTTCCATTATAAAATGTGGCTTCGTGATGGCAGTATTGCCAACATTGACCTCATCGAGTCCACCAAAATTAATAAGCCTGGGATCAAGGATGCAGGTCCCTATCACATTCAGGCACATATATCCTCATATGCAGTCTGATATATTCAATGGTAGATCCATCAGGTATACCATCAAGGTTAAGATCAACATGAAGCACTACATTGTGTAGGGCTAATAACTTCAGGTTTAATGGGAGGGAAACAATTGTGTAGAATGCCCTATCGTTTGATGTGATATATGCCCAAGAGATTAGGAGTCCTTGATTGTAATATGTGCCAATTCTTAAAGAAAGCAAGGAGTGAAGTAGAAGCTTCACCATTTAAGCACCAAGGACGTATCATTGACTACAATGTTCATCAGGTTGCTTAGACGAGATATGAGCAAAAGTATTATCATTCATAAATATTCTTTTCAAGTGAGATGAGCAGCAGTACCAAGATAGATAACAATGTTAAAGTATCTTTAGAATTTTGTTGGTCATTTTTTTGATAGAGCTGACATTTATTTGGATATGATTTTCCATGGTGGGGAGAGATGGCGACGACGCGGGGTGAGTAGGTTGGGGGAATGAGATATGAGTGTGAGCAATGTGTTGTGAGCTGAGAGAGTGAATCGCCTTTTTTAGATAAAAAGAAAAGGAGTTGTTGATTGCTTTTTTAAGGGAAAAGCCACTGTTTGCTTCAAAGGTGAGCCATATCGAAATTGGATGTGACGCACTCTAATAGAAGGGACGATGGTACTCACTTCGACTAAAAATGTCACATGCTATTATCTAGCAGCTAACCGATGAATATATCTTTACTTTTTTCGGTCAGAGTTTAAAACTGATGGCTTCGGATGATGCTTTGATGGATTGGACTGAGACCTCGTCGAGTTTTACACAATCAGAACTGGTGCATACAAATAACTGTTATTTTTTGTATATATTTTGCACATGATAACACAAAAGGTATATTTCTACATTTATGTTTATTATTGTAGGGGATGAGAGAGATAAAGATGGATTATGTCGACGTTTAAAAACATTGACAAGGGTCCCCATGCGATGTCATTGAAAGGCGCAAAAATATCATCAAATTTTATACACCAACATGAAAAAAAATTAAAGACCCGTGGCAACGCACAGGCACTGTACTAGTTTAGTCATAATATATGGGTATGCAGACAAACCGAGCGTATAGAAATGCTATGAAAAGTTCAGTTTGGTCATCTCCGTGGACGTTTAAGTAGGATTTCAGGGGTAAATGATCTAACAAGGAGCATCTCCAAAACAGACATTATTTATCCACACACTGGTTTAAATCCGTCCGTAGACATGATATAAAAGCCGGCCATTCAATCCTGCCCCTTTAATGTTTGCCTCGATTTAACTTAATAGAATAATTGTCCAGGTGTGGCTTCCGCTATCGGCAGCTGGCTTCCCCACAACAGCTTCCGCCATGCATGACCACACAGGGCGCAGCATGCTTCCGTCATTCCAAGCATGGACACATCACATGCACCAAGCAAGCTTAAGGGTGTGTTTGGTTACAAAAGACTAGACTTTTTTTAGTCTCAGAGACTAAAGAGAAGGGTCGCGCTAATTGCCACACGTGTGGCAGGAAGAAAGACGCACCACATGTCTCTAATGTAAACAGATTGCCACGTCATCGCATTCATGCATGCACAATTTTTTTTGGATTTTCAGTTTTTAAAATGTTTTATCTCTTAAACGAAAAATCCGATTGAAAATACGTTTTCACCATTAAATCCCTCGCGATGAGATCTTCAAAACTAGATCCCATGTTGATATGTTTTGATGAAAAAAAAATTTGATTAAAAGTTGCCATGTCTATTGCATATGAATTGCCATGATGTTTACACTGAAGTTGCCATGATATGTTTCAGCTATTTTCTTCTATATTTAAAAGTAAATTTTGACATTTATGAAACGGGGAATTAAGAAACTAGACTTTCCATGAATCATAAACTAAAATTGTCATGATACATGCACGTAAAATTGCCATGGTTCATATAAAAAATAATTTTCATGGTCAAAGTACTGGAGTTGCCACCATCAAAATACTAAAATTGCCATTATCTACAAACTAAAATTGCCACATGGCAACTTTAGTTTAAGCCCTATGGCAACTGCAGTGTAAACATCGTGGCAACTTCTGGCAAAAGAAAAATTCGTCGAAACATATCAACATGGGGTCTAGTTTTGAAGATCTCATCGAGACGGATTTAATGGTGAAAACCAATTTTTAGTTCGTTTTTTTATTTAGGAGATACAACATTTTTAAGCCGAAAACCAAAAAAAAATCTGCTAATCTCATCTATTCATACGTGGCAAAATGAGTGGTGATGGAGGCGTGTGGGCGATGTGCAAACGCCCATACGTGTGGGCGTTAACATTTCCGAAAGAAAAAGGAACCTTCAATAGAGTCTTTTTTAGTCCCTAAAGAAAAAGTCCTTTCCTTTTGGTTACATAGGGACTAAAAGGGATTTTTTTTCTAGTCTAATCCATGTAACCAAACAGGGCCTAAAAAGCATGCAACGCAGATGCACCACCCGTGCCGTCGAGATAAAGGGGTTGTGACATGGGGTATGTGATGGCTTTTAATTGGCTAAGTGGACGTCCGACTTCTGCAAATGTCCCGCAGTTTTGCTTTCAGTTTACGGGAATTCGGACATCCCAACCAGTCCACGAATATATACGCGTCCGCATTGTTTGATATAACGCATCTGAACAATTCAGTCCATACCTTTATGGGAGTTTTGAGGACTACATTGGAGATGCCCTAACATCTTAGGTTATGAGACAGAGGGGTACCATTTACCAACATGCATACTAGCTCAGTTGGGGGCCTTGCGTTATGTAGTCTAACACACACTTAGTTAATTGGAGGTGGGGTAATTAAAGAGATTTGAGATGATGATTTGGATCGTTTCAATGCATTATTTACTCCACTTCATAACCTGCGTCCTAAAATTTTATATATACACTTATTCATGAACGAAGAGAATTTATATAGTATATTATAGTACTCCCTCCTAACAAAATATATGACGTTTCTTACGGCTAGTTTAGCCTAAAAAATGTCTTATATTTTGTTCGTAGGTAATACTTAATTAAGCAGAAAAAGAACGCTAATGATTGGCACATGCACAGGCACTGGTTAATCAGAAGAGAGTGGTACTAGGCGTACATGTTTCCTTTTTGTCCGCTTCAACAGACCAGACCCTCTAGCCAGCAGCCCGAACACACGTGCGCCGTGCGGCCCACCATTTTGACGACATTTTGGCTGCTCGTTTCCTTTGTGTTTCAATCCTTTAGATCTTTTGTAAACTTTGTCCAATACATTAATTTGTGCCAGATTTTACAAGCTAAGTGAGAAAAAAAAGTTGTGCAGTTGTGCAAATGATCTGCAGCGCAAAACATTTGTATTACAATGTCATAAAAAATCACTACGAAAATGCTAGTAATTAATAATTCGAGTGCAACGCTAGAAAAATCACAACCTTAATTTTTACACAATAAATATATAGGGTTATCTTGTACGCCCTCCGTAAACTAATATAAGAGCATTTAGATCACTATTTCAGTTATCTAAACGCTCTTATATTAGTTTACAGAGGGGGTACAAACATTTTAAAATGCTATGGTTACATGCCCAAAACATGACAGACCTCTTCCAGAGTGAGTTGATGCTCGCTATGGTGACGGAATGTTAGCTTAGGCAGAGATTTGGGATTGATCTGACATCGACAACTTTGGGGCTGCCAAAGCTAGCACGCAATGTGTGACAATTCTTCATCAAGCCGTTTGAATAATCGAGAGTAATGACCTGCTTGTCTTGCAGGATGTGCGAGGAATAGTAGGGGCGCCAGAAGAGGAGTGGCACTACAACTAAAGGCAGAAGAGGTGACATGGGAGACACAATAAACTCACGAAAGCTGGATCCGAGTGGGAATCAACGGATGTTGCCAGAGCTAGAACCTCATGTGGACATAGTAACACATGGTAGCACGATGAGAAACCGCATGTGAACCTTCTCCTGGTCGGGGCGTTGGTGGTAAACCTCATATAGAGGATTAGTCACTCACACTTGAGGGTTGGGACCGGGGGCGGTCATGGCGGTGTCTGGTGTCATGGTGATTTGTTGTCTTTGTTCGTGGAGGACGGGGATGGGGAGCCAACTAGCGTTTATGGCTACCACAGTTCGGTTGCTAACAGTTGGCTAGGCATGCTGAAGTGACGATGGGTCTGGTGTGTTATAGGCGAAAGCCTACGCCGGCCACGTTATATGCCAACACCGATGACGCTCTAGGATGTCGCTACTTTCCTCAGAGACTTATTATGGGTCTTTTTCACCTCCCTCATTAACGGAGTTTGAGCTCTCTTGGGTGAAACCCAAAGTTTTTGCCTATGTTGGAGCGAGCGACGATGGCGTTTCCATCACTTCCTCCTAGGGACGGCGCCTCCAAGAAAAGTAACGACATCCAAGGATGTTGTCATCAACGACATTAACTGAAGTGGGTGATAGAATTTCACTTACAGATCACCGAACCCAGCGTCGATGTATCACGCCCAGCCATCCGTTGAAGCCAGAATAGTCATTCATCACAGGCAGATTATCGTTGCCAACAACCATCACCAGAAGCAAGCAGGCCCAGATGGCCACATTAGCCGAGCCAACATACCCACCGCCACACAACGCCGACATGTTGCCCATACCTTACAGGCCGAGAACCTCGCCCTATGGAGCTCATTTAGCCATAGATCTGTGGCTGCCGCATCGGTGTACATAGGTTATCCACATCTCGAGCACGCTGCCCTAACTTCCACTGTCCAGTCGACCCACCCGATGTCACCACCTCCACAACACCATGACATCCCAACCCCTTGCACGAATAGGAACACACCACACCCAGCCGGCCTGAGTACCAACATGGCACCACTAGAGAGAAGTGATGGGGGCCCTCGTGGTACACGCCCACGACACCGGGAAGCGTAGGGCGCTAGATGAGCCGTTGTAGACTCCACCGTCCTCCGCCCCAAACCATATCACATCGCCATGAGATCGATTCCTCCCGCCGCCTGCGCCACCTAACCAGCACCACCCACCATATCCCCAAGCACGCCACTCTACCATTATGATGTATGGGTCGCCACCTCGGCATCTGGTCTTCACCGCGCGAGAATGTCCAAAGGATCCCCTCCCCCTTTGACAGACATGGCCTACCGCCGTCGCGGTAGCGGTGGTAAGAGGGGATTGGATGGCAGGGAAGGGCGGTGCAAGCTAGGGTTTCTCACTAGTAGAAAAAAGGCCTATTGTCCCGGTTCGTAAGGCCCATTTGTCCCGGTTTTTGAATCGGGACTAAAGGGTCGTTACTAAAGCCTTGGGCCTTTAGTCTCAGTTCTTACATGAACCGGGACAGATGGGCCTCCACGTGGCTGGTGCTGCGAGCCCAGGAAGGAGGGCCTTTGGTCCCGGTTGGTGGCACCAACCGGGACCAAATAAGCGTCCACGCGTCAGCAGCTGGCAGGAGCTGAGGTTTTTGTTTTTTTCCGAAAGGGGGTGGTTTAGGGGGTAATTTAGGGTGTGTTAGCTAGCTAATAGATAGAAGTGTCCTCTCTTATCTCCGTGCTTGGTTTACCAACGCTACTGCTATGCCTAAACATGGCTTAGATTAAAGAGAAGGCAACATGTGGTGCATGTCGAAATTAATACTAATCCTAACTTGATCAAGTTTGGATTAGTACTACTTTCGACATGCACCACATGCATGTTGCCTTCACTTCAATCCAATCCATGTTCATTTCACACACTGATATATAATAACTCTTCATGCCCGCATCATGCATCATCATAATAATAAGTCATACTAATCATCATCATACAACTTCGTTATTAATAACAAGTCATGCGATCATCATCCTCATAGTCATCGAACCAACCCTACTTAATTGTTCTAGGCACATGATCATCAGTATTAGGTAGGACCTAAATACCATAGTTAAGGTAAGATAGCATAAAACAATATAGACCCTGACTCTCCATTATGGAGAATGGAGATCATCCTATCTCCAATTCTTACTCTTCGCTTCCTTTTGCTTCCAAGAACCTCCTTATGACTGTCCATACATTTTTTCCATTCTTTGATTAGCATGTCTCCACTTCTTTTAGAAATCAGGTATGGACAGTTGAGATTCGTAGGATGACCTGGCTGTATGCTCAAAACATTAAGGCTACCTTTCTGATACATCAAATGAGGCACACAATCCTCTCGGATTATCTGTTGAAAAACATAGTAATAACTTCATAGTTAGCAAATGATTTACTAGTTTTAGAAGTATGCAAAAGATGCACGGATGTCGTAATAGTAAAAAATCTTACCAGGGTATCTCCATAGTAGTTACCGTAGTTCAACACGTGCACTAGTGGCACGTATTGATCATAATGTTGAGGTGTTTGATTGTAGATATTATAATTCTCAAGATCAGTACAAAATGCGATCACATGATTTTTTCTCCTGATAAGTTAATTCGGAGCCTTCAGTGTAGTAGGTTCTGTCTACCATATTCCGCACATTCTTTGAAGAATGAAAATTTGCTGTCAATGGAAATAAGTTGTCAACTATTTTGAAATGAACAATATAAATTAGCTAATAACTATGTTTGAGAAACTCACATGGTGGTAGAATTGGAGGCGTATCAACAAGGACCCAAATGTCCATATTGTTTTGCTCAATTTCAGGATCACTTAGATCCATGGTGACAAGCATATCCTCATGAAAACCATACATCTTGCAAAGTGCTCCCCATTTTTTGCAACCAAAATGGATTACGCTCTCAGAATTGTATAGCTTTACTTCAAAATCCACACCATGATGGGTCCGTAGGTGAATTTTCTTTGTTTCGAAACTTTCATGGTCTTAAAAACCCATCTTCTCCAAGACATAGCGTCTTGCATGGCATGGGATAAGCTAGTCGAATTGTAAAATATGAAAATTACACGTTGAAATAGTTGAAGTCGTGCTTAATTACGAAAAAAAAACTTGTCATCGTTGCGTACCATTTCAACATCGAAGGTCTCACTAGTAGAAAAAGGGCCATTTGTCCCGGTTCGTAAGGGCCTTTTGTCCAGGTTGTTGAACCGGGACTAGAGTGTCATTACTAATGCCCTAGGTCTTTAGTCCCGGTTCTTACATGAACCGGGACAGATGGGCCTCCACGTGGCCTGTCTGGCAAGCCCAGGTGCTATGTCTTGAGCTAGCGTTGGTTTTCCCCGAAGAGGAGAGGGTGATCCAGCAAAGTGTAGCGTAAGTATTTCCCTCAGTTTTTGAGAACCAAGGTATCAATCCAGAAGGAGGCTCCTCAAAAGTCCCATGCACCTACACAAACAAACTGAGAACTCGCATCCAACACATAAGGGGTTGTCAATCCCTTCACGGCCACTTGCGAAAGTGAGATCTGGTAGAGATAGTATGATAAGATAGATATATTTTTGGTATTTTATGATATAGATGCAAGAAAAGTAAAGATGCAAATAAAAGTAGATGGAAACCAAATATGATAAGAGATAGACCCGGGGGCCATAGGTTTCACTAGAGGCTTCTCTCGAGAGCATAAGTATTATGGTGGGTGAACAAATTACTGTCAAGCAATTGATAGAAAAGCGAATAATTATGACGTATCTAGGCATGATCATGTACATAGGCATCACATCCAAAACAAGTAGACCGACTCCTGCCTGCATCTACTACTATTACTCCACACATCGACCGCTGTCCAGCATGCATCTAGAGTATTAAGTTCATAAGAACGGAGTAACACATTAAGCAAGATGATATGATGTGGAGGGATAAACTCATGCAATATGATATAAACCCCATCTTGTTATCCTGGATGGCAACAATACAATACGTGTCTTGCAACCCTTTCTGTCACTGGTAAGAACACCGCAAGATTGAACCCAAAGCTAAGCACTTCTCCCATGGCAAGAACGATCAATCTAGTAGGCCAAACCAAACCGATAATTCAAAGAGACTTGCAAAGATAACTCAATAATACATAAAAGAATTCAGAGAAGATTCAATTAATAACCATAGATAAATCTGAACATAAACTCACAATTCATCGGATCTTGACAAACACACCGCAAAAAGAGATTACATCGAATAGATCTCCACAAGAGAGGGGGAGATCATTGTATTGAGATCCAAAAAGAGAGAAGAAGCCATCTAGCTAATAACTATGGACCCGTAGGTCTGAGGTAAACTACTCACAACTCATAGGAGGGGCAAGGATGTTGATGTAGAGGCCCTCAGTGGTCGATTCCCCCTCCGGCAGAGTGCCGGCGAAGGCTCCAAGATGGGATCTCGCGGATACAGAAGGTTACGGTGGTGGAAATTGTGTTTCGTGGTGCCCCTGGATGTTTTCGGGGTCCGTAGGTATATATAGGAGGAAGAAGTACGTCAGTGGACGCCCGAGGGGCCCACGAGATAGGGGGCGCGCCCTACAGGGGGGGCCTCCTATCTCGTGGAGCCCTCGGAGCTTTCTTGACTTGCACTCCAAGCTCTCCAGATCAGATTTGTTCCAAAAATAACGCTCCTGAAGGTTTCATTCCGTTTGGACTCCGTTTGATATTCCTTTTCTTCAAAATACTGAAATAGGCAAAAAACAAGCAATATGGGCTAGTCCTCCGGTTAGTAGGTTAGTCCCAAAAATGATATAAATATGTAAAATAAAGCCCATAAGCATCCAAAACAGGTAATGTAATAGCATGGAACAATCAAAAATTATAGATACGTTGGAGACGTATCAAGCATCCCCAAGCTTAATTCCTGCTCGTCCTCGAGTAGGTAAATGATAAAAAGAGAATTTTTAATGTGGAATGCTACCTAGCATAATTCATAATGTAATTTTATTTCATTGTGGCATGAATGTTCAGATCCAAGTAATACAAAATAAAAGTTCATATTGATATAAGAAACGGTAATACTTCAAGCATACTAAGCAAGTAATCATGTCTTCTCAAAATAGCATGGCCAAAAGAAAGTTATCCCTACAAAATTATATCGTCTGGCTAAGCTCTATCTTCATCACACAAAGTATTTAATCATGCACACCCCTGATGACGAGCCAAGCAATTGTTTCATACTTTAATAATCTCAAACTTTTTCAACTTTCACGCAATACATGAACGTGAGCCATGGCCATAGCAATATATGTGGAATAGAAAGGTGGTTGTGGAGAAGACAAAAAAAAGGAGAAGATAGTCTCACATCAACTAGGCGTATCAACGGGCTATGCTCTAATAATGATGATCATCAATGTGAGTGAGTAGGGATTGCCATGCAACGGATGCACTAGAGCTATAAATATATGAAAGCTCGTCAAAAGAAAACTAGTGGGGTGCATCCAACTTGCTTGCTCACGAAGACCTAGGGCATTTTGAGGAAGCCCATCATTGGAATATACAAGCCAAGTTCTATAATGAAAAATTCCCACTAGTAAATTAAAGTGACAACATATGAGACTCTCTATCATGAAGATCATGGTGCTACTTTGAAGCACAAGTGTGGTAAAAAGATAGTAGCATTGTACCTTCCCTCTTTTTCTCTCATTTTTTTTATTTGGGCCTTTTCTTTTTTTATGGCCTCTTTTTTTTATTTTATTTTTTTTATTTCGTCCGGAGTCTCATCCCGACTTATGGGGGAATCATAGTCTCCATCATCCTTTCCTCACTGGAACAATGCTCTAATAATGATGATCATCACACTTTTATGGATTTACAACTCAACAATTACAACTCGATACTTAGAACAAAATATGACTCTATATGAATGCCTCCGGCGGTGTACCGGGATATGCAATGAATCAAGAGTGACATGTATGAAATAATTATGAACGGTGGCTTTGCCACAAATACAATGTCAACTAAATGTTCATGCAAAAAACAATATGACAAAAGTGATGTGTGTCATATGAACGGAACGGTGGAAAGTTGCATGGCAATATATCTTGGAATGGCTATGGAAATGCCATAATAGGTAGGTATGGTGGCTGTTTTGAGGAAGGAGTATTGTGGGTGTATGGTACCGGCGAAAGTTGCACGATACAAGAGAGGCTAGCAATAATGGAGGGGTGAAAGGAGTGCGTATAATCCATGGACTCAACATTAATCAAAATAACTCATATACTTGTTGTAAAAATTTAGAAGTCATCAAAAACCAAAGCACTATACACATGCTCCTAGGGGGATAGATTGGTAGGAAAAGACCATTGCTCGTCCCCGACTGCCACTCATAAGAAAGACAATCAATAAATAAAATTGTGCTTCTACTTCATCACAAAGCGGTTCACCATACGTGCATGCTACGGGAATCACAAGCTTCAACTCAAGCATTCTTTAAATCCATAATCACCCAACTAGCATGACTTTAATACTACTACCTCCATATCTCAAAACAATTATCAAGCATCAAATTGATCATAGCATCCAATTCACTTTCTATGATAGTTTTTATTATACCCAACTTGGATGCTCATCATTATAGGACCAACTTTGTGACAATAGCAAATACCATGCTGTTCTAAGAGACTCTCAAAATAATATAAGTGAAGCATGAGATACTAGCAATTTCTATAAAATTAATCCACCACCATGCTCTAAAAGATATAAGTGAAGCACTAGAGCAAAAACTATCAAGCTCAAAAGATATAAATGAAGCACATAGAGTATTCTAGCAAATTCTAAACAAATAGGCTTCTCCATAAAGGTGTGTTACAGCAAGGATGATTGTGGTAAACTAACAAGCAAAGACCAATATAATACACGACGCTCCAAGCAAAACACATATCATGTAGCGAATAAAAATATAGCTCCAAGTAAAGTTACCAATGAATGAAGACGAAAGAGGGGATGCCTTCCCGGGGCATCCCCAAGCTTAGGCTTTTGGCTATTCTTGAATATCTTGGGGTTCCATAAGAATCCCCAAGCTTATGCTCTTGCCACTCTTTATTCCATAGTCTATAAAAGCTTTACCCAAAACTTGAAAACTTCACAACACAAAACTCAACAGGAAATCTTATAAGCTCCGTTAGTGAAAGAAAACAAAACTACCACATAAGGTACTGCAATGAACTCATTCTTTATTTATTTTGGTGTTAAACCTACTGTATTCCAACTTCCTAATGGTTTATAAACTAATTTATTAGCCATAGATGCATTGAAATAAGCAAACAACACACGAAAAACAGAATCTGTCAAAAACAGAACAGTCTGTAGCAATTTGTAACTAACGCAAACTTCTGGAACTCTAAAAATCTTACCAAAATAAGAAGTACTGGAAAATTCGTTTATTGATCAGCAGCAAAAAGAATCAACGCAAAATCTCTTTTCTGTGATTTATTGAATGTTTTCTCATGAGCGCAAAGTTTCTGTTTTTCAGCAGAATCAAATCAACCATCATCATAGTTTATCCTATAGGTTCTACTTGGCACAAACACTAAACAAAAGATAAAAACACATCTAAACAGAAAGTAGAAACAAAATTTAAAACTAAACAGGAACAAAAACAAAGAACATAAAGAAAATTGGGTTGCCTCCCAACTAGCGCTATCGTTTAACGCCCCTAGCTAGGCATAAAAGCAAGTATAGATCTAATGAGTGCCATAATAGTAAGATAGATCTTGAAAACTCATCTCATATTCTCTCACTAGTAGAAAACAGGGCTTTCGTCCAGGCCAGTTTAGCCCATTAGTCCCGGTTCAATCCAGAACCGGGACCAATGGAGCTATTTGCCCCGGTTCGTGAGCCCAGGGGGCCGGCCGGGCCACGTGGGCCATTGGTCCCGGTTCGTCCGGACCTTTTGGTCCCGGTTGGTGGGACGAACCGGGACCAATGGTCCTGGCTCCTGGCCCACCACTATTGGTCCTGGTTGGTGGCATGAACCGGGACCAAAAGGGTTACCTTTAGTCCCGGTTCATGCCAGCAACCGGGACCAATAGTGGTGCCTATATATAGCCCCTCGCGCAAGAGCAGAGCACACTGCTCTGTTTTTTCTGGCCGAGGGGGAGAGGGCTTGGTGGTGCTCTAGCTCACCTCCTATGCACACAAGGTGTTCGATGGAATGCCCGAGCCACACTACTTAAGGTTTCTCCTCTCCAAGCTCGACCGCCAAGCTCCATTTTCCTCAATATTTATGTAGGTTTAGCGGTCCGTCACGCCCCGTCCCCGTCTTCACCGCCGTCGATCACCCGCGCCGATCTCATCGCCGGCACCACCGTGGTGAGCCTCTTGTTCTTATCTTCTTTCTGAAAGGAAAAATATTATTACTTGTTTGTTTAGATAGATACTTGTATTATTTTCTTACTTTTATTATTGCATCTTATATAGTGCGCCGATGGTTTTGGTATCCGCCCCCGTCGGCCCTCGTCCTGTCTATGATTCGGATGTGGTATATATTATCTTTTCATAACTATTGGTTCATTTATTGTTTATGAAAATTATGCCGACCAACGTGACATAGATTTTATTTATCTAGGAGGTTGTTGAACCAGAAATTCCAACCGACCCTATTGTCGAGAGGTTAAATTTAGTTGAAGAAGAAAACAATTTCTTGAAGGAAAAAATAAAAAAACTTAAGGAGGAGAAGATGATATTGGAGTTGCATGTTGCGGATGTCGTCGATGATCACAAGATCAAGATGGATGCAATGCGCTTGAAGATGAGAAATAGTAAAAAATATGCCATTCATACCGAGGCTTGGTATCATTATGCCGTTGGATCAGTTGTTACCTTGGTTGCCATTATGATCGCATTTGTTTTCGCATTGAAATGTTTTACATAGTTTCAATGTATGGTTTAATTAATTTAGATGCTCTGCAGAGCTTTATGTTGTTAGATGAGAACTATGTATCTACTTTGGTTTTTATGTGATGATGAACTTCTATTAATTTGGTCACTTAATTATCTATTCATGATGTTCTGTAATGATTTTTGACACACTTAATTATATATAATGCACGCAGATGAACCGGCAATGGATGTACGGTGACAGACACACCTCCGAGTACATTAAGGGCGTGCATGATTTTCTCGAAGTGGCTGAGGCAAACAAGCAGAATGGTTTTATGTGTTGTCCATGCCCTATATGTGGGAATACGAAGTCTTACTCTGACCGGAAAATCCTTCACACCCACCTGCTTTACAAGGGTTTCATGCCACACTATAATGTTTGGACGAGGCACGGAGAAATAGGGGTTATGATGGAAGACGGCGAGGAAGAAGAGTACGATGACAACTATGTGCCCCTGAATACGGTGATGCTACTGAACATCAAGATGCACCAGATGATGTGCACGATGGTGCTGCAACGGGCGAAGCTGCTGAAGATCAAGAGGAACCAGACGATGTGCCCGATGATGATGATCTCCGCCGGGTCATTGTCGATGCACGGACACAATGCGAAAGTCAAAAGGAGAAGCTGAAGTTCGATCGCATGTTAGAGGATTACAAAAAGGGGTTGTACCCCAATTGCGAAGATGGCAACACAAAGCTCGGTACCGTACTCGAATTGCTGCAGTGGAAGGCAGAGAATGCTGTGCCTGATAAAGGATTTGAGAAGCTACTAAAAATAATGAAGAAGAAGCTTCCAAAGGATAACGAATTGCCCGACAGTACATACACAGCAAAGAAGGTCGTATGCCCTCTAGGATTGGAGGTTGAGAAGATACATGCATGCCCTAATGACTGCATCCTCTACCGCGGTGCCTACAAGGATCTGAACGCATGCCCGGTATGCGGTGCATTGCGGTATAAGATCAGACGAGATGACCCTGGTGATGTTGACGGTGAGCCTCCCAGGAAGAGGGTTCCTGCGAAGGTGATGTGGTATGCTCCTATAATACCACGGTTGAAACGTTTGTTCAGAAACGGAGAGCATGCCAAGTTGATGCGATGGCACAGTGAGGACCGTAAGAAAGACGGGAAGTTGAGAGCACCCGCTGACGGGTCGCAGTGGAGAAAAATTGAGAGAAAGTACTGGGATGAGTTTGCAAAGGACCCAAGGAACGTATGGTTTGCTTTAAGCGCGGATGGCATTAATCCTTTCGGGGAGCAGAGCAGCAATCACAGCACCTGGCCCGTGACTCTATGTATGTATAACCTTCCTCCTTGGATGTGCATGAAGCGGAAGTTCATTATGATGCCAGTTCTCATCCAAGGCCCTAAGCAACCCGGCAACGACATTGATGTGTACCTAAGGCCATTAGTTGAAGAACCTTTACAGCTGTGGAATGGAAAAGATGTATGTGGGATGAGCACAAACAGGAGGAATTTAACCTAAAGGCGTTGCTGTTCGTGACCATCAACGATTGGCCCGCTCTCAGTAACCTTTCAGGACAGACAAACAAGGGATACCATGCATGCACGCACTGTTTACTTGACACCGATAGTATATACCTGGCAAGCTGCAGGAAGAATGTGTACCTGGGCCATCGTCGATTTCTTCCGACCAACCATCAATGTCGAAAGAAAGGCAAGCATTTCAAAGGCGAGGCAGATCACCGGAAGAAGCCCTCCATGCGTACCGGTGATCACGTACTTGCTATGGTCAATGATTTACACGTAATCTTTGGAAAGGGTCCCGGCGGACTAGCTGTTCCGAATGACGCTGAGAATCACGCACCCATGTGGAAGAAGAAATCTATATTTTGGGACCTACCATACTGGAAATACCTAGAGGTCCGCTCTTCGATCGACGTGATGCACGTGACGAAGAACCTTTGCATGAACCTGCTAGGCTTCTTGGGCGTGTATGGGAAGACAAAAGATACACCTGAGGCACGAGAGGACCTGCAACGCTTGCACGAAAAAGAGGGCATGCCTCTGAAGCAGTATGAAGGTCCTGCCAGCTACGCTCTTACGAAAGAAGAGAAAGAAATATTCTTTCAATGCCTGCTTAGTATGAAGGTCCCGACTGGCTTCTCGTCGAATATAAAGGGAATAATAAATATGCCAGAGAAAAAGTTCCAGAACCTAATGTCTCATGACTGCCACGTGATTATGACGCAACTGCTTCTGGTTGCATTGAGGGGGCTTCTACCGGAAAACGTCCGACTAGCCATTGTGAAGCTATGTGCATTCCTCAATGCAACATCTCAGAAGGTGATCGATCCAGAAATCGTACCAACGCTAAGGAGTGATGTGGCGCAATGTCTTGTCAGTTTCAAGCTGGTGTTCCACCATCCTTCTTCAATATCATGACGCACGTCCTTGTTCATCTAGTCGACGAGATTGTCATTCTGGGGCCCGTATTTCTACACAATATGTACCCCTTTGAGAGGTTCATGGGAGTCCTAAAGAAATATCTTCGTAACCGCGCTAGGCCAGAAGGAAGCATCTCCATGGGCCATCAAACAGAGGATGTCATCGGGTTTTGTGTTGACTTCATTCCTGGCCTTAAGAAGATAGGTCTCCCTAAATCGCGGTATGAGGGGAGACTGACTGGAAAAGGCACGCTTGGAAGGGACTGAATAATATGCAGGGACGGATATTCTTGGTCTCAAGCACACTACACAGTTCTACAAAACTCTACCTTGGTGACCCCGTATGTCGATGAACACAAGAACAGTCTGCGCTCCAAACACCCGGAGCAGTGCGACGACTGGATTACATGCGAACACATCAGGACTTTCAGCAGTTGGTTGGAAACACGTCTCAGAGGTGACAGCACTGTTTGTGATGAGCTGTACTTGTTGTCCAGGGGACCATCTTCGAATGTAATGATTTGGAAAGGATACGAGATAAATGGGAATACATTTTACATGATTGACCAAGATGAAAAGAGCACCAACCAAAACAGCGGTGTCCGCTTTGATGCAGCAACCGACAATGGAAATGACACATATTATAGTTACATAGCAGACATATGGGAACTTGACTACGGAATAGATTTTAAGGTCCCTTTGTTTAAGTGCAAGTGGGTCAATCTGTCAGGAGGCGGGGTACAGGTAGACCCACAGTACAGAATGACCACATTGGATCTGAAAAATCTTGGGTACACTGACGAACCGTTCATCCTAGCCAATGATGTGGCACAGGTTATCTATGTGAAGGACATGTCTACCAGACCGAGGAAAAGAAAAGATAAGGAAGCGAATACATCATACAATGAGCCAAAGCGCCACATAGTTCTTTCAGGAAAAAGGGACATCCTGGGAGTGGAGAGCAAGACAGACATGTCTGAAGAGTATGAAAAGTTTCATGAAATTCCCCCCTTCAAAGTCAAGGCTGACCCAAGCATCTTGATAAACGATGAAGATTATCCATGATTACGGCGCAATAAGCAAATGACACAAGCGAAGAAAAAGTGAAGACTTTCTCCCGCAACTATTATGATGATAACATGCCAACTTTGTAACAGACGAGTATGATACCATTGTCCGTTTTGTACATGCACATGCTATGCCAACTTTTTCAGAGTTCATTTGAAAACTATGAATTTTAAAACCTCGCCAACCGAAGGGCGCTCACACCGGTTTATAAATAAAGCAACAAAGAAAACAAAAAAAGAGTTTCCAAATTTGAAAACTAATGGCACTAACAGAAAGTTTATAATTTTTCTAAAACTAAAAGCAAAAAGAATTAAAAAATAAAGCAAAAAACAACAAAAAATAAATAATGCAGAAAACAGAACAAAAAACTGAAAAAAAATAAAAATAGCAACAATAAGTATTTTGTTGTAAGTAGAAACAAAATAAATAAATAAAGCAACAAAGGAAACAAAAAAAGAGTTTTCAGATTTGAAAACTAATGGCACTAACAGAAAGTTTATAATTTTTCTAAAACTAAAAGCAAAAAGAATTAAAAAATAAAGCAAAA
>NC_041385.1:17302854-17303722 GCF_002162155.2 Triticum dicoccoides
AAAAAACTGAAAAAAAATAAAAATAGCAACAATAAGTATTTTGTTGTAAGTAGAAACAAAATAAAATAAATAAAGCAACAAAGGAAACAAAAAAAGAGTTTTCAGATTTGAAAACTAATGGCACTAACAGAAAGTTTATAATTTTTCTAAAACTAAAAGCAAAAAGAATTAAAAAATAAAGCAAAAAACAACAAAAACTAAATAATGCAGAAAACAGAACAAAAAACTAAAAAAAATAAAAATAGCAACAATAAGTATTTTGTTGTAAGTAGAAACAAAATAAAATAAATAAAGCAACAAAGAAAACAAAAAAAGAGTTTTCAGATTTGAAAACTAATGGCACTAACAGAAAGTTTATAATTTTTCTAAAACTAAAAGCAAAAAGAATTAAAAAATAAAGCAAAAGACCAAAAGAAAAATAAACCAAAACCAAAATAAACTAAATAAAGCAACAAATAAAAAAAACAAAAAAAATGCCACCTACTGGGCCCCCACGGCCTGAATACGACTAGAAACCCTATGGGCCAGGATTCAGGCCCGTGGAAGGCCCAGTAGGCCCACATGCACAGATGGCAGAGTTAGGCCCGAAAGCCTGCTTTAGAGAGGAGCTCGAGAGGGGAGCCGCACCGCGCCTTATAAACTGGTGTGGCTCCCTCTCAACTAGCGAGGTGGGACTAAACATTTGGCGCGGGGCAGCACAAGGCCTTTGGTCCCGGTTGGTGGCACCAACCGGGACTAATGCCCCCCTTTAGTCCCGGTTGGTGCCACCAACCGGGTCCAAAGGCCGCTGCTTCCCGCCCTTTGGGCTGCTGAAAATTGGGCTTTGGTCCCGGTTGGTGGCACCAACCGGGACTAAAGGGGGGCATTA
>NC_041385.1:17303735-17313716 GCF_002162155.2 Triticum dicoccoides
GATTTTTAGAATTTTTTGTGTATGTATGTTATGTTTATATGTATGTATGTATGTTCATATGTATGTATGTTTATATGCAAAGCATATGCAAAGAAAATGTATGAATGGTCATATGCAAAAAAAAACAAGCAATACAAGAAGAAGAAAAAGAATGAGAGGAAAAAGGAAAAAAGAAGAGGAAGAAAGGAGAAGAAGAGGGGATAGGAAGAAGAGGAGAAATAAATAAGAAGAAGAAAAAAGAAGAAAAAGAAGAGGAGAAGAAGAAAAGAATAGAGGAGAAGAAGAAAAATAGAATTTTTTTTCTATTTTTTCTTCTTCTCCTCTATTCTTTTCTTCTTCTCCTCTTTTTTTTCTTCTTTTTTTTCTTATTCTTCTTCCTTCTTCCTCTTTTCTTCCTTTTCCTTATTTTCCTTTCTCGAGGGATAAGAAGAAAAGAAGAGGAGAAGAAGAAAGAAAGGAATAGAGGAGAAAGAAGAAACTTTGACACGAGGGGGGGGTACCGATACCCCCTCCCCGATAACTTTATTTAGGCACCCGAAAATTCACCAAAAAAGCTCCGGGACTACCGAAGAAGTTGTAATTTAGGCACCCGAAAGTAAGTACTATATAGTAGCATATTCCAGGCATCTCCTAGTGATTCAAGCGCTAGTTTCATCAATACCATTTAGCATGCTTGCTAATTATCAGTTTGATTGACCTCTATTTCTTGTAAAGTGGTTGTGGCAGGAACAAGGGAATGATTTCTGTGGATACTACATTTACGAGTCCATCCGCCACACGACCTGTGAGCGGGGCTACTCCGACAAACAATATGAAGTGCGTAAATAACAATATTCACAATTTTATTTTATTACCATCATTTGTGTTGAGTTTCATTCATTCATATATATATATATATATATATATATATATATATATATATGTATTGACCCCCTTCTTAAAATTAGATGTTTCGAATGCGGGATGAACTCCTAGCACCAGATCGCATGCGAGCAATTCAAGAGGAATTGGCGGCATTCTTTCTTGACCACGTGATCGCTGAAGACGGAGAATACTATGTGGACCACGCGTCCGTATTTTAGGAGATTATATATTTGTAAAAGATAATTATTGTATATATGTAGCCGGTAGTGTCGGATAGATATACGAGAACTTGTTTGTTCGACCAATCTCTCGGAGAAGGAGAGGTGGTCGATATCACTTCTCTCTGTATGCATATATGTTCATGACGATCTTCTGTTTGCTTACTAGCTAGCTAGAGTGTCTAGCTAGTCCTCTCTATACGTATGTATGTATGGTATGTAGCGTCGACCAAGCATGGACAAAAGAGAGGACACTTCTCTCTATTAATTAGCTAGCTATAGCACAATATATGAAACACCTAAATTAACCCCCCAAAACCCCCCAACCCCCCCCCTTTCAAAAAAAAACAAAAACCACAGCCACATAAACGCTGACGCGTGGATGCCTATTGGTCCCGGTTGGTGCCACCAACCGGGACCAAAGGCCCTCCTGCCTGGGCTCAGGGGACAGGCCACGTGGAGGCCCTTCTGTCCCGGTTCTGGATTGAACCGGGACTAAAGGGGGGAGGCATTAGTACCGACCCTTTAGTCCCGGTTGACCAACCGGGACTAAAGGCCCTTACCTACCGGGACAATAGGCCCTTTTTCTACTAGTGTCTATGTTCGGCAGCAAGCTTTCTTTAAGGCAAGCAAAAGTAATCAAATGGGCTAAATTTGGTGGGACAAAGGTCCCCAAGATCAATCAAAGGAGGAATAGGTTCCTCCTTCGGCCCTTCATAGTGCACAACTATTTCATTACTAAAAGCATTCTTTTGGCAAAATTTTGTGAGCCTATACTCAAGAGAATATCCTAGCTCATCGTTTTGAAGAGCAAAATCATTATTAAGTTCGTTAATGCAATCAATCAAGACTTTGGTAGGAACCTTTTTTCTAAGGTTTTCATTAAAAGCGACATAGTCAGAAGATTGAAAACGTCTAAATTCCTCTTGATCATAGATGATCGCTTCTATGGGAGGACGACCGGCGTCCACCCTATAGTGCGCAAAGATTTCTTTGGCCTCTCTTATGATAAATCTGAACTCATGAGCCCAAAAGATAGTAACAACGCGCTTAACAGAAGAATGCTCAATATTAGAAAATTCTAGGAAAATTCTTTGTATGCAGGGATGCATATGCATAAATTGTCTTTCAAGTTCAACTACAAGCATAGTGATAGCATCCACAAGACTACTAGTTCTATGAAGAATAGAACAACCCAAGGAAGGTAAAGCACCGGCACAAGTAAAGAAATCTTGAATAACACCTTTGTCAATAATGTTATCACTACCGATTCAAAACTTTTTAGTGTGCAAGATAGGGGGTTCATCGGCCGGAGCCTCGGGATTTTCCATGTTATCATTATTGTCCATATCGACGATAAGCTCCCCTGTTTCAGACATAGCGGCAAACGAAAAGCAAGGCGGGAGAAAAGAGAGGAGGAGATTGGGAAAGAGAGGGCGAATAAAACGGCAAGAGTGAAGTGGGGGAGAGGAAAACAAGAGGCAAATGGCAAATAATGTAAATGCAAGGGAGATGAGTTTGTGATGGGTACTTGGTATGTCTTGACTTGAGCGAAGACCTCCCTGGCAACGGCGCCAGAAATCCTTCTTGCTACGTCTTGATCTAGCGTTGGTTTTCCCCGAAGAGTAGAGGGTGATGCAGCAAAGTGTAGTGTAAGTATTTCCCTCAGTTTTTGAGAATCAAGGTATCAATCAAGTAGGAGGCTCCTCGAAAGTCCCACGCACCTACACAAACAAACTGAGAACTCGCAACCAACGCAAAAGGGGTTGTCAATCCCTTCACGGCCACTTGCGAAAGTGAGATCTGATAGAGATAGTATGATAAGATAGATATATTTTTGGTATTTTATGATATAGATGCAAGAAAAGTAAAGATGCAAATAAAAGTAGATTGAAAGCAAATATGATAAGAGATAGACCCGGGGACCATAGGTTTCACTAGAGGCTTCTCTCTAGAGCATAAGTATTACGGTGGGTGAACAAATTACTGTCAAGCGATTGATAGAAATGCGAATAATTATGACGTTATCTAGGCATGATCATGTATATAGGCATCACATCCAAAACAAGTAGACCGACTCCTGCCTGCATCTACTAATATTACTCCACACATCGACCGCTGTCCAGCATGCATCTAGAGTATTAAGTTCATAAGAACGGAGTAATGCATTAAGCAAGATGATATGATGTAGAGGGATAAACTCATGCAATATGATATAAACCCCATCTTGTTATCCTCGATGGCAACAATACAATACGTGTCTTGCAACCCTTTCTGTCACTGGGTAAGAACACCGCAAGATTGAACCCAAAGCTAAGCACTTCTCCCATGGCAAGAAAGATCAATCTAGTAGGCCAAACCAAACCGATAATTCGATGAGACTTGAAAAGATAACTCAATCATACATAAAAGAATTCAGAGAAGATTCAATTAATAACCATAGATAAATCTGAACATAAACTCACAATTCATCGGATCTTGACAAACACACCACAAAAAGAGATTACATCGAATAGATCTCCAGAAGAGAGGGGGAGATCATTGTATTGAGATCCAAAAAGAGAGAAGAAGCCATCTAGCTAATAACTATGGACCCGTAGGTCTGAGGTAAACTACTCACAACTCATAGGAGGGGCAAGGATGTTGATGTAGCGGCCCTCCGTGGTCGATTCCCCCTCCGGCAGAGTGCCGACAAAGGCTCCAAGATGGGATCTTGCGGATACAGAAGGTTACGGTGGTGGAAATTGTGTTTCGTGGTGCCCCTAGATGTTTTCGGGGTCCGTAGGTATATATAGGAGTAGGAAGTGCATGGGTGGACGCCCGAGGGGCCCACGAGACAGGGGGGCGCGCCCTCCTATCTCGTGGAGCCCTCGGAGCTTTCTTGAGTTGCACTCCAAGCTCTCCAGATCAGATTTGTTCCAAAAATAACGCTCCCAAAGGTTTCATTCCGTTTGGACTCCGTTTGATATCCCTTTTCTTCGAAATACTGAAATAGGCAAAAAAAACAGCAATATGGGCTGGGCCTCCGGTTAGTAGGTTAGTCCCAAAAATGATATAAATATGTAAAATAAAGCCCATAAGCATCCAAAACAGGTAATATAATAGCATGGAACAATCAAAAATTATAGATACGTTGGAGACGTATCACCAGGCAGGAGGCCCTTTCGTCCAATTTGGTGGCACCAATCGGGACCAATAGGCGTCCACGCGTCAGCAGCTGGCAGGAGCTAAGGTTTTTGTTTTTTTTGTAAGGGGGTGGTTTAGGGGTTTTGGGGGGTTAATTTAGGTGTTTCATATATTGTGTTATGTAGCTAATTAATAGAGAGAAGTGTCCTCTCTTATCTCCATGCTTGGTCGGCTTACGCTATGTATTATACGTATAGAGAGGACTCGACACGCTAGCTAGTAAGCAAATGAAGGAAACAGAAGATCGTCATGAACATATGCATACAGAGAGAAGTGATATCGACCACCTCTCCTCTGAGAGATTGGTCGAACAACAAGTTCTCGTATATCTATCCGACACTACTGGCTACATATATACAATATAATTATCTCTTACAATATAATCTCCTAATTATATACAAAGTCAAGGTCAACATGGTATTCTCCGTCTTTAGCGATCACGTGGTCAAGGAAGAATGCCGCCAATTCCTCTTGAATTGATCGCATATGATCTGGTGGTAAGAGTTCATCCTGCATCTGAAAGATCTACTTTGAAGAAGGGGGTCAATACATACATATATATATATATATATATATATATATATATATATATATATATATATATATATATATGAGTAAATGAAACTCAACAGAGATGATGGTAATAAAATAAAATTGTGAATATTATTGCTTACGCACTTCATATTGTTTGTGAGAGTAGCCCCGCTCACAGGTCGTGTGGCGGATGGACTCGCAAACGTAGTATCCACAGTAAGTATTCCTGGCTTCCTGCCATAACAACTTTACAAGAAATAGAGGTCAATCAAACTGATAAGCAAGCATGCCATAAATGGTATTGATGAAACTAGAGCTTGAATCACTAGGAGATGCGCGGAACATGCTAGTAGTACTTACTTTCGGGTGTCTAAATTGTAGATTCTTCGGCAGTCTCGGAGCTTTATTGGTGAATTTTGTCCAAACCCTATCAGGCAAAGAAAACAATTACTTGATATCAGGAAATGAACAAAGTTGCAGATATGGTGTGATAATGATCGATTTAACTTATTTCTCGAGCATTGCAGTCATGTCCGCATGCTCCTTAGGATCTTTTCGTCTCGAGTCTAAGACGGTTACTAGTCCCTGCTCAAGCTTAATCTTTATGAGAATATAGTGGAACCTGCGCATTTATGCATAACTCATTAATTACAGTACTATAACCTGCACTAATAAGGGAAACCAAATATGCATAAGACAGTAACACTCACTTGAAGTTGTAAGGAAAGAGTATTATATCTTTGTTTTCATTTATTACCAACGATCGTAGCAAGTTGGCCTCGGTATCTTTGGCATGAAATTCAACCTCATATGCATCTATGGGATTTGTGTTAATGAACCCAATATCATCGATTTGTCTTTTCTTCAATTCGGCGATCTTCAATCTGCATAATATAGTGAGGATAATTATAAATACATGCAATGAAAGAGCTGACCTCTATATAGAGACTTAATGACAGAAGTAGTAATTATAGACAGTAGCAAGTGACCGTTAATTTATCGAGGGCCTATTGATTGAAAAACCGGAAGAACCTCAAAGGTAACATTCAACACTTCAATTCCAATGAGGTCATGCTCCTCTTTAACTCTCAGCGTCAAAATACTCGTCCCCCCAGACTCTCTGCAGATTTTCATGTACCAATCATGGAATCTTCGCATCATCGTTGTTAGAGATCTTTCATCTTTGACGAGAGGCCTCCCGTACTCGTATCTGTGTTTCGTCCACCTCCAAGAAATCGTAATGTACGTCGTCCGGCCGGTAATCTCCAAGATTGCTATAACCGGGCACCATCCTCGAATCATTAGCGATGATATCGCTAGACACCTTGAGCGGGGGACATGATTGGTCCGCTTGTTCGCCGAACTGGGCAATTTTTTTCCCAGCTCGTCGTTCTACTAACCTTAGATCACTGATAGTACTTCCCGATCGCGTCGCTTCGAGAAATGACTTTTCAATAATGCGGTCATAGTTGGCTTTCGGCGGAGACTTTGGTGACTTCTTCAGGGCATCCATAGTGCGCTTCGCTTTCACCGGATCTATCTTCTCCTCCGGAGGTGGTTGTTTCTTTTCTTTCACCCCTTGAAAGAATTTCGTCACTTCGGCTCGCACGATATTCGTGTTTTCCTCCATGGTCTTGTCATACAGTAACTTCGGCGGAGTCTTCAAAGAAGGACCGAATATGTATTGCCTCCCGCCTCTGGCAGTATTCCTAGATGCTAGAGCAGGCGGGGCGGCTGCGGCTGTCTTCTTTCGTGCTTGCTTACAAGGTAGAGGAGAAGGATTACGACGCGCCAGAGCAGCCGAAGTGGTGGCGGGTCTCTTCCATCCTTGCTGGCGAGGCGGAGAAGGAGGAGGCTGGCTACCCGGGTGCGCTGGCGCAGGTGGAGAAGGAGGCGGAGTGCCGCCACGCGCCGGAGAAGGAGGCTGAGTCCCCTGATCACTCGCCGGAGGAGGAGGCGGAGGAGGAGGTGGAGTGCCCTGACTCACCGGAGGAGGAGGAGGAGGCGGAGGTGTCCGGTTCGGAAGGTTGATGAGCTCCTTCCGCCATAGGCATGGAGTCTTCAGAGAAGAACCCATCTGAGTCTCCCCTTTACCGGCAGGGTGGTCAAGCTCGAGGTCCTCAAATCCATTTGTTATTTCATCCACCATCACCCTAGCATATCCTTATGGAATCGGCCGGCAGTGGTAGGTTGCACAAGGTTCAGTAGGTAAAACAGAGCCAACAGCCGCCTTGACTTTAAATTTCATCCATTGCGTCATAAGGTGGCAATGTTGAGACTCTGTGATAGCATCCACGGGGTAGCTAGCAGGAGCCGTGAAGACAGGCTCCAGCTGAAGCTGCTCGGTGGAAGCCATGCTGCTTCTCTGCTAAGATGGCGGGGTAGCTTCAGGGGAAGCTTCGGCAGGTTGTTTGCGGAGATTTGCTTCTCGTTCCTCTATCGCTTGTACCCTTGCGTGCAGCGCCTGCAGTTGGGTATGCTCCACTTTCTTCCGCCTCTCTTGGCATTTGTAACCGCGTCTGGAAACCCAGCCTTCCACGGAGCGGAGCCTGGCGTGCCTCGTGTCCGTCCAGGGTGCTTAGGATTCCCGAGGGAAATTGTGAGCTTGTCGTTCTCTCTGTCTGGAACGAACGTCCCTTGCTGGGCTTCATCGATATACTCCTGAAGCCTCGTGACTGGTATTCTCATTTGCTCGTCTGTCCAAACGCACATCCCTGATACAGGGTCCAAGGTTCCGCCAACCCCGAAGAACCAAGTCCGGCAACGGTCTGGCCAGTTCAATGTCTCTGGTTCAACCCCTTTATCAATAAGGTCATTCTCAGCCTTGGCCCACAACAGCCGGGCTTTGAGGTAGCCACCTGACCCCATGCGATGGTGAAGCTTCTTCTTCGGAGCATTTTTCTTATTTTTCACTGACGTCTTCTTACTCTTGTCCGATGTCTTGTGGGCCACAAATGCGGGCCAGTGATCTCTGATGTTCTCATACCGGGCGGTGAATTCTGGTGTCTCTTCTTTGTCGACAAATGTTTTCAGCTCATTCTTCCACCTCCTAAATAGTTTTGCCATCTTCTTAAGAGCATGAGACTTGATCATTTGCTCTTTAACTGGCTTCTCCGGATCCTCCTCTGGCGGTAGGGTGAAATTTGCCTTCAGCGCGGTCCAAAGATCATCTTTTTGCATATCGGAGACATAAGACACCTCAGGGTCTTCTTTAGTCGGCCCTAACCATTGGTGGATGCTGATCGGGATCTTGTCCCTAACAAGAACCCCGCACTGAGAAGCAAATGCTTCCTTTGTCCGAAAAGGTTCAATCGGTTGGCCATCTCGCGCAATTTCTATGATCTCAAACCTTTCATCCGGGCGCAACTTTTTCTTCGGGCCTCATGAATTTACCGAAGTTGTGCTCGATCCGGAGGGCTAGAAAAAAGAAGAAAGACAAGAGTTAATTAATATGTGTACATATACCAAAACAATGAATGCATCAATTAGCTAGTCAGCACAGGCTTAACTAATATATATACTTGGCCGGACTCGGTTCGGTCACCGGAGTCGTCATCACGGTCCC
Organism: Triticum dicoccoides; assembly: GCF_002162155.2. NCBI lineage: Eukaryota > Viridiplantae > Streptophyta > Magnoliopsida > Poales > Poaceae > Triticum > Triticum dicoccoides. The sequence goes on from NC_041385.1 coordinate 17,312,103, forward strand.
CTTGCACTGGCATTGGGTCACCGGAGCCGTCATCATGGTCTCCTTCTTGCACCGGCATTGGGTCATCGAAGCCATCATAATCATATCATGCTTCTTCACCCTGTCCTTCTAGACCATCGATGTCATTGAGAAACGACAAGACGACATCATTTCCTTGTGTGATTATGTCCCCCAACACCGCTTCTGTTGCTTCGTCTCGGGGGTGCTCCATAGTTTCTGCAAATATTTACAACATGGCAATTATTATTCAAACATGACAGATGGATATATTAGTGGCAAACATATAACTAGCTAGCTAATCACAATAAGGAATCATATTAATTAGTGGCCTCGACGCTGCTTCTCTGGGGTTTGGGGTGGCCTCGGCAACGCTTCAAGGGTTTGGGGTGGCCTCGACAATGCTTCAAGGGTATGGTGGCCTCGATGACAATGCTCTTTTAACTTGGTAAATTTGGGTGGCCTCGTGAGAGTTTGTCGGGTAGGGGCGCGGCGGGAGGGGGTAGGAGACCGACATCGTTTTTTTAGGGTTTGGGTGTCCTCGAGAGTTTTAGGTCGAGCGAGAGGACCGGGGGGTGCTCCCGTGGTATAAGTTATCATGGTCAAGAGGGGGTATATATATCGACCCCCCCTCATGTCGAAGTTATCCGAGACGGGGTTATACCGACAAGACGACATACATACATGAGAAAATATTGTTATCGGGGAGGGGGTATATCGACCCCCTCCCTCGTGTTGATGTTATCGGGAGGGGGTTATATCGACAATGATGACATACATATACATGGGAAAATAATGTTATCGGGGAGGGGGTATATCGACGCCACCCCCCCCTCATGTTGAAGTTATCGGGAGGGGGTTATATCAACAACGACGACATACATGGGAAAATAATGTTTTCGGGGAGGGGGTATATCGCGCCCCCCCTCGTGTTGAAGTTATCGGGAGGGGGTATATCGACAATGACATACCCGAGAAAAAATAAGAAGACAAAGAAGAAATAAAAAGAGGAGAAGAAGAAAGGAATAGAGGAGAAGATCGAAGAAAAAAAGAAGAAGAAAAAGAGGAGAAGAAGAAAGGAATAGAGGAGAAGAAGGTAAAATAGAAAATATTATATTTTCCCTTCTTCTCCTCTATTCCTTTCTTCTTCTCCTCTTCTTTTTCCTTTTTTCCTCTTCTTATTTATTTCTCCTCTTCTTCTCCTTTTTCTTTTCCTTCTTCCTAAACTAAACATAAACTAAAATAATCCTAAAACTAAACGAAACTTCTCCTTCTCCCTTTTTATTTCTACTTCTTCTTTTTTTCATCCTAAAACTTTATGAACAAAATTACAACAGAAAAAAGTAATAAAAATTCTATGAACAAAAAAAATTCTATGAACAAAATTACAATGGAAAAAAATCATTAAAATTCTATAAAAAAATGGCATATTCTTTGCATATGAACATGCAAACATTTGCATATTCTACAATAATATCACCAAAAAAAATCTATGAACAGAAAAAAAAACCTAGCTTTTGCATATGAACATACATACATCATCATCTACTACTAGTACAATATGAAAAAAATATATATATATATATATACGTGAACATGGAGGCTGCTTCGTCGTCG
>NC_041385.1:17314298-17316528 GCF_002162155.2 Triticum dicoccoides
GACGAGGTCGGGGCAGCGCGCGGCGTGGTCGGGGCAGGGCTCGGCGACGGCAAGGTCGGGTCAGGGCGCGGCGAGGTCGGGGCAGGGTGCGGCGAGGCCGGGGCAGGGGCAACGGCGACGACGGAGACGGTGGACGGGGGCGGACGGGCGCGACAACCTGGCATCGTCGGGGCGGCAACTGCGAGATGAGAAGTGAAAACTTTCATGAGTCCTGCTTATATACCCAGAGCATTGGTTCCGGTTCATAGCAACAACCGGGACCAATACCCCCTTTAGTCCTGGTTGGTGCCACCAACCGGGACCAAAGGTATCTTTTCAGCAGCCCAAAGGGCGCGAAGCGGCGGCCTTTGGTACCGGTTGGTGGCACCAACCAGGACTAAAGGGGGGGCATTGGTCCCGGTTGGTGCCACGAACCTGTACCAGTGCACCCCTTTAGTATCGGTTGGTGCCACCAACCGGGACCAAAGGCCTTGCTCAGCGATGCGGTGGTGGGAGTTTAGTCCCACCTTGCTAGTTGAGAGGGGCGCACAGTGGTTAATAAGCCCCACGGTCGCACCCCTCTCGAGCTCCTCTCCATTGCAGGCTTTCAGGCCTAATTGTGACCGCTATGCCTGATGGGCCTACTGGGCCTTCTGCGGGCGTGAATCTTGGCCCATTGATGGGTTTCTAGTCGTATTCATGCCGTGATGGCCCAGTAGGTGGCAAATTTTTTATTTTTTCTCAGTTTGTTTGTTTTCTTTTTTGCTTTATTTATTTTGTTTTGTTTCTACTTACAACAAAATACTTATTTATTTTACTTTATTTTATTTCTAATTACTTATTTATTTTATTTTATGATAATTCTTTTTGCTATTAAAGTTTTTAACAGAAAAAGTTCTTTATGAAAACTCTTTTTGCTTTTAATGATTTTGAACAGAAAATACTTTGACAATTTTAGTTGCATCAATTTTGTATAATTTTAGTTTCAATAATACTAGAGGTTTCTTGTAATGTTTTGAACGGAAAATACTTTGATAATTTTAGTTTCATAAATTTTATTTGTGTTATTAAAGTTTATTTTATTTTATTTTATTTTATTTCTACTTATATATTTTATTAAAGTTTATATTATTTTGAGCTTCATTTGTTATTTTTCATGCATTTACTGATTATTTTGAGCTATAAGACCCTGAAATTGAAAAGCATTTCAAATGAACACTGAAAAGGTTGAAAGTTGGCATGGTATCATCATTTCACCCACATAGCATGTGCAAGAAAGTAGAGAGGGTTACGGCAAAAACTGGATACACTTCGTGTATAAAAAGGACAATCTCTTTCGAAGTATCAGGGTTTCATACGGAAACTCGTCTGTTACAAAGGGATTTCATTTTTTGAACTTATTACTCCAGGGTTTTTCTGTGTTCGAAATGCACCATTCAAAGCCACATTATCAATTTTCAACCCTTTCTGACTTCATTTGTTATTTTTCATGCATTTACTGATTATTTTGAGCTATATGACCCTGAAATTGATAAGCATTTCAAATGAACTCTGATAAGCATTTCTTCTTTCTTCCTCTTTTCTTCCTCTTTTCTTCTTTCCTTAATTTCTTTCCTCGACGACCCTAACCCTAAATAGTACAACTAACTACAACGACTTCGCTTGCATACATATGAACAAATATGATCGATCATCTATGAACAATATAAAAACATCATATGATATATGAACAAAAAAATCACATCTATGAACAAAAAATCATTTAATCATATATTTTTTACGGCGGCCACGGCGGCGGCGGCGGCGGGGGCGGGGAAAGGGCAAGGCAGGGGCGCGGGGGTCGGGGCTCATTGGGGGCAGCGCGGACTGACGCGGTGATGGTGCGGGGGGCACGACGACGACGTCTGGGCAGGGGGCGACGCGGCGACGGTGTCAGGGGAGGGGCGGAGGCGTGGGCAGCGGAAGGCGAGGCCAGGGCAGGGGCGACAGCAACGACGGAGACGGTGGACGGGGGCAGGGCAGCTTGGCGGCGTCGATGACCTCGGCGTCGTCGGGCGGGAACTGGCGATGAAGTCTGAAAAAAAATGCTAAGTGCTGGCTTATATAGCAAAGGCTTTAGCTCCGGTTCATGGCACCAACCGGGACTAAAGGGGGGGCATTGGTTCCGGTTGGTACCCCAAACCAAGACCAAAGGTGTGCATTGGTCCCGGTTCGTTGCACCAACCGGGGCCAATGTCATGCGCCTGCCAAA
>NC_041385.1:17316538-17336599 GCF_002162155.2 Triticum dicoccoides
CTCGGCGTCGTCGGGCGGGAACTGGCGATGAAGTCTGAAAAAAAATGCTAAGTGCTGGCTTATATAGCAAAGGCTTTAGCTCCGGTTCATGGCACCAACCGGGACCAAAGCCACCCATTAGTCCCGGTTGGTGGCACCAACCGGGACCAAAGGTCTATTTTCAGCAGCCCAAAGGGCGGGAAGCAAAGGCCTTTGGTCCCGGTTGGTGGCACCAACCGGGACTAAAGGGGGGGCATTGGTTCCGGTTGGTACCCCAAACCAAGACCAAAGGTGTGCATTGGTCCCGGTTCGTTGCACCAACCGGGGCCAATGTCATGCGCCTGCCAAAGCCGCGGTGCGGTGGGATGTTTAGTCCCACCTCGCTAGCCGAGGAGTGGCAGTACCTGTTTATAAGCCCTGCCCCGCCATCTCCATTGAACTCCTCTGAACTGCAGGCCTCTGGGCCTAATCTTACACTGCTATACCTGTGGGCCTGTTGGGCTTTCTGCGGGCCTGCCCTGGCCCATGGATGGGTTTCTAGTCGTATTCAGGCCGTGGTGGCCAAGTAGGTGGCATTTTTTTATCTTTTCCTGTTTTTTTATTTTCTTTGTTGCTTTATTTTTTATTTTCTTTATACTTACAACAAAATACTTACTATTGATATTTTTATTTATTTTATTAAGATTTATTTATTTTATTTTATTACAGTTTATTTTATTTTCTTTTATTTTGTCTTCTTTTCTTTCTACTTATTTACTTCATAAAAGTTTATTTTATTTTGTTTTATTTTGTTTCTACTTATTATTATTTTTTTATTTTTTTCTTTCTACTTATTTATTTCATAAAATTTTATTTTATTTTGTTTCTACTTATTTATTTCATAAAAGTGTATTTTATATTATTTTATTTTGTTTATACTTATTTATTTTATTTTCTTTTTTGCTTTTTGTATTTATTTTATTAAAATTCTTTTGCTTTTAATGTTTTGAACAGAAAATACTGTGATAATTTTAGTTGCATAAATTCTATATAATTTTAGTTTCAATAATACTAGAGGTTTATAAAATGCAACATTCAAAGCATTTCAGCAAAACATTCAAAGCATTTCAACAAAACGGACAATCTGTTTCGATATATCAGGGTTTCATACGGAAACTCGTCTGTTACAACAGGCATTTCAAATGAACTAGGAAAAGGTTGAAAGTCCGCATGGTATCATCATAATAGTTGTGGAGAGAAAGTCTTCACTTTATCGTCAGTTGTGGCCTTTGCTTATTGCGTCGTAACCATGGATAATCTTCATCGTTTATCAGGATGCTTGTGTCAGCCTTGACTTTGAAGGGATGAATTTCATGAAACTTCTCATAATCTTTGGACATGTTTGTCTTGCCCTCCACTCCCACGATGTCCCTTTTTCCTGAAAGAGCCATGTGGCGCTTTGGCTCATCGTATGATGTATTCGCTTCATTATCTTTTCTTTTTCTCGGTTTGGTAGACATGTCCTTCACATAGATAACTTGTGCCACATCATTGGCTAGGACGAACGGTTAGTCAGTGTACCCAAGATTGTTCAGATCCACTGTTGTCATTCCATACTATGGGTCTACCCGTACCCCGCCTCCTGACAGATTGACCCATTTGCACTTAAACAAAGGGACCTTAAAATCATGTCCATAGTCAAGTTCCCATATGTCCACTATGTAACCATAATATGTGGCATTTCCCCTCTCGGTTGCTGCATCAAAGCAGACACCACTGTTTTGGTTGGTGCTCTTTTGATCTTGGGTGATCGTGTAAAATGTAATCCCATTTATCTCGTATCCTTTGTAAATCAATACAGTCGAATATGGCCCCCTGGACAACGAGTAGAGCTCATCACAAACAGTGTTGTCACCTCTGAGATGTGTTTCCAACCAACTGCTGAAAGTTCTGATATGTTCACATGTAATCCAGTCGTCACACTGCTCCGGGTGTTTGGAGCGCAGACTGTTCTTGTGTTCATCGACATACGGGATCACCAAGGTAGAGTTCTATAGGACTGTGTAGTGTGCTTGAGACCAAGAATGCCCGTCCCTTCATATTATTGAGTCCCCTCCAAGCGTACCTTTTCCAGTCATTCTCCCCTCATACCGCGATTTAGGGAGACCTATCTTCTTAATTCCAGGAATGAAGTCAACACAAAACCCAATGACATCCTCTGTTTGATGGCCCATGGAGGTGCTTCCTTCTGTCCTAGCACGGTTGCGGTCATATTTCTTTAGGACTCTCATGAACCTCTCAAAGGGGAACATATTGTGTAGAAATACGGGCCCAGAATGACAATCTCGTCGATTAGATGAACTAGGACGTGCGTCATGATATTGAAGAAGGATGGTGGGAACAACATCTCGAAGCTGACAAGACATTGCGCCACATCACTCCTTAGCCTTGGTATGATTTCTGGATCGATCACCTTCTAAGAGATTGCATTGAGGAATGCACATAGCTTCAAAATGGCTAATCGGACATTTTCCGGTAGAAGCCCCCTCAATGCAACCGGAAGCAGTTGTGTCATAATCATGTGGCAGTCATGAGACTTTAGGTTCTATAACTTTTTCTCTAGCATATTTATTATTCCCTTTATATTCGACAAGAAGCCAGTCGGGACCTTCATACTGAGCAGGCATTCAAAGAAGATTCCCTTCTCTTCTTTGGTAAGAGTGTAGCTGTCAGGACCTTCATACTGCTTTGGAGGCATTCTGTCTTTTTTGTGCAAATGTTGCAGGTCCTCCCATGCCTCAGGTGTATCTTTTATCTATTGGGGATCGTAGCAGAAATATAAAATTTTCTACGCATCACCAAGATCAATCTATGGAGTCATCTAGCAACGAGAGAGAGAGGAGTGCATCTACATACCCTTGTAGATCGCGAGCGGAAGCGTTCAAGAGAACGGGGTTGATGGAGTCGTACTCGTCGTGATACAAATCACCGATGATCCTAGCGCCGAACGGACGGCACCTCCGCATTCAACACATGTACGGAGCGAAGACGTCTCCCACGCCTTGATCCAGCAAGGAGGAGGGAGAGGTTGAGGAAGAGAGCTCCAACAGCAGCACGGCGGCGTGGTGGTGATGGAGTGGCAGTACTCCCGCAGGGCTTCGCCAAGCTCTTACGGAGGAGGAGAGGTATTGGGGAGGGGAGGGGCTGCGCCTTTGGTGTGGTGTGCAGCCCTCCCCTCGCCCCTCTATTTATAGGGGAAGGGGAAAGGGGGACAGCCCCCTCTAGATGAGATCTAGAGGGGGGCGGCGGCCAAGGGAAGGGGGCTTGCCCCCCAAGCAAGGGGGGCACCCCCTCTAGGGTTTCCCCCCCAACCCTAGGCGCATCGGACCAAGGGGGGATGCGCCCAACCCTCCAAGGGCAGGTTCCCTTTCCTCTACGGCCCATGAGGCACTCCGAGAGAGGTGTCCCATCCCGGTAGACCCCCGGAACCCCTCCGGTGGCCCCGGTACAATACCGATATGCCCTCGAACTTTTCCGGTGACCGTATGACAACTTCCCATATATAAATCTTCACCTCCGGACCATCCCGGAACTCCTCGTGATGTCCGGGATCTCATACGAGACTCCGAACAACTTTCGGTAATCACATACAAGTCTTCCTAATAACCCTGGCATCATCGAACCTTAAGTGTGTAGACCCTACGGGTTCGGGAATCACGCAGACATGACCGAGATAGCTCTCCGGCCAATAACCAACAGCGGGATCTGGATACCCATGTTGTCTCCCACGTGTTCCATCATGATCTCATAGAATGAACCACGATGTCGAGGATTCAAGTAATCCCGTATACAATTCCCTTTGTCAATCGGTACGTTACTTGCCCGAGATTCGATCGTCAGTATCCCAATACCTCGTTCAATCTCGTTACCGGCAAGTCACTGTACTCGTACCGTAATGCATGATCCCATGACCAACCACTTGGTCACTTTGAGCTCATTATGATGATGCGTTACTGAGTGGGCCCAGAGATACCTCTCTGTCATACGGAGTGACAAATCCCAGTCTCGATTCATGTAAACCCAACAGACACTTTCGGAGATACCTGTAGTATACCTTTATAGCCACCCAGTTATGTTGTGACATTTGGTACACCCAAAGAACTCCTACGGCATCTAGGTCATATGCTCTTTTCGCAGCTATGAGGATGATCCTCAAGTTCTGGACCCAGTCCGTATAGTTGCTGCCATCGTCTTTCAGCTTGGTTTTCTCTAGGAACGCGTTGAAGTTGAGGGCAACATTAGCGTGGGCCATTTGATCTACAAGACATAATGCAAAAAGTTTTATACTTAGTTCATGATAATTAAGTTCATCTAATCAAATTATTTAATGAACTCCCACTTAGATAGACATCCCTCTAGTCATCTAAGTGATCCATGATCGGAGTCAACTAGGCCGTGTCCGATCATCACGTGAGATGGACTAGTCATCATCGGTGAACATCTTCATGTTGATCGTATCTTCTATACGACTCATGTTCGACCTTTCGGTCTCTTGTGTTACGAGGCCATGTCTGTACATGCTAGGCTCGTCAAGTCAACCTAAGTGTTTTTGCATGTGTAAATTTGTCTTACACCCGTTGTATGTGAACGTTAGAATCTATCACACCCGATCATCACGTGGTGCTTCGAAACAACGAACTTTCGCAACGGCGCACAGTTAGGGGGAACACTTTCTTGAAATTATTATGAGGGATCATCTTATTTACTACCGTCGTTCTAAGCAAATAAGATGCAAAAACGTGATAAACATCACATGCAATCAAATAGTGACATGATATGGCCAATATCATTTTGCTCCTTTTGATATCCATCTTCGGGGCGCCATGATCATCATCGTCACCGGCATGACACCATGATCTCCATCATCGTGTCTTCATGAAGTTGTCATGCCAACGATTACTTCTACTACTATGGCTAACGGTTTAGCAATAAAGTAAAGTAATTACATGGCATTATTCAATGACACGCAGGTCATACAGTAATTAAGACAACTCCTATGGCTCCTGCCGGTTGTCATACTCATCGACATGCAAGTCGTGATTCCTATTACAAGAACATGATCAATCTCATACATCACATATATATCATTCATCACATCCTTTTGGCCATATCACATCACAAGGCATATGCTGCAGAAACAAGTTAGACGTCCTCTAATTGTTGTTGCATGTTTTTACGTGGCTGCAATTGGGTTCTAGCAAGAATGTTTCTTACCTACGTCAAAACCACAACATGATATGCCAATTTATATTTACCCTTCATAAGGACCCTTTTCATTGAATCCGATATGACTAAGGTGGGAGAGACAGACACCCGCTAGCCACCTTATGCAACTAGTGCATGTCAGTCGGTGGAACCTGTCTCACGTAAGCGTATGTGTAAGGTCGGTCCAGGCCGCTTCATCCCACGATGCCGCCGAAACAAGATAAGACTAGTAGTAAATTGACAAAATCTACACCCACAACAAAATTGTGTTCTACTCGTGCATAGAAACTACGCATAGACCTAGCTCATGATGCCACTGTTGGGGATCGTAGCAGAAATTTAAAATTATGCATCACCAAGATCAATCTTTGGAGTCATCTAGCAACGAGAGAGAGAGAGAGGAGTGCATCTACATACCCTTTTAGATCGCGAGCGGAAGCGTTCAAGAGAACGGGGTTGATGGAGTCGTACTCGTCATGATCCAAATCACCGATGATCCTAGCGCCGAAAGGACGGCAACTCCGCGTTCAACACACGTACGGAGCGAAGATGACTCCCACGCCTTGATCCAGCAAGGAGGAGGGAGAGGTTGAGGAAGAGAGCTCCAACAGCAGCACGACGGCGTGGTGGTGATGGAGTGGCAGTACTCTGGCAAGGCTTCGCCAAGCTCTTACGAAGGAGGAGAGGTGTTGGGGAGGGGAGGGGCTGCGCCTTTGGTGTGGTGTGCATCCCTCCCCTCGCCCCTCTATTTATAGGGGAAGGGGAAAGGGGGCCGGCCCCCTCTAGATGAGATCCAGAGGGGGGCGGCCAAGGGGAGGGGGCTTGCCCCCCAAGCAAGGGGGGCGCCCCCTCTAGGGTTTCCCCCCCAACCCTAGGCACATGGGCCCAAGGGGGGATGCGCCCAGCCCTCCAAGGGCTGGTTCCCTTTCCTCTACGGCCCATGAGGACCTCCGAGAGAGGTGGCCCATCCCGGTAGACCCCCGGAACTCCTCCGGTGGCCCCGGTACAATACCGATATGCCCCCGAACTTTTCCGGTGACCGTGTGACAACTTCCCATATATAAATCTTCACCTCCGGACCATTCAGGAACTCCTCGTGACGTCCGGGATCTCATCCGGGACTCCGAACAACATTCGGAAATCACATACAAGTCTTCCTAATAACCCTGGCGTCATCGAACCTTAAGTGTGTAGACCCTACGGGTTCGGGAATCACGCAGACATGACCGAGACAGCTCTCCAGCCAATAACCAATAGCGGGATCTGGATACCCATGTTGGCTCCCACATGTTCCACGATGATCTCATCGAATGAACCACGATGTCGAGGATTCAAGTAATCCCGTATACAATTCCCTTTGTCAATTGGTACGTTACTTGCCCGAGATTCGATCGTCGGCATCCCAATACCTTGTTCAATCTTGTTACCAGCAAGTCACTTTACTCGTACCGTAATGCATGATCCCGTGACCAACCACTTGGTCACATTGAGCTCATTATGATGATGCATTACCAAGTGGGCCCAGAGATACCTCTCCGTCATACAGAGTGACAAATCCCAGTCTCGATCCGTGTCAACCCAACAGACACTTTCGGAGATACCTGTAGTATACCTTTATAGCCAACCAGTTACGTTGTGACGTTTGGTACACCCAGAGCACTCCTACGGCATCCGGGAGTTACACGATCTCATGGTCTAAGGAAATGATACTTGACATTAGAAAAGCTCTAGCAAACAAACTACACGATCTTGTGCTATGCTTAGGATTGGGTCTTGTCCATCACATCATTCTCCCAATGATGTGATCCCAACATCCAATGTCCATGGTCAGGAAATCGTAACCATCCATTGATCAACGAGCTAGTCAACTAGAGGATCACTAGGGACATGTTGTGGTCTATGTATTCACACATGTATTACGATTTCCGGATAACACAATTATAGCATGAACAATAGACAATTATCATGAACAAGGAAATATAATAATAACCATTTTATTATTGCCTCTAGGGCATATTTCCAACATTATCTTCCCATATACGCCCAAGAAGCCTAGCAAGTTCACGCAAAGGTTCTTCGTCACGTGCATCACGTCGATTGAAGAGCGGACCTCTAGGACTTTCCAGTTGGGTAGGTCCCAAAATATAGATTTCTTCTTCCACATGGGTGCGCGTCCCTCAGCGTCATTCGGAACAGCTAGTCTGCCGGGACCCTTTCCAAAGATTACGTGTAAATCATTGACCATAGCAAATACGTGATCACCGGTACGCATGGCGGGCTTCTTCCGGTGATCTGCCTCGCCTTTGAAATGCTTGCCTTTATTTCGACATTGATGGTTGGTCGGAAGAAATCGACGATGTCCCAGGTACACATTCTTTCCGCATTTGTCCAGGTATATACTTTCGGTGTCAGCTAAATAGTACGTGCATGCATGGTATCCCTTGTTTGTCTGTCCTGAAAGGTTACTGAGAGCGGGCCAATCGTTGATAGTTACAAACAGCAACGCGTGCAGGTTAAACTCCTCATGTTTGTGCTCATCCCACACACGTACACCGTTTCCATTCCACAGCTGTAAAAGTTCTTCAACTATTGGCCTTAGGTACACATCAACGTTGTTGCCGGGTTGCTTAGGGCCTTGGATGAGAATTGGCATCATAATGAACTTCCACTTCATGCACATCCAAGGAGGAAGGTTATACATACATAGAATCACGGGCCAGGTGCTGTGATAGCTGCTCTACTCCCCGAAAGGATTAATGTCATCTGCGCTTAAACGAAACCATACGTTCCTTGGGTCACCTGCAAACTCAGCCCAGTACTTTCTCTCGATTTTTCTCCACTGCGACCCGTCAGCGCGTGCTCTCAACTTCCCGTCTTTCTTTGGGCCCTCTCTATGTCATCGCATCAACTTGGCATGCTCTTCGTTTCTGAACAGGCGTTTCAACCGTGGTATTATAGGAGCATACCACATCACCTTCGCAGGAACCCTCTTCCTGGGGGGCTCGCCATCAACATCACCAGGGTCATCTCGTCTGATCTTATACCGTAATGCACCACATACCGGGCATGCGTTCAAATCCTCGTACGCACCACGGTAGAGGATGCAGTCATTAGGTCATGCATGTATCTTCTGCACCTCCAATCCTAGAGGGCATACGACCTTCTTTGCTGCGTACGTACTGTCGGGCAATTCGTTATCCTTTGGAAGCTTCTTCTTCAATATTTTCAGTAACTTCTCAAATCCTTTGTCAGGCACAACATTCTTTGTCTTCCACTGCAGCAATTCTAGTATGGTACCGAGCTTTGTGTTGCCATCTTCGCAATTGGGGTACAACCCTTTTTTGTGATCCTCTAACATGCGATCAAACTTCGGCTTCTCCTTTTGACTTTCGCATTGTGTCCTTGCATCGACAATGACCCAGCAGAGATCATCATCATCGGGCACATCGTTTGGTTCCTCTTAATCTTCAGCAGCTTCCCCCATTGCAGCATCACCGTATTCAGGGGGCACATAGTTGTCATCATCCTCTTCTTCTTCGTTGTCTTCCATCATAACCCCTATTTCTCCATGCCTCGTCCAAACATTATAGTGTGGCATGAAACCCTTATAAAGCAGGTGGGTGTGAAGGATTTTCCGTTTAGAGTAAGACTTCGTATTCCCATAATTAGGGCATGGACAACACATAAAATCATTCTGCTTGTTTGCCTCAGCCACTTCGAGAAAATTATGCAGGCCCTTAATGTACTCGGAGATGTGTCAGTCACCGTACATCCATTGCCGGTTCATCTGCGTGCATTATATATATTTATGTGTGTCAAAAGTAAGAAAATTAGACAAGTATCTATCTAAAGTAAGAATTGTTTTTCTTTCAGAAAAAAGATAAGAACGAGAGGTTCACCACGGTGGTGTCGGCGACGAGATCAGCGCAGGCGATCGACGGCGGTGAAGACGGAGACAGGACGTGACGGACCGCTAAACCTATGCAAATCTCGGGGAAAATGGAGCTGGGAGGTCGAGCTTTGAGAGGAGAAAACTTAACTAGCGTGGCTCGGACATTTCATCGAACACCTCATATGCATAGGAGGTGAGCTAGAGCACCCAAATGCCTTCCCCTTGCCGGCCAAAAAAACAGAGCAGTGTGGACTGCTCTGCTCGCCGGCGAGGGGGTATATATAGCCAACTCATTTGTCCCGGTTCGTGGCTGGAACCGGGACTAAAGACCCCCCTTCCGTCCCAGTTCGAGCCAAGAACCGGAACCAATGATGGTTGGCCAAGAGCAAGGCCCATTGGTCCCGGTTCGTGCCTAGAACCGGAACAAATGGGTCCATACGAACCGGGACCAATGCCCACGAGGCCCCGGCTGGTCCCCTGGGCTCACGAACTGAGACTAATGCCCCCATGGCTCCCGGTTCGTGACTGAACCGGGACTAATGGGCTTGCCATGCCCGAACCAAAGCCCTGTTTTCTACTAGTCCCATGAGTCATCAAAAGGAGAGACACACGGATCTAGAGATCATATCTCTCTTTGTACTCAGTATATGCACTCCCTCCGTAAATAAATACAAGTGTTTACATCACTAAAATAGTGATTTGAACACTCTTATGTTTATTTATGGCGGGAGTATGTCAACTTATAGAACTCTCATTATTCCTATCTGGATCTATTCTTTCCTCGGTGCCTAAACAAAAGGAAAGCCACCACATCTGTTGATACTTGGATGCGGTCCATCCATGCAAAGATGTCGCGTCATTAAGAAGGTGCGGATCAACTTGGAAGCTATCCATGAATGCACATCATTTAAATAACACTCCTACGTCTACGTACTACTCTATACTTCCGCTAGTATTTGGCTTGCATTGATCACTACTACTGTCTACTCCTAAGTACTCCATCTGTTCTTTTCTAGAGATTTTAATATGAACTACATATGGAAGTATACATGTAGTCTATATTAAAATATTAAAAAAGATTTATATTGAGGCAGTTGGTAATCAAGGACTTAAAAAGGACGGCTAATGATTGGAGTGCATTATAACATTTTTTTGCAGGGGATGCACTATAACATATTACTCCCTTTGTTCTTAAATATTTGTTTTTTTAGAGATTTCAAATGGACTGTCACATACGGATGTATATAAACATATTTTAGAGTGTAGAGTCACTTGTTGAAATCTCTAAAAAGGCAAATATTTAGGAACGGAGGGAGTAATTGTGGAACATTACTTAATAAGTGTTGCTTTACATGATTTGTTAGTCAGTGTTAACCAGGTGGTATTTGCCCGCTTCGAGGAATGAGGGCGCACAAGACCGCCAGACAGCAATTGAACTCCTGTGTGCGGTAGATGTTTGCGAACCTTTTCTAATTTGTGCTAGATTTTACAAACTAAGCAAGAAACAAAACTTGTTTACTGCAAATGATCTGCAGCAGAAAAAATCTGCAATGCGTTGTACAAAAACCCCACTAGAAAAATGCTAGAAATTACAAATTTTGAGCGCAACGCTTGATAAATCACTAGTTTGTAATTTTTGAACAAAAATATGTAAGGCTATGTTGTAATTTTTTTTTAAAAAACTATGGATACAAGTTCAAACCATCGGAGGCCTTATTTCGAAGTGACTTAATGCTCGCCATGGTGGCAACATGTCAGTTTAGTTTGAGTTTTGGGGGTGACCTAACATCGATCGCATCGATGCAACCAATGCTAGCACACAAGGTGTGCAACTCTTCCTCAAGACGGTTTGGTAGATCAAGAGTAATGATTTGCTTGTCGGGCCCGACAACGGCGACCAGCAAGCGGGAGGCGGTGAGAACAGGGCCGACGTTACAACTATAGGCAAAGGTGTGAAGGAGACACAGTAGATTCACACAAGCTGGATCTGAGCGGGAACTAGAGGATGTTGCCAGAGCTAGGACCACGTGTGGAGCTATTCATGCATGGTGGTGTGGTGAGAGGGCCGCCTTGATCCCCACTGGAGCATTGGAGATGAACCTCAGACGGAGGATTACGTCATCACTCGCACTTGTGCTCGGGGTTGAGATGGGGGTGACAACGGCGGGTGGTGTCGTGGTGGTTTGCTGGCTATGTTGGTGGAGGACAGTGATAGTGAGTTGACTAACGTCTATGCCTACCACGGATTGGTCACTCGATATCGGCTACGGTCGGCTAGATAGGCTAAAGCGAGATGGTTTTGGTGAACTTTAGTGGAAAACATAGGCCAGCCCTGTTAAATGTCAGCATCAACGATGGCCTAGGATGTGGTTCCTATTCTCGAAGACAACATTACGAGGCTTGTCCACCTCCTCGCCAATGGAGTCTGGGATGTTTAGGGTGAAAATCCAAGTTTTGACCTAGGTCAGAGTGGACGCCGAGGGCGTTCCCTTGACTTCCTCCTAGGGACGACGCCTTGGAGGCCTTCTAGTTTTGCCACCGACCACATGGGCGTGTGGCCTCAGAGCCGATGTGGAAGCCGGAGTGAGGACCCTGAGACTAGCCACAATGGGTAGTAACATAGAGTAGTAACATGGGCATGTTACTACTCTATGTTACTACCTCTATAGTGGGGAGTAACATATGTGTGATAACATGCAACATTTCATTTATTATGCTATAGACTCATTTTGCCTTGATATGTGTGATGTTACTCTCGTACTACTAGTAACTAGCTATGTTACTACATGCCTCTCTTTCTTCATTTATTGCTTGCCATATCATCTATTTTATCTAGATATGTGTGATGTTACTACCTATGTTACTCTCATTGTGGGTAGTCTGAGAACCGCTAGTCGTTGTCTATTTTGGTTGCTTTGCCTGTAGAGCCATTGACTCGATTGGTGCATGGCCCCATTGCACATGTATTGATTTTTAATAAGAATTTTATATGAAATTGGTGAGATATCTTCCGACGGAATGGAAAATTGGAGTAACAAGAGTACCGTTGGAAAGAGACATAGGACAGTAGACTGTAAAAAAAATCCCGAATTACCTACGATCACATCATACGGCCCGCTCTCTAATAACCCTAACCAGCGCTACACCTGTCGTGCACGCAAATCCACCCACTTTAGCATTGACTGGGTGTGTGCAG
The DNA here is from genome assembly GCF_002162155.2 of Triticum dicoccoides. Taxonomy (NCBI): domain Eukaryota; kingdom Viridiplantae; phylum Streptophyta; class Magnoliopsida; order Poales; family Poaceae; genus Triticum; species Triticum dicoccoides. The sequence goes on from NC_041385.1 coordinate 17,328,850, forward strand.
TGTTATTTACTACTCCCTCCATTTCAAAATAGATGACTCAACTTTATACTATAAGTTGAGTCATCTATTTTGGAACGGAGGGAATAGGTAATAGTATTTCGCAGCGTCGTGGGATTCCATGCCACAGGAGGGCACACGAGGAGACTAGTACGAGTTGCACAGAAGATCACGCTAGGAACGGAGCGCAGCTGGGCATGAGTCCAGTGCATTCATTAATTCTAGATGAGTTCTTCGATTCGTCAGATTCGGACGAAGAAGTGAACATGATTATGCTCAGGTGCATGCAAGAGGAACTAAACCGGCGGGTGGAGCATATTCTCAGCTTCAAGGACTCAATCATAGGGAGAAAAGTGATCAAAACCACTATTTTTACGCATTGTGGAGGAAGTGGAGGCACACGATACTACTTCAAACTTACAAGGAGTTGCTGCGGCCAACTTTCTTTCTGCGCCTAAGCAGAAATGCACGCCTGCTCCGCAATAATAAAGTACAAAAATTGAAAAGGAAATAATGATAAAAATAATAATGATGAGAAAATCAAAGCAATTAAATAAATAACCTCTTCATTAGCCGACGTGGGTTGCTGCCCATCCGTGGCCTCCGACATGGCCATCGGGTAACCCTCCTCCTCCGAGCTCGGAGGTTGGCCTCTATGCGGGTCCGGCGTCGGGCGTCCCCACTCCCCAGGCACGGGCCTCCGCCACAATTCAGCAAGGTGCCCCGACGATAGCTGCTTTAACCACAAAGTCATGGAACCAGGTGTTGCAAATGCGGAGACAAACAAAGGTGCGAACTAGGGTTGGTCATGGACGACGGGAATGCGGGTAGGCAAATGTCGGTCACATGCGCGTGAATGCGCAATTCATCGGAGGAGGTTTTTGGGTTTGGTTCATGGGTGTCTGTGTTCGACGTGGCGAACGCCAGGATCCTCCTAAGCTCCCTCGATTTGGGGCCGGCTTGTAGGATTTCAAACACCCGGGTTGATCTGGTCGAAATTATCATACCGTGATTGACTAAAAGTATTCAGACGGTCTTATCCGGACATTTAGAGAGGTTGGGATGATTTGAGTTAGAGATGCCCAAACAGAAGCCATCTGAAAAAAAGTGGGGTGCAGTGGCCTACGTGTGCCAATACGCTCCTATCTCACCGGCACACATAGAGCAAAAAAGGACCCGATGCAGGAAAGAAAGCAAAGGATGCAGTAGGCGGCGCACCGTCACGATGCACGCTCGACAGGCCGGGTCCGACCCTGGAACTTGCCTCGCTCCGTGCCGCCTATGGAGGACATATCTAGTGATACGGCATCTCAGGTGATACAATGCTGGAGTGAATCCTGGACCGTTAGATCATGTTCAAAGGGACATGATGAATTCAAGGGTGATGGCCAGCTCCTCCACTGCAGAATATACCAAAAACACCCTGGATTTTGTACTTAATTGAGTTCAAGGCTTGAATTAATGAGAAGATAGGGAATTCTGGATTCCCTCAGTTTTGCCCACTGTTATTATTTAGCACCAGCATGCGTGAAATGATGCATGAAACCTTGTTATCACAAGACAAAAGTACAAACACGCTTCTACTGACAAAAAACATATACACATTATAAAACTGTAAATGTTAACTTAGAAAAATAAAGTTGGAGTAGTACATTTCAAAAAAATCTGACAAAGTGTACATTTTAGTTAACCACAACATTCACCCAATTAGATTAAGTTCCTCTTCAAGATAGCTGGAAATGCGTATGTTCTCTACAAAAAATTCAGTTAGCTTCTGTGAAAGCAAATATAGCATATAACTAGGTTAGTTATCCAACTGATTTCAGATTGTACAATCTAGAATGACATGGAATATGTGAAGACCAACTGCAAAAAAATGTTTGCTTATAATACTACTCGTTATGGATAATCATATCTGAAATTATATGAAACAAATTCCTGCAAAAAAAGAAATTATATGAAAATTTATGGGCTAAACATACCAGACCAGTCTATTAGTATTCACGGACAAACTAACAAAAAAAATACTAGATTTATTTTGTTGAACTTTAGCAGTGTAAAAGCAAATGTATGGAGATGGCATAATTCTATATGGAGATTGCACAATAGTAAGACTTGAGTGAAACACCGGATTTAAGTTTGTGTGTTTGGGCAATGAAACTGAGGGCATCGTATCACCTGAGCTGCGGTATCACTAGATATGTTGCCGCCGTCTATGAACGGGACTAGCCAAACAAGGTACTAAGGCCCTGTTTGGTTCATAAGTACTAGAACTTTTTATAGTCCCAACTAAAAAGTCCCTAGTCTCTAAAAAGTTCCTCCATGTTTGTTTTCAGGGACTAAAAAGTCTCTAGTCCCTTCCTAGAGGTTATTAAATGACCATGCTACTCCTAGTATACAGAAAAATAACAACCAAACAACACCATGAGGCGGCGGACCAATGGGTGCATGGAGGGGCATTGTTTGAAAAGTCCCAAAAAGTCGCAAAAAAGACTCTCCCTTGAGAGTCTTCTTCATTTAGTCCCAAAAAGCAATTTTTAGTCCCTAGTAGTCCCTCATGTTTGGTTAAAAAGTCTCTAAGAGGGACTTTTTCTAGTCCCTACATCAAAAAGTCTCTGGAAACAAACACCCCCTAAGCAGTACGTGGATCGGTGGATGTCGAGAATTTTTTTATTATTAACTGACGTTGTAATCACAAGCGCATTGATAAAATTGTGCAGTAGTTATACTACAGAGCAAAGATACGGTGCATTAAATGCGGGCCGGCATTTAATACCCGATGGGAGAAGCATTAGCACCTCCTCGCCCTGTGTAATTTCAAAATCAGAAAGAACCCACGCATTCTACCATCCGTCCAAGGGCTGGACGGGGGACTCACCCCAATACGGCCGCTGGTGGCAGGGCACGGACGGCTGGGGCTCGTCCCAATCCACAACCCACGGCCTGGATAGCCCCCGGCAACAGGTTATCCTTTCTTCTCCCATAAGGCTAGGCTCTTCACTGACGGGAGGCGCTCACGTCGTGACTAGTTGAGGTGGTCGTCTTACTGCGCACGAAAACGTAAGGGGGCTTCATCTCGAAGCTTCCGGCCCCCGCCCTGTCTATAAAACAAGCCCGGTGAAGGAAGCACACGCCACCACCAGCTCCTCCCACCTCCCTCCTCCAAATCCCGAGAGAAGAGAGATAACCAAACCATCATCGATCACCCGCTCTACAACGCCCAGGAGTATGTCAAGCATAGTACATGCACAGCCGGTCCAAAGCATTTTTGGGCCCGAGATGATGTAAAATAATTGTTTTTATACTAAACTTTTGTACTTATTTTGAACTAAGTGTAACATACTATAGTTGTAATGAATATATTTTTCTATTTCCTAGCCACATAAAATGTTTTCAAATAATAGTGGTATTATTCATTGGTATGAAGTTGTAATGTATATACGTTTGAAAAAATTTAATTCTACAAAATAAAAAATTTATGATGTACCAGTTTTTTCTTTATTGTTAAAACAATCTTTCAGATTCTTTTTAATATTGCATAAACAATGTAGTGTATGCACATTTGCATATCTATGCGTGTGTTCATATATCTTTCAATATTATTGAATATTATGGTAGAGACTTCTAAATTATACACACACTCACAAATAATTTAATAGTGGTTTCCATTGTATATTAGGTAGTCATATTCATAGAAACTTGTAGGGCATAGAAAATGCGGCTTGCGAGTTGGGTTCAGTAATGGAATCATCGAAGAAAGAAAAAAGATGTTGATTGTACTTTTACGTATGATTCTATTACCTAACATGATCGTCCAGATTCACTTGGTTGGGTTTGGTACAAATGAGATGCCAACACGTTTATCGAATAGAAAATTTTGCATTGGTTTAAACATAGAAATCTACTTATCACTAGCAAGATGCCCGTGCATTGCACGGAACATCAAGATGCATTTTGTTACAAAACACCTATTGTGATTGACCCATGCAGGAGTAACCCCATGTGTAAAAACTAATGATATCTCGAGAATTTTATCGGAAAAAATAGTATCTCGAGAATTTCATCGAAAAAATGATATCTCGAGAAAGATGAGAGATAAGGTGAGAAGGAGTGGGGTGTGGTGGTGACTGGTGGTCGGACTGGGCGGAGGCATGGGGATCGGCGCCGGCAGCTGCCACCATTCCAGATTGTTCAAGAGCCTTTCTTTTTTAATTGCTCAGCAATGAGGTTGTTGGAGATAAGGATGAACAAAGCAAGGCCATATTTGTAAATATGGATAGAGGTGCGGGTATCTTTTGTAAAATTGTCATAGTTTGCTTTCTATCCATCAGATATAGATCGGACGGTCTATATTAAGAGATGGCAGGCACAGCATCATCAATAACTTGGCTTTTTATAAGAGTAGAGATAATTTTCATTATGATCTAAGACATGCATTGTAAAGAGATAGTAATGTATTTGAACTCAATTTCGCGAGTCGGATTGATTTGCCTATGTGTGGTACAACTTATTAGTATATGGTGTGAACTTAAGCTTCTTCAAATTGAGACTATTTTATCAATTTAATAACCTTTCAGATGTAATTTGTATTTATATAGTCTTACTAATATAAGTTTTAGTTGGGGCCCTCCCTACTTGGGGCCGGGACGATCGCCCCTTTTGCGTGGCCTATGGGCTGGCCCCGAGTACATGTCATTGTTGTGATTTGTTTGTAGTCTCTGTTGCTCTGTTTTCTGCTAGGCTTGATGTTCCAGTTCCCAACGGCAGTCTGCCGGGCAATGGCTTGACTCCTAGAAAACTAGTGCTTGCTTCCTAAATAGTGGGACATGATGGATGTCCAACTTTGCCTAGTTGCATTTTGACTGCAAATTGCTACATGAATAATGCTCTAATTGGGTTGTATTAGACGAAAAAGGATTTCCCCGCTTTAGACTATAAAGCAACAACCAACCGAAACAACCAGCTCACTACGAACGCAGCACAAACAAGCCCAAAAGAAAAAGGAGAGAAAGAAAAGAAAAACAATTGCCGACACCGGCAGCTCAACTAAACGAAGATAGCCGACACCCGTTGCACCCTCCGGAGAAGTACCACCGCACGCCTAGCACTCCGAAGCCTCGCATACCAAGCAACACCTTAAGGAAAGAATGCAACGACGACGTTGCTGCTGTCCGGACAGGTCCTGGGGTTTCCCCCGGTACGCGGATGGCAGTGGGGAAGGGGTATCTCCGACGCCGCTCGAGAGGACCCGGCAGCGCCCATGGGCGCAGCCGCGCCGGTGGCGAACGAGCCGCCGGAGATTTATCCCGCCCCGAAACCACCACCGTCACCCTAGACAATCGGAAGTGCACCGCCCAACATGCCGCCCATCAGCCTGTGCCGCCACGTTCACCGCACCAACTTCACCGTCTCACTGAGGACACCAACACGAGATCTGGAGGTAGGACGAGGAGACACCGGGCTATAGGGCCTCCTTGCTCCCGGCTGGGGCGTTGATGATGAACCTCATATGGAGGATTACGTCGCTCGCACTTGGGCCGAGGTTGGGATGAGGGAGGCCGTGCAGGCTGTCGCAGCCCCAATATAAAGCGTGCTACATATGACGGAATGTAATCACAGATATGCGAAATATGGCAGATTGCTCTAAGCCACCATCTACATTGATCTGGGGAACACTCTCCTCAGATAGGAGGATCCATCGAGCACACTTCCTACGGAAAAAAGCTTTTCATAACCTTGAGGTTGTGTTTTCAGGTTTGTTAACAGAACATATTACATGATCCATAGGTAGACCTAGTCAGGAATATCTTAACCTAACTTACGGAGATATTAACGAGTTCAGCAACTCAACCAGTCAACCAGCACAAGTATTTATGTATATAAGGTCATATCAACACAGGTCACTTAAACGCCTGCAAATATCTAAACTGGCTGGCCCCAAACAGTTTTTTCCATCCAACGCGGGTCACCACACTAGTAGAAAAGGGGGCATTGGTCCAGGCCGGGTCAGCCCATTAGTACCGGTTCAATCCAGAACCGGATCAATGGTTGCATTGGACCCGGTTCGTGAGCCCGGGGGCCGGCCGGACCACGTGGGCCATTGGTCCCGGTTCGTCTGGACCTTTTGGTCCCGGTTGGTGGGACGAACCGGGACCAATGGGTCTCGCTTCTGGCCCACCACCATTGGTCCCGGTTGGTGGGACGAACCGGGACCAAAGGCAGCCCATTAGTCCCGGTTGGTGGGACGAACCGGGACCAAAGGCAGCCCATATAGTTTTTTTTCTTTTCTGTTATATTTTTTTTCTATTTATTTCTGAGTTGTAATAAGTCTTTAAAAATAAAAAAGAGGCGCAATGCTCGTTAATTAGCTTCAAGCCTTTTGAAATAGTGTAAACTGCACTGCACATAGCTCCGTGCAGTCTACCGTATTCCTCAAGGCTTAAAGCTAAGCAACGTGCAGGTTAGCATTGAGCCTCTTCTGCATCGTATCTACACTCGGGGCTTATAAACCGCTGCGAGTGCCTCTCGCTTGGCGAGGTGGGACTAAAAAATAGCTGCAGAAAGAATCAACTAAAAAACTCTTTTACCGGTTCATGGCACGAACCGGTACTAAAAGGTGCTCGTGGGGCACCAGCTTTAAAACCTATACCAAATAAAATGCCTTTGTAACAGCCTTAGAACTGGTACTGAAGGAATCAACTAAAAAGTTTTTATAAACCTCTAGTATTATTGAAACTAAAATCATATAGAATTTTGTTACAAACTTTAATAGCAAAAAGGATTATCATAAAAGAAAATAAATAAGTAATTAGAATTCTGTTCAAAACATTAAAAGCAAAAAGAATTATCATAAAAGAAAATAAATAAGTAATTAGAATTCTGTTCAAAACATTAAAAACAAAAAAGAATTATCATAAAAGAACATAAATAAGTAATTAGAATTTTGTTACAAACTTTAATAGCAAAAAAAATATCATAAAAGAAAATAAATAAGTAATTAGAAAGATTATAATTAATCTGAGCTAAAAGAAAAAAAATAAAAAAATCAAAAATCAAAAGAAAATAAGTAATTCCAATAAAAAAATAAAATAAAAAAATAAAAAAATGCCACCTAAAGGGCTACCACGGCCTGAATACGACTAGAAACCCAACAATGGGCCAGGATTCAGGCCCGCAATAGGCCCAATAGGCCCACAGGCACATATAGTGAGTTTAGGCCTGTAAGCCTGCATTTGAGAGGAGCTCGAGAGGGCAGCGGGACTGGGGCTTATAAACCACTCTCGAGCTCCCTCAACTAGCAATGTGGGACTAAACTTTCGTCCCGCGACGCGGACAACACATGGCCTTAGGCCCGGTTGGTGGCGCCAACCCGAACTAAAGGGGTGCATTGGTACCGGTTCATGGAACCAACCGGTACCAATGCCCCCCTTTAGTCTCGGTTGGAGCCTCCAACCGGGACCAAAGGTCTCTGCTTCCCGCCCTTTGGGCTACTGAAAAGAGACCTTTGGTCCCGATTGGAGGCACCAATCGGGACTAAAGGGTGGCATTAGTCCCGATTGATGCCACAAACCGGGACCAATGCCTTTGCTATATAAGTAGCACTTAGGAAAATTTCAGAACCGCCCATCCCCAGTTCAATCTCTTCTTCGTCCCGCGCCTCGCCGTCGTCATCGCCGCGCCGCCCCGTCGTCGTCTCCGCGCCGCCCCGGCCCGCGCCGCCCCGACGCCATCGCCGCCCCGCCAGCCCCGGCCC
>NC_041385.1:17336640-17337149 GCF_002162155.2 Triticum dicoccoides
CACCCGCCCCGGCCCGCGCCGCCCCGACGCCGTCGCCGCCCCGCACGCCCCGCGCCGCACCTCGCCGTCGCCGTCACCGTCGCCGTTGCCGTAAGTTAGATTTTTTTTGTAGTTTATAGTTTTTCTGTTAGATGTGTAGTAACTTAGATCTGTAGTAATTTAGATGTGTAATAATTATGTTAGATGTGTAGTAAGTTAGATGTGTAATACTTTTTTTGTTAGATGTGTAGTAATTTAGATGTGTAGTAATTTTGTTAGACTTTTTTCAGATTGTGTAATTAATTTGTTCATATTATGTTAGATTTTTTTATGATTTTTCTGTTGTAATTTAGATGTCAAATTTTTATGATTTGTTTCTGTTGTAATTTAGATGTCAATTTTTTTTCATATTGTGTAAGTAATTTAGATATTATATTTTTATGTTTTTTTGTTTATAGAATTTTAATGATTTTTTTGTAGTTCATTCATTTTTTTTGTTAGATGTGTAGTGATTTAGATGTGTAGTTCAT
>NC_041385.1:17337200-17358374 GCF_002162155.2 Triticum dicoccoides
TTTTTATGATTTTTTCTGTTGTAATTTAGATGTCAAATTTTTATGATTTTTTCTGTTGTAATTTAAATGTCAATTATTTTTCATATTGTGTAAGTAATTTAGATGTCAAATTTTTTTATGATTTTTTTCTGTTCATAGAATTTATATGATTTTTTTCTGTTCTAATTTTGTTCATAGAATTTTAGTGATTTTTTTGTTCATAGTATTTTCTTTGTCAATTTATTGTGTATGTATAGGAGAATTAGTTAGAAAAATAATAGAACTATAGTTAAACCAGTTTATTTTTAGTAAGTAGTACTTAATAAAAGTAGTTTATTTTTAATAAGTACTACTTTATTTATTTATAGTAAGTGCTTAGTAGTTGAACTAGTTGATTTAATTAATAAAACTACTTTATTTAACTATATATAGAAGTAGTTACCGCATCGACGTCGATGATGCCTATCCCGCATCCTCGTCGTCGTCGACTCGGCGGTGGTGGAGGCCTGCTTGATAAGGGCCATGTACGGGACTGGGCTTCACCGGGCTGGTATTGGGGGGTGCTACCTTCTGGGGGACGTAGGTTGGTGAAGAGGCAGCCCGTTGTTGACCCGATCCTTGTTTGGTGGTGGTCGCGTGGGCCAGTGACGCTGCCGAAGCTTCCTGACACCGCGGAGGTGGTACGTCACCGTGTCAGCGAGGAGGACGAGCACGTCCGTCGCTACATGGTTGCGTTGGAGGGCAGGTTCGACAATACCTGGCAGGTTTCTTCAGGGATCTCACTGGAGCTATGATCATGTGATCATTCTTTATCTTTGGGTGTCCACTGCCCGCGATGATACCCGTCGGGTGCTATGGTTCTAGCTGTATTAATTAGCGATGCCATATGTATGATAGTATTCGAAGAGTATTCGACGATGTACGGACACAAGAGATGATGTACTTTTGGTTATAATTGAATGCATGCTAATTTGAATACTACTTTATTTTACGATTTGATTTTGCTTATTGAATGCTCATATTGGAAAAGTACTCCTACATTGAATGCTAAAATTGAAGAGCACTCTATATGCAGAAATCTAGGAGCCCCCTCCATCATCCACGCGTCGTGGGGGTAGCATCTCCTTCATTCCCGTGTGCTAGACAATTTGTTGTAATATTGCACTCGGGAATGAAAGCAGGAGCTACGTACCATCACCGATAGTCAACCCGTGATTAATAATAATGATCTAATTTAGGTTTTTTAGTATATATATTTAATATTTGAATTATGAACTTAGGCCGGAAATGTCGTACTCGGACGACGAAAACCGCCCGGGGGAGTGCGACTGGTGCCACGACGACTGAGGTATGTGCGACAGGTTCATTGAGCTGGACGAAGATCGATGCTTTAGCATTAAGCTCGAGGAGACCTTCGATGTTCATACGGTACACAACGATGATAGTAATTTTTTTCGTAATTAAGCACGACTTCAACTATTTTAACGTGTATTTTTCATCTTTTCCAATTCGTCTAGCTTATCCCATGCTATGCAAGACGCTATGTCTTGGAGAGGATGGGTTTTGAAGACCATGAAAGTATGGAAACCAAAAAAATTCTCCTAAGGACCCATCATGGTGTGGATTTTCAATTAAAGTTGTACAATGCTGAGAGTGTAACCCATTTTGGTTGCAAAAATTGAGAAGCACTTTGCAAGATGTATGGTTTTGATGAGGGTATGCTTGTCACCATGGATCTTGGTGATCCTACAATCCAGCAAGACAATATGGGCATTTGGGTCCTTGTGGATACACCTCCAATTCTTCCCCCATGTGAGCTTAACATAGTTATTAAGTAATTTATATTGTTTATTTCAAAATAGTTGACAGCTTGTTTCCATTGACAGCTTATTTTCATTCTTTAAAGAATGTGCGGAAAATGGTAGACAAAACCCACTACACTGATGGCTCCAAATTAACTTATAAGGAGAAAAATCATCTGATCGCATTTTGTACTGATCTTGAGAATTACAATGTCTACAATCGAACTCCTGAACATTATGGTCAATACGTGCCACTAGTGCACGTGTTGAACTACGGTAACTACCATGGAGATACCCTGGTAAGATTTTTTACTATTACGACATCCTTGCATCTTTTTTTAAATACTTCTAAAACTAGTACATCATTGCTAACTACAAAGTTATTACTATGTTTTCAACAGATAATCCCGAATGATTGTGTGCCTCATCTGATGTATACGCACGGTCGCCTTGATGTTTTGAACATACAACCAGGTCGTCCTACGAATCTCAATTGTCCATACCGGATTTCTAAAAGAAGTGGAGACATGACAATCAAAGAATGGAAAAAATGTATGGACAGTCGTAAGGAGCTTCTTGCAAGCAAAAGAAGGCGAAGCGCAAGAATTTAAGACAGGATGATCTCCATTCTTCATAATGGAGACTCAGGGTCTATATTGTTTTATGCTATTTTACCTTAAGGGTGTTTAGGTCCTACCTGATACTGATGATCATGTGCTAAGAACAATTATGTAGGGTTGGGTTCGATGACTATGAGGATGATGATCGTATGACTTGTTATTAATAACGAGTAGAAGTTGTATGATGATGCATGATTATTAGGACTTGTTATTATATATGATGATGTATGATGCGAGCATGCGTGAGTTATTATATATCAGCGGGTGAAATGAACATAGGAGTATAAGAGATGACACTTCTCTCTATTAGCTAGTTAGCAACAACCTAAAATTAACCCCCAAAACCCCTAAACCAGCCACTTTTTTTTAAAAAAAACCTCAACTACTGACACGTGGAAGCCTTTTGGTCCCAGTTCAAGTCACTAACCGGGACCAAAGGCCCCCTTGCCTGGGCTGCTCGCAGTGGCCACGTGGAGGGCCTTTAGTCCTGGTTCGTGTTAGAACCGGGACTAAAGAGTGGAGGCATTAGTCACGACCCTTTAGTCCCGGTTAAAGAACCGGGACTAAAGGCCCTTACGAACCAGGACTGCTGCCCCCTTTTCTACTAGTGCCAAATCGCCCAGACGCGTGAAATGCCACAAACTACCCCAAATAAGGGGGAGGTATGAGGGAGTCCGAGATCCGCCACATGAGACAAGAAATAAAAGAGAAAATGCAGAGAAGATCCGATGAAGATGAGATGTTTTTTTTTGCAAGGAGATGTTGCCCTATTCTTCTATATATAAGAAAAAAAAGAGGACATGCATGAAAAAAGGTAAAAAAGAAGCATGCATGACAAAAAAAGACAAGTTTTATAAGATATAAATAGTGATAAAACATGGACCAATACCTATGATATGTATGGTAAAAATAGTGATGAAATAGGGGCGCAAGTACCTGCGTCCGCCGGAGACCATGCAAAAATGTTCTTTCCAGACAAAAAAACTCTTTTTATGATTAAAAAATCTTGTATCTTTTTAACAACCTTTTAAACAACTCTTCATGTATTTAAGAAATATGCATGTGAAAAAAATGTTCAAGAGTTACCCTAAGTTGGTGATTCTTAAACTGAAAACTGCCATTGATGCACACATGTCTCCGTATTGTGCTAATGTGCCATCATTTGTTTTTTGTCGTTTTTCTTTGCTCACCCGTAACAACACCCCATTCCAAACATATGACATGAATAAATGCATGATCACTTGCCCGTTTCTTTGTACGAATTAAATCTACATGCAAGCCGTGTTGAAATAGAACATCTATAGAATCTTAAACTATCTTTATAGGTTAGGACCATCTTTGTTTGGGCCTGTCGCTGCAAATTCTCAGATTATACACCATTTTATTAAATTAAGAGCATGTGTTATTTTTTTTCTCCCGTTGCAACACATGGGCTTTTTTGTTACTATTTATGTATGTAAGGTCATATCAACGCGGATCACTTAAACGCCTGCAAATATCTAAACTGGCCGGGCCCAAACTATTTTTCCCATCCAAAGCGGGTCACCAAATCGCCCACACACGTGAAATGCCACAAACTACCCCAAATAAGGGCGAGGTATGAGGGAGTCCGGAGATCCGCCATATGAGACTCCGCCACCCCGGCCCATTACAAAACCCCACCCGGAGCTCTTGTTTTTCTCACAATTTGTCCCTCTTCTTTCCTATATATCCACGTGCGTTGAGACTAAAACCACCGTCGTACCACCGCAGACGTCGCTCAGGCCTCATGAGACCTCCGTCGCTCCACCCAAGCGTCTGCCCGGCCTTGGACTATGTTGCGAACTCCCTGGTTTGGCCGCCAACCACATACCCTTCGCCCCTGGCTGTGCCTTCCATGGTGGACAACAAGACCTACAAGTGTCCGGGCACATGCCATGGCAAATTTTTTACGTTCTCGTTGTTTACTTTGAAGGACACATGATGATTTCGGATGAGAAGTGCTTCTACACTGAGTTCATGAATTCTTCTTTGTTCATTGGTGAAAAAGATGAGGAGGACATGGCGATGATGAGGACGGTTCTTGAAGAAACGAAGACGGTGCATGTTTTCAAATTCAAGGGTTCAACAAAGGGACATTGAGGCCATGTGTGCATATGTATCTGTACGATGACTAATTTTCCCCGATTTTCTATAGAAAACCTATTTCCGATGTCGTTTTCGGACATGAAGAGATTTGTTCGAAAAAATCTACCAAGGCGTCGGGTCCTATGATGATTACTTCAAGATGAATAAGGATGTCATTGACCGCATTGGGTTCTCTGGTTACTAAAAGTGCACAACTGTTGTGAGGATTCTTGCCTATGGCATTGCCACCAAATTGGATGGACGAGTACCTCTGGATGTCGCGAAGCATGTGCCATGCCGTAGTCAGATCTGTTACCGCAATGGTCAAGGTGTTTGAACCAAAGTAATTAAGAAAGCCAAATATCAAAGACACAACAAAGCTCATGGCACTTGGATAATCAATATGGATTCCAAGTGTGCTCGGATCCCGGATTACATGCACTTAAAAATGGAAGCACTGCCCATATGCTCAACAAGGACAATATCAGAGCTATCATAAATCTCACCATCATTCTTGAAGTAGTTACATGACAAGACCTCTCGATTTAAGACTCTTTCTTTGGCATGTCTGACTCTCATAATAACATCAACGTGCTGTAACAGTCTCCATTGTTTGCAAGGTTGTGTGCTGGCGAAGCTCACGTGTGCAACTATACCATGAAATTGGCTTGTATCCAACAAGGGATACTATCTCTCTGATGGTATCTATCCTCTATTGGCGACCTTCGTCAAGACCATATCTTCAAGCCATGGGGTAACAGAAGATATCACTTTACTCGAAAAAGTGCAAGAAACGATGTGGCGAGGACATTTGGAGTGCTGCAATTCCGTTTTGCAGTTGTTCGCCGACCTAGTATACAATGGTACCCATAGATATGTTCAGAGGTGATTAGAGCATCTCCAGCCGTTGGCCCTCCCGGGACTCATAAAAATCGCCACCTAGGGGCGAGCCGGCGATACAATCGGCGGTGGGGGCGGTTAGGCGTCCAGCCGTCGCCCCTAGGCGCCGATATTGGCCCACTTTTCGGCCCACTTTCGGCGAATAAAGGGCCCATATGGGCGAGAATAGGCCCATGTTCAGCGTGGTTCGTTGTGGCTCGGCGTTCAATTATCGACATAAATATTTTTTTATCACATAGTTCATCACAGAAAATCAAATACTTCAACAAAATAGTGCAACAACAAATCGTTCAATACAAATTATATAGTTCAACAAATAAAAACTCATCACACGTCGCGTCCGGCTTCGCCCTTGAGCCTCCATAGGTGATCCACCAGATCCTGCTGCATTTGATGATGCACCTATGGGTCTCGAATCTCCTGACGCATACTGAGGTAGGCAATCCAGGTTGCCGTTAGCCGGTGATCAACTTCGGCTAGAGGACCCTGTCTGTAGTATGGTTCAGTATCAAACACTGGCTCTTCTTGCTCGCTCTCGATGATCATGTTGTGCAAGATGACACAACAAGTCATGATCTCCCACATTTGATCTTCCGACCAGGTCTGAGCAGGGTACCGGACAACAACAAATCGAGATTGGAGCACAACATTTGAGATAGTCTTCACAAATGTAGACCATCTCGGATAGATGCCATCAGCTAGGTAGTACCCCTTATTGTAGTGCCGCCCATTGACCTCGAAGTTCACCGGAGGAGAATGACCTTCAACAAGCTTGGCAAAGACAGGGGAGCACTACAGCACGTTGATGTCATTGTGAGTTCCTGGCATACCAAAGAAGGAGTGCCAAATCCAGAGGTCCTGTGTGGCCACCGCCTCAAGTACCACACTGCAACCGCCTTTTGTGCCTTTGTACATCCCCTGCCAAGCAAATGGGCAGTTCTTCCATTTCCAATGCATGCAGTCGATGCTTCCAAGCATCCCAGGAAATCCTCTTGTTGCATGCTGTGCTACGATCCGAGTAGTGTCTTCCGCATTGAGTGTCCTCAAGTATTGTGGTCCAAACACTGCCACCACTGCCCGACAGAACTTGTAGAAACACTCAATGCTGGTGGACTCGGCCATGCGCCCATAGTCGTCGAGTGAATCACCCGGAGCTCCGTATGTAAGCATCCTCATCGCTGTCGTGCACTTCTGGATCGAGGTGAATCAAAGTTTGCCGCTGCAATCCATCCTGCACTTGAAGTAGCTGTTGAACTCCCAGTGGAATTCACAATCCTGAGGAAGAGCTTTCGGCTCATCCGATAACGGCGCCAAAATGTTTTGTCGCCGTGAAGTGGAGGATCGGCGAAGTAGTCGGAGTAGAGCATGCAGTAGCCTTCGAGACGATGCCGGTTCTTTGCTTTCACCAGCCCCGGCGCCGAGCCACCTCGCCGCGGCTTTTCATTGCTCGCCAGCAGCTGGGCGAGGGCGGCGAGCACCATGAGATGCTCTTCTTCCTGGACATCGGCCTCGGCTTCCTCCTCCAACAGCGCGGCGAGCGCTTCCTTGTCATCAGAGTCCATCGCTGAGGCAGGCAAATCGCCGAACACCTTGCGCCCGGTGGGCGTGTACCCGCCGCTAAACTGCCCCTCCGCGGCCGGAAACGCCCAGCTGCTGGTGGAGGGGCTGCCTCGGCGAACCTCTGCTATTTTTCCGGCGGGGATTGGCTATATAGCGGTGAAGGGCGGCGGGCGGCGCCGGGATACGGCTAGTGGCGGCTGAGGGCGCGGGTGGTGGGAGGCGAGTCGGGGAAGAAAAACCGCCGGTGTGGGCCAGCCGCGCTTTTCCCTTGCGCCGGAGCCCCCGATCGCCCCCCAGTGCGCCGGGTTCGGCCTGCGACCGCCGGGCCCAAAAACGGGCCGAACTGGTGCTTTTCGGCGTCCTGGGTCGCGACTGGGGCGTTTTTTGGCGGCCGCGCCGAAAAAGTGGCATGGGGGGGGCCTGTTGGGGGCGTGGCTGGAGATGCTCTTACAACTTGTTTGATCATGCACACCATGATTGTGCGGGATGAGGATGATGGAGTTTTGCATGGTCTACAATTTCAAGAGATGGGTGAACCTAAATACGAGAAGGGCCAATAAACCTGGACGCGATAGCAGGAAATTTAGGAAAAAAATTCTACAATCTACTGCCTTGTGTCCGTTTTAAATGGTACTCTTTTCAATACAACTTCTAGTAGCTCTATTTTTTCACTCAATCAGAAGGGATTTCACAGGTAAATATAAAAACTGAATAAACATCAACACATGGGCATGAAATACATGGCGACGAGGCCGCACACCAATCGATCATCGATTCTACCAGTAAAGCAACCAGAACCGACAACCTCAGGCGGATTTCAAGGGTCGTTTCTTCGGCATCCACACCGGCTCTGAAGCCATTGGCCACAAACTACAATGCGTCCAAGGCGTCGTCCCTAGGAGGGAGTGAAGGGAACGCCGTCAACGATTGCTCCAACCTAGGCCAAAATTCCGGGTTTCACCCTTGAGAGCCCAAACTCGTTGGGGAGGGAGGTGGACGGGCTTCATCGTGATGTCTCCACGGAGAGAAATGGTGTCGTAAGGCGTAGTTGATGTTGGTACTTAATGTGATCGAACAATATTTTCACCCATAGCTCACAAAACTCATGGCCACTCCAGCCTCCTACCCAACCGTAGCTGATATCCCAACTACTGATCTGCAGTAGCATACACACCAGTCTGCTCACCATCCCATCCTCCATCAACATAGCCAGCGAACCACCACGATACCACACACACCACAGCTTCCCCCACCCTCCAAGCGCGAGTGGAGTAGTCCTCCATATGTGGTTCATCGTCAACGCCCCAGCCGGAAGCAAGGAGCCCCTCGCTACACCCACCATGCGTGTCCAGGTCCACACGTTGTCCTAGCTCTAGCAACATCTGCTAGTTCCAGCTCGGATCCGGCTTGTATGGGTCTAATATGTCTCCATACACCTCTTCTACCTCTAGCTACAACATCAACTCTGTTCTCGCCTCCTCCCCCCTTGCGGGTCACGGCTGCCCAGCCTGACAAGCAAATCATTATTCTTGATCAACCAAACCGGCTTGACGAAGATTTGCCACACATTGTATTCTAGCATTAGCAACCCCAAAGAGATCGACGTCAGATCACCCCCAAAACTCGGCCTAAACTGACATCTTGCCACCATGGCAAGCATTAAGTCACTCCGGAATAAGGCCTCCTCTGCTTTGGACTTGTATCCATATTCTATAGTTATTTTCTAAAAAATATACAACACATTTCTATATATTTTCATTCAAAAATTACAATCTAGTGATTTATCTTGTGTTGCACTTAAATTTTGTAATTTCTAGCACTGTTCTAGTACTTTTTCTTGTACATCGTATTACAAATGTTTTGTGCTGCAGGTCGTTGCTCCCTCCGTCCTATAATATAAGAGTGTTTTTACACTAGGACACCAAGTATAAAAATGCTCTTATATTATGAGATGAAGGCACCTAGTGTAAAAACACTTATATATTATGGGACGAAAGGAGCAATATTTAGCACAAATCAGACACAGTTTGCAAACATCTAATAGCTGCAGCTGGACAGAAAGTAAACAGAGTTACGTACTTCGTAGTACGTACTCCTCTGATTAGCACTGATTAAGTATTGTTTATGCAATTATTAATACCAGTGCTTTCCAATCATTAGGGGTCTTTTTTTACTCTTTGATTAACTGCTATTTAAATGCTTACCAATTGCCCCACTGATTGAGTACGTCTAGTACAATATCTTAATTACTCAGATGATGTGCGTGCATCGCATCCAAGTTGATCCCCACCTTTTAAATGATGGGACGTCTCTGCATGCATGGACCCCATCCAAGATGTGGTCGGAAATACCCAGTGGATCCCGGGTCCAATGGACCTAAATTTAAAATGATTTAAATTTTTAAAAAGAGTAAAAAATATCCTTGAACTTTTTAGAATCAAACATGGTCAGATATTACACTCATGTGAAAAGTTTCACAAAGGAATAGCTTCAACTAACTCAATTGCCAAGAAAACAAAATCCGTAGTACAAAATGGGTAAAATAGTAATATTTTATAGTGGCGAACCAGAAAACAATGAAATTCATTTGTTCACAAAATATTTACACGAGTGTAACATCTGATCAAGTTTGATTCCAAAAAGTTTCACGTTTTTTGACACTTTTTGATTTTTTGAAACTATTTTTTTCAGTTATGGTACGTTGGCACCCGAGACCCAAAGACCCGTGTCTCGGATGTGGTGGCCTACTTTCCTTTTGTTGTGGCATCAAGGAAAGAATATATCAAAATAGGAATGGAAAAAAATTATAGAAGACCAGGTCTCATATAAAGCAGGTGAGACCCGTCCTGATGGATGACACGTGGCATTCATAAATCACAAAGTATCTAATCTCTCCCCCCTGATTTTAGGTGGGGGTGGGGTAAATGTTTTGTGATTTGTGAACGCCACGTGTCATTCATCAGGATGGGTCTCACCTGCTAATCCGTGAGACCTGGTCTCATAGAATTTTTTTTCCAATAGGAATAGGGAGAATTATATATTTTGACATGCATATATGTAACGTACGTGCCCTATCAAAATGAAAACCATGCATATACTGAGTATAGAAAAATACATGATCTGCCAACCACTGTGTCACTCCTCTCGACGACTCAAGGGAGAAACCCTAGCTTGCACTGGCCTTCCGCCACTCCCTACTATGGGTGTCGCCGTGATGGTGGCATGCCCCGTCCCTCATTGGTGGAGGGTATATATCATCTGGCCTCACACAGTGGAGTCAGAATGCCAAGGCGGTGACCCCGAAGATGGTGAAGGTAGTGCGGCCTGCTTGGAGACGGTATGTAACGTTGGTCATATGGACCAAGGCAGCAGGAGGAATCAATCTCGCGATGATGCGATGAAGTTTGGGGGAAGGGGTTGACAACGGCTCGTCTGGTGCCCTATGCATCCCGTGAAGTGGTCAATAGGTGGGCTCCGTCACTTGTCTCTAGTGTTGTGGGTCCACTGCTCAGGACGGTTGGGGGTGGTGTGGCCCAGTTCTCGCAAGGGTTTAGGATGTTATCTTTTTGTGGACTCGGTGACACTGGGCGGGTCAACTGGATGGTGGAAGCCAGGGCAACGGCCTCGGGATGTGGATAAGCTACATACGCCGACGCGATAACCACACAATTTGTGGCGGCACGAGCTCCCTAGGGCAAGGTTCTCACCCTCAACGGTGTGTGATATGTCGGCATTGCGTGGGGTGGTGGGTATTTTGGCTAGGCTGATGTGGCCATCTAGGGCCAGTTGGTTGTGTTGATGGTTGTTGGC
This sequence comes from Triticum dicoccoides, assembly GCF_002162155.2. Taxonomy (NCBI): domain Eukaryota; kingdom Viridiplantae; phylum Streptophyta; class Magnoliopsida; order Poales; family Poaceae; genus Triticum; species Triticum dicoccoides. Next base: position 17,347,978 of record NC_041385.1, read on the forward strand.
GGCGACAATTGGGCTGTGATGTAATGCTATTCTGGAGTTGGTGGATAAATGGGCATCATGCGACAATGCTGAGTTTAGTGCTCTACAGGTGAAAGTCTAGCACCCACTTCGGTCGATGCCGACGATGACGGCATCATTGGATGTCGTTATCTTTGTTGGAGGCATCGTCGTGGAACTCCTTCACCATCCTGAGGTTGTGCGCCCACCTGGATGGTGCCGAAATTAAAAGGTTCGCAAGGCAGCATCCCTTGGAGGAAGTGATGGAAATACCATTGTTTTCCGCTCCAACTTAGGCCAGAACTTGGGTTTTCACCCAAGATACTCCGTTGACAAGGGAGGTGAACGAGCTCCATAATGATGTCTCCAAGGAGAGGAATGATGTCCTAGGCATCGGGGATGCTTTCATGTAACGTGGACGACCTAAACTCTCACCAATAGATCGCCAAACCCATAATCACTTTGGTCTGCCTAGCCGACCGCACTATGGCAGCCATACGCACTAGTTGGCTCCCCATCCCAGTCCTGCACAAACACATCCAACAAACCACCATGACACCACACACATACCCAACCTCCAAGTGTGAGCGATGTAATCCTCCGTATGAGGTTCATCGCCAATGCCCCGACAGGGAGCAAGGAGGCTCTCTAGTTATGCCACCATCGGTGACTAGGTCCACATGCAGTTCCAGCTCTGGCAACATCTGCTAGTACCCACTCGGATCCAGCTTGTGTGAGTCTACTATGTCTCCCATGGAACCTCTTCCAGTTTTAATTAGATATAGTGTCACCGTCTCCCCCCTAATGGTCGTCGGGCATCCAGCCCGACAAGAAGAGATCATTACTCTCGATCAATCGAATGGCTTGACAAAGATCTGCCACACATTTGTATGCTAGTGTTGTCATCCCCAAAGCGGTTAATGTTAGATCACCCCCAAATCTTTGCCAATGCTGACACCCTGCCACCATAGCGAGCACCGATACACTCTGGAACATGCCTCCCATGTTTTCGACTTGTATCCATAGTTGTTTTTTAATGTTTGTACAATATTTCCCTATAAAACAAACACAAGCTTGTGATTTATCTAGCGTGGCACCCGAATTTAGTTATTTCTACCATTTTTCAGTGAATTTTCTTTGTACATCGTAATGCAAATGTTCTGCGCTGCAGATCGCGTGCATTAAACAAAAATTGCTTCTCGCTTAGCTTGTAAAATCTACCACAAATTAAGGTATTAGACAAATTTTACAAAAAGATAGAGATGATTGCGAAAGAAAGTAAACAAGCAATCGTGAAAGCGGCCGGCCGCACTGTACAGGCAGGCATGACACTTTGCCTGATGAATCGATGGCCAACACGGTCATGATGTGTTAACCAGTGAGTGCAATGTACGAAAGAGCACACAAACAAGTCTCTACTGTTTACAGTCAATTACTAGTGGAAACATTATCAAGATCAAGGAATAAAAGACATATTCCCTCCATTCATTTTTAGAGGGCTTAATTTAGAGTAACAATATATCATGAGAAGTGGACGAGAGAAAACTACAAATTAGTTCAATACTATACTTTTGCATGCCAAGGCACATATCACAATATTGTTGATGTTACGTTATGACATACCAATGTCCCGACCAATTTATACACTTCACATAGTTTCTATCAATGTTCAATTGTACTTTTTCGAGCCTACTATCTTTATCAATAATAATGTATTAGCCAAGTAATTCAAAACCCGAAAATGAATCTTGATTTATTTTTGCTTCAAGTTTTAGTAAAACTTAAATATGCAATGCAAATTAATGCATAAAAATTTAAGGCTAATACAATAAACAAATACCCAACGCGAATGCGCATTCACTATGCTAGTAAATATACCAGAAATGGCATATGTGGTAAGCTATCTAAAAAGACAATATAGCCAAGATGAAAAAAATAAAGCATTAATGTTCAGGGGTATTAGTTGTACTAAGCTAGCAAGACAAACCGCCTGGCCCGAGGACCTGCGTTAATTAGCATTCACTAGTAGAAAAGGGGGCAATGGTCCAGGCCGGGTCAGCCCATTAGTCCCGGTTCAATCCAGAACCGGGACCAATGGGGGCATTGGACCCGGTTCGTTAGCCCCGGGGGCCGGCCGGGCCACGTGGGCCATTGGTCCCGGTTCGTCTGGACCTTTTGGTCCCGGTTGGTGGGACGAACCGGGACCAATGTGCCTTGCTCCTGGCCCACCACCACTACACCACAACACTACATCCCCAACAAACAAGTTGGTCGGAAAAACAACGTCCATCGACACACAGTCGGTCAGGAAAGACTATTGCCGACCGACCACGTCTGTTGGGGAAAGTCCAGACGGGAAAGCCATTTCCCGACCGACATATCTTTCCCGACCGACAGCTTGACGGCTATTTAAAGAATTACCGACCGACTTTCTGTTGGCCCTGCTATGACCCTTTCCCGACCGACTGTCTGATGATAATCTTTCCCGACCGACTGTCTGATGGTAGTTTCTTTGCTGACCGACTTTCTGTTGGCCCTGCCATGGACTTTTCCCGACCGACAGTCTGATGATAGTACATTTGCCGACCAACATTCTCTAGGCCCTGCCATAAACCTTTCCTGACCAATAGTAGGACGTTGTTATCTTTTGCCGACCGACAGGTCGATGGCCTTTTCTTTAGCAGAGCAAGATATATTTAATTTCCATCCATTATTTGGCTTGTGCCTTGCCAAACAATATCAATCAAGTTACAGTAACTTGCCAAACAATAACAATCAATATTAAACCAGAACCAAAGAATAATATAGGTAACTAACTAAAATGAGGAAATATTTATGTTTCAGCCACCAAAACACCTGATAGGTTTACAAAATGATAGACCTCTATTCATTGTTTGCTCCATTACACATAATACCCAGTTGACAAGATACCACAAGGTTTACAAAATGATAGCTAAAAGACACATTATTTTGGCTCCATTACACAAAATGTCCAGCTGACGCAAACTGCCATCTTCATGGTTCATCCCTGGTCCTCTTGTATGTCATTCCTACAAAGAATAAAAAAGCCACCGGTGACTTCATTCATTCATAGAGATAATGGCAAAAACAGTAATTGTATAAAACATGAATGGCAAAAAACAAACTGGGATTTTACTATTATAAAAATTGGGCATGTTCAGAATAATGCCACCATCATGTGACTACTCACATACAAAACTAGCGCTCAAGACCTATTTACAGTTACTGGATTAAGATTCAGAAAACTAGAATATCGACATGTAAATTAGAGTAGAAAATAGCACAAACGGAGTGAAATGTGCATATCATATAGTTCACATCAGAAAACAATAAAACAAATTATTCCTTGACTTATGATACCATGGAAATAATTAATGAGATATATATTGTGTAGGGGCAGAGTACATATGATGCACTGTAACCCATATGAGTCATGACCAACTGTTCTTTACGACATTCAGACAAATTTCTTTTGCAGAAACAATGCAAACCAACTCCAAACTGAATGAAAAAGAGTGTCACCGGCATCCAGGTCAAAGTCAACAAACATATATGAGCATGTTGGCAAGATTAGATTAGTCATCCTCTCCCAAATATTACCATTTTATCCCGAACGTGCCTTTCAAAGCAAATAGTGTGGTCTGGGCTTCTCTTAGGAGAGAATGTGAGATCCGTGGAAATATGAAGATTGGAAAACTTGCAGAGGAGGAACTTCTTCGGTTTGATCCTAGCTACAAGCCTGAAAATGAAAGCCTCGTCTTGTCTGGCATATTTTCAGATCAAAGGAAACCGAAAAGGGCTGCAATGGTGAGAAAGGTTATAGGCCTCAAACCTAAGCACAAGCGTACAAAGTAGCAGTGTAGTTTTTTCAGACACAATATGAGTGGGGAAAGACTCCTCCCAACATAGTGAGATGGTTTCTATAGCCTTTGAGTTGCTAAATTTATTCTAAGGCCCTAAATGCCAATAAACAAATCAGTAATCTTCAGATGCATGCTGGTTGTCATTCTTCTTTCAAGTATATGTGAAGATTTACAGCAGAGATATATGTTTGAATGATGGAACAATGATCCATCAAATGAAACAAGGGTCATGCTCTTGCATGGACAACTGGTGACGCTAATGAAAATATTCTAGACAAACTATGGCCGTTATGTTCACAAATTGCAGCCAAGCCTCTCTTTCACAGCTGATCTAACTCTGTCAGAATAATATCTGAACATTCCATGGTCAATGTGTTGTTAAACTACAGAAAAAAATGAAAACACAGAGAGGACTTATGTACAGATCCATGGTACAGCTAGTTCTCCATATTGTTATGAGATTATGATGTTCTTATGAATGTGTGACAGGAAAAAATGAAAGGATAACTTGCCGAAGACTTATGTTCTGAAGATCATGATGCACTGCCATTGCAATGTTTGCATCAAGAAGATCAATGACTGGGTGAAAGAGATCGCCCTTTCAGAAGGTACATATGCAAGTCACTCACGTTAGCATCTCTTTGTGATAATGTTATACTTTTGTTTTTATGTACGATTGTGCATCTATTCTGTTTAGAGGTGTACCGGCTTTTTCCTCATCACGCTTCTTTGAAGCATCCTCTCTGTGTTGCCGAATCAATCTGCGGATGCAAAAAGGATAAATAAAGAATGATTGTTTGCCAATAGTCAAACAACTATCAACTACTAATAGAAATTAATTTAATGAGGGTCTAGAAAAGATGAGTAGTTCTACTACAAACTGACAAATAGGGATCTGAGGGAATTAAGATAAACAAGCAATGCCTACAGTTGCACATCAAAATTCGATGCAAATGGGAAGAACTCACTGGTTAGAGGTACGGGTCGATCGGCGCAGCCGTTGGGAGAAAGGCGACGCAGTGGGATCTTCTGTCCAACAAAATTATAGATACATGCATTTCTTCAGAATGGTACCATACAACCAAACTCATCAGTACATGTTAGCCCAGCTGCCTATCTACTACAGTATCAACACAGGGCTATGGTGACTAAGTAAACTTGAATGCTATGTTCAACTACAACTATATAGATACAGTAGCTATTGCCTGCTGTGCTATGCTTTCCTGAATTAGTTGAAATATGAGCATATAGCAGCTATTGTGTGCTAGATACTACAACTAGGACTATACAAACTTGATCCATGTTTTGGCTCTTTTATCATACACAACATACCATTCTGTTTTATTGATTAATTAGTCATGGTCAGAAGTCAAGTGTATATTCTCAAAAAATAGCAGAAATGTTATTCACAACTAGTGTATTTTCATGCAAATAACAAGAATAACAGCAGCCAACTTACGAGATCCAACTGCAAGCTAGGATTCCCACTTGTTTGTTATGACAAGAAGATAGTCATATTTGCTGAACATGTACACACACCATATTTATGTCATTCAGATAAGCTATAATGATATGGATGAAACTACACTCCATTTAGAACACAAGAAAGCAGTTTGACATATCTTAAAGATATTTATGTTGCTCCAGAGAAAGCAAGCTACGTAATGAAACAATTAAGCCATGAAATTCTAAAGAAAGACTTACTTTTAGTCCGTGGTGTTCCACAGACAACCTAGGTGTTTGAAGTGATGGATTCTTGCACTGGGGAAATTAAGAATCACCAATGTTAGAAGAAATGTGTAAGTGGATCCTCAGTTCTGTAGAAGTAATGGTTTAACATGTAAATATTCCACCTTCTGAATTCGAAACTGGGTAACTACGTCATCCTTGACAATGCTGACCTCTTTGATACCAAGAACGGTGTTCACTCCTACACTTTTCAAGGTCCTTTGAAGCCTTTTGTCATCAGTGGCCGTGGTCTTGTGAATGGCCTTCTTCTTCCTGTCATCAGTGGAAAGCTAAGTACAATAACAAGATAAGTAATGTTTCATATATATGTAATCTTATAAGCTGACATACGCCCACTAAATGGCATTCAAAAACAGATTATTCTTGAAATGTGACACCAGTATGTTTAGATAGTAATCAATATTCTTAGCGAGCCCGCTTCAAATTGGGCATTTCTACAGAGGATACCAGCAATGATTCACATGGCACAAATTATTCATTATGAGGAAACAATTTAGGTCTGAAACGAAGGATTCACACAGGTAAAGTACATATAGAATAGTCAACATGTTGAAAGAAGGAAAAACTGCTGCCCATAGCAAAACTAATTTCATGAATCAAAGCAGAGCTAGTTTTTTCTAAGATAAAATTGCTGGGCCTATGTGGTGCCTGGGTCCATCACCAGGGGTTGAAATCTATACAATACAGGCAGAGAGGAGAGGAGTGAGACCATATGAGGGAGGAAGATCTTACCCATTCATTGCCGCCATGTTCCTAGTGGCTAGTTGGCTGGATGCGGAGGGAGCAGAGGCCGCGTGCCTCGCTTCAGACCACCGAAAGCGAAGGGCCCTTGCCCCCCCCCCCCCCAGATCTGCTGCCATGGAAAGGAGGGAAGAGGGGGTTGGGCATGGGTTGGGGCAGTGGCGCCATGGAAAGGAGCGGGCGAGGTGGCCTCACTCGGTGATCGGTGGAAGGAGGATCACACGCTCGCGACTGGGGTTCCAGCTGGTGGAAGGAGGGACGACTTTGGCGGTGGATCCACATGGAAGGAGGGATGGGCCCTCCGATGGCCCTCAGCGGCAGCGGCGGCGGCAACAGCGGAGGCGGTGTGAATTGGGACCCTAGACGGTGGCGGCAGCGTACGAGAGAGGGGGGAGACGAGGAGGAAAAGGGATTGAGTGAGGCACCATGTGGTTTGGGACAAAAATTTGCGGGCTGGGCCGCGCTAAAAGTTTTCGACCGCGCGCACAGGCCCATTTACCACCTGCTGTTGGTCGGCATTATTTGCCAACCGATCGTTAGATGGGGATACGATCTTTCCCGGCCGACTGTTTGATAGCAAAGACTTATCTATTCCCGACCGACCGTCTCTCAGTGTACCGAAGTTTTCCCAACCAACTGGGACTTAGAAGTTTGTCCAACCAACTGTCGGTCGGCGAATGTGACCTTTTCCAACACACATCAGTAGGGAAAAAAGTGTCGTGGTGTAGTGCACCATTTGTCCCGGTTGGTGGCCTGAACTGGGACCAAAGGCTTCCTTTTAGTCCCGGTTCAAGCCACGAACCGGGACCAATTAATTGTCTATATATACCTCGCGAGCAGAGCACTCTCACTGCTCTGTTTTTCATGGCCGGCGAGGAGAGAGCTTTGTGGTGCTCTAGCTCACCTCCTATGCACACGAGGTGTTCGATGAAATGCCCGAGCCACACTACTTAAGCTTTCTCCTCTCCAAGCTCCACCTCCAAGCTCCATTTTTCTCGATATTTGTCTAGGTTTAGCGGTCTGTCACGTCCGGTCCCCGTCTTCACCGCCGTCGATCGCCCGCGCCGATCTCGTCGCCGGCACCACCGTGGTGAGCCTCTTGTTCTTATCTTCTTTCTGAAAGGAAAAAAACTCTTACTTGTATGTTTATATAGATACTTGTATAATTTTCTTACTTTTATTATTGCATCTTATATAGTGCGATGGTTTTGGTATCCGCCCCCGTCGGCCCTCGTCCTGTCTATGATTCAGATGTGGTATATATTATCTTTTCATAACTATTGGTACATTTATTGTTTATGACAATTATGCAGACTAACGTGACATAGATTTTGTTTATCTAGGAGGTTGTTGAACCGGAAATTCCAACCGACCCTATTGTCGAGAGGTTAAATTTAGTTGAAGAAGAAAACAATTTGTTGAAGAAAAAATTAGAAAAATTGAGGAGGAGAAGATGATATTGGAGTTGCATGTTGCGGATGTCGTCGATGATCACAAGATCAAGATGGATGCAATGCGCTTGAAGATTAGAAAGATTAGAAAATATGCCATTCATACCGAGGCTTGGCATCATTATGTCGTTGGATCAGTTGTTACATTGGTTGCGATTATGATCGCATTTGTTTTCGCATTAAAATGTTTTACATAGTTTCAGTGTATGGTTTAATTAATTTAGATGCTCTGCAGAGCTTTATGTTGTTAGATGAGAACTATGTATGTACTTTGGTTTTAACGTGATGATGAACTTCTATTAATTTGGTCACTTAATTATATATAATGCATGCAGATGTACCGGCAATGGATGTACGGTTCAAGACACACCTCCGAGTACATTAAGGGCGTGCATGATTTTCTCGAAGTGGTTGAAGCAAACAAGCAGAATGGTTTTATGTGTTGTCCATGCCCTATATGTGGGAATACGAAGTCTTACTCTGACCGGAAAATCCTCCACACCCACCTGCTTTACAAGGGTTTCATGCCACACTATAATGTTTGGACGAGGCACGGAGAAATAGGGGTTATGATGGAAGACGGCGAAGAAGAAGAGTACGATGACAACTATGTGCCCCCTGAATACGGTGATGCTACTGAAGATCAAGAGGAACCAGACGATGTGCACGATGATGCTGCAACGGGCGAAGCTGCTGAAGATCAAGAGGAACCAGACGATGTGCCCGATGATGATGATCTCCGCCGGGTCATTGTCGATGCAAGGACGCAATGCGTAAGTCAAAAGGAGAAGCGGAAGTTCGATCGCATGTTAGAGGACCACAAAAAAGGATTGTACCCCAATTGTGAAGATGGCAACACAAAGCTCGGTACCGTACTGGAATTGCTGCAGTAGAAGGCAGAGAATGCTGTGCCTGACAAAGGATTTGAGAAGCTACTGAAAATATTGAAGAAGAAGCTTCCAAAGGATAACGAATTGGCCGACAGTACATACGCAGCAAAGAAGGTCGTATGCCCTCTAGGATTGGAGGTGCAGAAGATACATGCATGCCCTAATGACTGCATCCTCTTCCGCGGTGCGTACAAGGATCTGAACGCATGCCCGGTATGCGGTGCATTACGGTATAAGATCAGACGAGATGACCCTGGTGATGTTGACGGCGAGCCCCCCAGGAAGAGGGTTCCTGCGAAGGTGATGTGGTATGCTCCTATAATACCACGGTTGAAACGTCTGTTCAGAAATGGAGAGCATGCCAAGTTGATGCGATGGCACAGTGAGGACCGTAAGAAAGACGGGAAGTTGAGAGCACCCGCTGACGGGTCGCAGTGGAGAAAAATCGAGAGAAAGTACTGGGATGAGTTTGCAAGTGAGCCAAGGAACGTATTGTTTGCTTTAAGCGCGGATGGCATTAATCCTTTCGGGGAGCAGAGCAGCAATCACAGCACCTGGCCCGTCACTCTATGTATGTATAACCTTCCTCCTTGGATGTGCATGAAGCGGAAGTTCATTATGATGCCAGTTCTCATCCAAGGCCCTAAGCAACCCGACAACGACATTGATGTGTACCTAAGGCCATTAGTTGAAGAACTTTTACAGCTGTGGAATGAAAACGGTGTATGTACATGGGATGAGCACAAACAGGAGTAATTTAACCTAAAGGCTTTGTTGTTCGTGACCATCAACGATTGGCCCGCTCTCAGTAACCTTTCAGGACAGACAAACAAGGGATACCACACATGCACGCGCTATTTACTTGACACCGATAGTATATACCTGGCAAGCTGCAGGAAGAATGTGTACCTGGGCCATCGTCGATTTCTTCCGACCAACCATCAATGTCAAAAGAAAGGCAAGCATTTCAAAGGCGAGGCAGATCACCAAAAAAAGCCCGCCATGCGTACCGGTGATCACGTACTTGCTATGGTCAATGATTTACACGTAATCTTTGAAAAGGGTCCCGGCGCACTAGCTGTTCCGAGTGACGCTGGGGGACACGCACCCATGTGGAAGAAGAAAACTAATGGCACTAACAGAAAGTTTATAATTTTCCTAAATCTAAAAGCAAAAACAATTAAAAAATAAAGCAAAAAAAAAAAGAAAATAAATAATGTAGAAAACAAAAGAAAAAAACTGGAAAATAAATAAATATAGCAACAATAAGTAAAGAAAACAAGAAAACAAAAAAATGCCTCCTACTGGGCCCCCACGGCCTGAATACGACTAGAAACCCTACTATGGGCCAGGATTCAGGCCCGCAGTAGGCCCAGAAGGCCCATCAGGCAAAGCAATAGCAAGTAGGCCCGAAAGCCTGCGGTGGAGAGGAGCTCGAGAGGGGTGCGGCAGTGGGGCTTATAAACCACTGCGCGCCCCTCTCGACTAGCGAGGTGGGACTAAACTTTGGCCCCGAGGCGGGCAGCATAGAGGCCTTTGGTCTCGGTTGGTGGCATCAACCGGGACTAAAGGGGGGGCATTAGTCCCGGTTGGTGCCACCAACCGGGACCAAAGGCCGCCGATTCCCGCCCTTTGGGCTGCTGAAAAAGAGGCCTTTGGTGCCGGTTGGTGGCACCAACCGGGAC
>NC_041385.1:17358597-17379734 GCF_002162155.2 Triticum dicoccoides
CCCGACCCCGTCGCCGTCGCCGCGCGTGCCACCCGTTCCCCGACCCCGTCGCCATCGCCGCGCGCGCCGCCCCTTCCCCAACCCCGTCGCCGTCGCCCCGACCACACGCCGCCGCCTTCGGTCCGGCCGCCGGCGCCCTTTCCTCTTATTTTTTTTTGCATTTTATGTATATGTTCTCTGTGTATATATATGTATATGTTCTCTGTGTATATATGTTCATATATGCAAAAGTTAGATTTTAGAAAAACTTTATATATGCAAAAATTTATACATATATGTAAGTATATATGTATGTATAGATGCATGTATGTGGATACATGAGGGGGGTCGATATACCCCCTCTCCGATAGCATTTTTGTGCATTTCAGGTTAGTGTATATATATGTTGATGTATATATGCAAAAGATAGATTTTTAGAAAAAATACTATTTTTTCTGTTGATGATATGATGATGTTTTTTTTTTCATATATGTATTATTTTTTTAAGTTGTTAGTAGATATCGATTTTAGGTTAGTGCATTTTAGGTTAATAAGGAAAAGGAAGAAGGAAGAAAAGAGGAAGAAGGAAGAAGGAAGAAGGAAGAAGAAAAGGAATGAGAGGAAAAAGGAAAATAAGAAGATGAAGAAGAGGAGAAATAAATAAGAAGAGGAAAAAAGAAGAAAAAGAAGAGGAGAAGAAGAAAGGAATAGAGGAGAAGAAGAAAAAATAGAAAATTCTATTTTTTCTTCTTCTCCTCTATTCCTTTCTTCTTCTCCTCTTTTGTTTTCTTCTTCCTTCTTCCGTCTTCCTCTTTTCTTCCTTTTCCTTAATTATTTTCCTTTCTCGTCGTTGTCGCGTCGTTGTCGATATAACCCCCTCGAGATAACTTCGACATGAGGGGCGGTCGATATAAATACCCCCCCCCCCTCGGCCCTCTCGCTCGACCAAAACTCTCGAGGACACCCAAACCCTAGAGAGAAAACGATGTTGGTCTCCTACCCCCTCCCGCCGCGCCCCTACCCGACAAATTAACTCTCTCAAAGCGTTGTTGTGTCGAGGCGACCCCAAACCCTAGAGAAGCAGCGTCGAGGCCACTAACATGATTCCTTATTGTGATTAGCTGGCTAGTTCTACGTTTGCCACTAGTTCCATCTGTACCATATATAAAAATGTTGTAAATATTTGTAGAAACTATGGAGCACTGCCGAGACGAAGAAGCAGAAGCGATATTGAGGGACATAATCTCAAATGGAAGGGATGAAGTTGCGTCATTTCTCCTCAACACCGTTGTTGGTCAGCTGGAAGAACGGGGTGAAGAAGAGGGCTATGTTCATGATGGCTTCGGCCCATTAATGCCGGTACAAGAACATGACTATGTTCATGATGGCTCCGGTGACACAATGGAGGAACAAGAAGGAGACCGTGCTGACTGCTCCGGTGACCGAACCGAGCCCGGCCAGGTATATATATATTAGTTAAGCCCGTGCTGACTAGTTAATTGATGCTTCCATTGTTTTGGTATATGTACACATATTAATTACTCTCGTCTTTCTTCCTTATAATTTCTAGCCCTCCGGATCGAGCACAACTTCTGTAAGGAGACGAGGCCCGAAGAAAAAGTTGAGCTCAGATGAAAAGTTTGAGATCATAGAAATCGCGCCCGACGGTGAACCAATTGAACCCATCCAGACAAGGAAGACATTTTCTTCTCAGTGCGGGGTTCTTGTTAGGGACAAGATCCCGATCAGCATCCAGCAATGGTATAAGCCTAAGGAGGAAGATGCTGAGGTGTCTTATGTCAATGATATGCAGAAAGAAGATCTTTGGACTCAGCTGAAGGCAAATTTCACCCTACCGCCAGAGGAGGATCCGGAGAAGCCAGTTAAAGAGGAATTAATCAAGTCTTGTGCTCTTAAGAAGATGGAAACCCTAATGAGGAGGTGGACGAAAGAGATGAACCAGTTTGTCAAAGATAAAAAGACACCAGAATTCATAGGCAAATATGAGAAGATCAAAGATCACTGGCCCGCATTTGTGGCCCACAAGACATCAGAAAAGAGTAAGAAGATGTCGGAGACAAACAAGAAAAATGCTGCGAAGAAGACGCTTCACCATCGCACGGGGTCAGGTGGCTACCTGCAAGCCTGCCTAAGTGGTCCAAGGCTGAGAATGATCTGCTTGAAAAAGGGATCGAACCAGAGACAATGAGATGGCCAGACCGTTGCCAGACTTGGTTCTTCGGGTCTGGTGAAACCTTGGACCCTGTAACAGGGTTTTGCCAGTGGACGGATGAGCAACTGGAAATACCAGTCAAGAACCTTCGACACTATATCGATGCAGCGCAGCGAGGGACGTTCCTTCCAAACAGGGAGAAGGACGAGCTCACAATGGCCCTTGGGAATCCTGAGCACCCTGGATGGACACAAGGCACGCCAGGCTCCATTCCGTGGAAGGTTGGTTTTCCGGACGCAGGGGGTTACAAAACCCACGAGAGGAGGAAGAAACTGGAGCAGGACCAACTGCACGAAAGGGTAATGGGGCTAGAGGATCGAGAAGAGGAACGAGAAGCAGCAGATCGCAGCAAACGACCTGCCAAAGCTTCCCCCGAAGCTACCCCGCCATCTCAGCCGAGAAGCAGCGTGGCTTCCACCGAGCTACTTCAGCCGGAGCATGTCTTGACGGCTCCTGCCAGCTATCCCGTGGATGGTATCACGGAGTCTCAAAATTGCCACATGATGGCGCGATGGATGACTTTGAAGGTCAAGGCGGCTGTTGGCCAAGTTTATCCTAGTGGACCCGGCACAACTTATCACCGCCAGCCTATTCCAAAAGGATATGCTAAGGTGATGGTGGATGAAATAACGGAGGGATTTGAGTACCTCGTGCTTGACCACCCTACCGGTGAAGGGGAGACTAGGCTGGGTTCTGCTCTGAAGACTCCATGCCTATGGAAGAAGGAGCTCATCAACCTTTTGAACTGGACGCCTCCGCCTCCTCCTCCTGCTCCGGCGAGTCAGGGCACTCCTCCTCCTCCACCTTCTCCTCCTCTGGCGAGTGACGACCAGGGCATGCGTGGCGGCACTCCGCCTCCTTCTCCGGCGCATGGCGGCACTCCGCCTCCTTCTCCGCCTGCGCCGGCGCTCCTGAGCAGCCAGCAGCATCCTCCTTCTCCACCTCGCCAGCAAGGGCAAAAGAGACCCGCCACCGCCCCGGCTGCTCCGGCGCGTCGTAATCCTTCTCCTCCGCCTCGTAAGCAAGCACGAAAGAAGAAAGACGCCGTAGCCGCTCCGTCTGCTCCGGCGTCTAGCAGCACAACCAGAGGCGGGAGGCAATACAAATACGGTCCATCATCTCTCAAGCCTCTAGAGAAGTTACCGTACGAGAGGTCCGAGGAGGAAAACGATACGATTGTGCGGACCCACGTGAAGGAGTTCTTTGAAGGGGTGAAAGCAAAGAGACATCCACCTCCGGAGGAGAAGGTAGATCCGGTGAAAGCAAAGCGCACTATCGATGCCCTGAGGAAACCACCAAAGTCTCCGCCGAGAACCAACTATGAGCACATTACTGAACAGACATATCTCCAAGCCCAGCGGTCGGGAACTACTGTCAGTGCTAAAAGGTCAAAAGAACGAGCAAAGGGAAAAAAATTGCCCAGCTCGGTGAACAAGCACAGCAATCGTGCCCCCCGCTCAATGTGTCTAATGCTCCGGGGACGGTGGCCGGTTATGGCAATCTTGACGATTAGCTGCCTGACGATGCACTTCCTGATTTCTTGGAGGTGGATGGACACAGATACGAGTGCGGGAAGCCTCTCGTCAAAGATGAAAAATCTCTGACAACAATGATGCGAAGATTCCATAATTGGTACATGGAAACCTGCAGAGAGTCTGAGGGTAAGAATGCTTTGTATCTGCATATTAAAGAGGAGCACGATCTCGTTGCAAATAATCTGTTGACTGTTCCATTTGAGGAGTTCTTCGAGTTCTTCAATCAAAAGGCCCTCGATAAATTAATGGTCTTTTGCTACTGCCTGTAAGTACTATTTCTGTCATTAAGTCTCTATATATAGCTCGGCTCTTTCATTGCATATATTTATAATTAATTATCCTCAATATATTATGCAGATTGAAGATTGTCGAGTGCAAACAACAAGAAATTTATGATATTGGGTTCATTAACACAAATATCATAGATGTATTTCTGGTTGAAAAGAACGTCAAAGAGGCCGAGGACAACTTGCTACAATCGTTGATCAAAAATCAAAACATAGATACCATACTCTTTCCTTACAACGGCCCGTGAGTGTTACTGTCGTGTGCATATTCGGTTTCCCTTATTACTCAAGCGAGCTTATAGTAATGTAATTGATGAGTTATGCATGCGTGCGCAGGTACCACTATATTCTTCTGGAGATTAAGCTTGAGCGTGGACTAGTAACCGTCTTAGACTCGAGACGGAAAGATCCCAAATCCTATGCGGACATCACTGAAATGCTCAGCAAGTAAGTTCAATCGATCATTATCGCACCATATCGGCAACTTTTTGTTCATTTCCTGATATCTCAAGTAATAATAATAATTTTCCTTGTCTTGCAGGGTTTGGAAACAGTTCACCGCAGAAGCTCCGGGACTGCCGAATGAGCTGACATATAAATGGCCGAAAGTAAGTACTACTGGCTAGCTAGTTGAGCGCATCTCCCGTTGATTCTATAGCTATACTTTCAGCAATGCCATTTATAATGCTTCATTATCAGTTTGATTGACTTCTATTTCTCGTAAAGTGCTTGTGGCAGGAGGAAGGGAATGATTTCTGTGGATACTACCTGTGCGAGTTCATCCACACCGCGACTTTGAAAAATAAGCAGGGCTACTCTCAAAGATAATATGAAGTGCGTAAGCAATAATATTCATAATTTCATTTTATTACACCATCATTTCTGTTGAGTTTCATTCATACATATGTATTAATTAACCCCCTTCTTCAAATTAGACGCGGCAGATGCGGAATGAACTCCTAGAACCAGATCGCATGAAAGCAATTCAAGAGGAATTGACGGGATTCTTTCTTAACCACGTCATCAATAAAGCCGGAGAATACCATGTGGAAATTGATTTCAAATGCTAGGGGTTTGTAATTAAGAGATCTTATACAAATTGTACATGTATGTAGCCAGTAGCGTCGGATACATGATACGAAAACTTGTTGTTCGACCAATCTCTTGGAGAAGGAGAGGTTGATCGATCACTTCTCTCGGTATGCATGACGAACTTCTGTACTGAATGGTTCTCTCGATCACTTATGTATATATAGTACGTAGCGTCGACCAAGCACGGACATAAGAGATGACACTTCTCTCTATTAATTAGCTAGCTAACACAATATATGAAACACCTAAATTAACCCCCCAAAACCCCCAACCTCCCCTCCTTTCAAAAAAAAAACTCCAGCCACTGGAATGCTAACGCGTGGATGCCTTTTGGTCCCGGTTGGAGCCACCAATCGGGACCAAAGGCCCCCTCACTGGACTCGGCGCACAGGGCCACGTGGAGGCACATTGGTCCCGATTCTGGATTGAACCGGGACTAATGGGTGGAGGTATTAGTAACGGTCCATTAGTCCCGGTTCATGAACCGGGACTAAAGGCCCTTACGAACCGGGACTATTAGGTGTTTTTCTACTAGTGATTGGATAGAGAGAAAATCTTGTGCGTTAGTCGTTCCCTGTGTTTCAGAATTCATGTTAGTAGGGTTTTTTTTGCGGGTTAAAAGGAAGTTTTATTCCATAAGGATAGAGTTACAAACCTATAAAAAGGTAGGTAGGTTGGAGTGGCAATGGATTTGGTGAGATATAGGTGAAATCCTAATTCAAGCACGTTAAATACCAACAACAATGATGCCTTAGGATGTTGTTCCTCTCCTTGAAGACATCGTTATGAAGCCTGTTTACCTCCTTCGCCAAGGAGTTTGGGCTCTCATGGGTGAAACCCAAAGTTTTGGCCAAGGTTGGGAGAACGCCGACGAGGTTCCCAAAACTCCCTCATAGGGATGATGCCTTGGAGGCATTATAGTTTCGCCGCCGACCACATGGGTGCATGACCTTAGAGCCAGTGTGGATGTCGGGCCGACGTCCCTCGTAAACCGCCAGAGGTTGTCGACCCTGGTTGATCTGTGGGTAGAACCACTGATTCGAATACACCTTTAGTTGCAATTACCACACCTTTAGCATTAAAATTAATGATAATAGTATTTGGTATAGATTTAGTACGATTTTATTTTTCTACTTTACTGTAACAAGTCCCATTAATAATACTACTGTACTAAGTAGAATGCCTTTCCATCCATCCCTAATTGTTTCCGTCAGGTCTCTTTCTATACGTACTCCATCTATATATATGCATGGTTTTCATTCTCATATGACACGTAGGAGTACATGCATATGAATTAGTCACAAGTATAAACTTTCCCTATTCCTTCTCTGACTTAGTTTTTTCTGAGTACCCCAACAAACGGAAAGTAGGCCACCACATCCGAGTTGCAAAGCAGTTCCGTATCGCTTGGGACAGATGCTATCCATGCATGCAAAACACCATCATTAAGAAGGAGAATGCCACCCATGCATGCGTGTCATTAACAAACTGAGTTATAATCAAGGCGTTCTCTATGCACTTAGGGCCTGTTTGGTTCATGACTTAGCTAGCCACGCCAAAGGTGTGGCGTGCCACATCTTTCTAGGTACACGTTTGGTTTTTTACTAAGGTTCGGCTCGCCACAGTTGGAAGAGGCTTTTGTTGTAGAAATTTTTGCCTAAGGTGTGGTGCTCGTTTTAGCCGCCACACTTTGTGGCGCGCCACACCTGCCTCTGTTTAGGCGTGGCAAACTGAGGGCTCAACCAAACAGCCCCTTAGTACTATGTCATTAACAAACTGAGTTAATCAAGGCGTTCTATATGCACTACTAGTACGAGTACTTAATTAAGTAAAAAGACCGGCTAATGATTGGCACATGCACTGGTTGAGTATATTAATTGCATGAACACTGGAGCACAGAGCCGTGTCAGTGAGAGGAGTACTACTACATGTGTTTTTTAGTGGAAGCACTACAACTACAAGGGGTAGGTTTCCTGTTTGTCCGCTTCGAGGTATCGGGCCCACCAGCCAGCAACCCGAACCCACGTGCGCCGGGCGGCCCACCACTTTGACGACATTTTGGCTGCTCGTTTCGTTTCTGTCGCAATACTCTAGATCTTCTTCTCTTTTTGCGGGGCCCAATACCTTAATTCTCCCTTCGTTCTTAAATATTTGTCTCTTTAAGATTTTAACAAGTGACTACATATGAAGCAAAATAAGTGAATCTACACTTTAAAATATGTCTATATACATCCGTATGTGGTAATCCATTTGAAATCTCTAAAAAGACAAATATTTAGGAACGGAGGAAGTACATGCTAATTTGACAAGCAAAGCCAAAAACGAAAATGCTAGGAATTAATATTTCGAGTGCGACGCTAGATAAATCACGACCTTGTAATTTCTACACGACAAACATATAGGGATACATTGTACAAACATTTTAAAACGCACTGATTAAATGCCCACAACATAGCAGGCTTGTCCAGAGTGAGTTAATGATCATTATGGTGGCGGGATGTCAACTTAGGCCGAGATTTGGGGGGTGATCTCACATCGACCGCTTCGGGCTGCCAACACTAGCACGCCATGTGTGGCAATTCTTTGTCAAGCCATTCGATTGATCGAGAGTAATGATCTGCATGTCGTGATGGATGCGAGACGACTAGTAAGGGGGCACAAGAAGAGAGGCAACAATACAACTAAATACGGAAGAGGTGCTATGGTAGACACAGTAAAATCACACAAGCCGGATTCGAGTGGGAGCCATCGGATGTGGCCATAGCTAGGACAGCATGTGGAGCTAGTCATCCATGGTGGGCGACTAGAGGGCCATCTTGCTCCCGGCCGGAGCATTGATGATAAACGTCATACATGATTAGTCGCTCACACTTGAGGGTTGGGATCAGGGTGGCCATGGCGTTGTGTGGTTTCATGATTGTCTCTTGGCTTGCTTAGTAGAGGACGGGGAAGGGAGCTAATTGACGCATATGGATACCACAGTTGGGTTGCTAGGCTGAAGTGGCGATGTTTTTTTCGTGCTATAGGTGAAAGCTTTGGCCAGCCACATTATATGCCAGCATTGACGATGCCCTAGGACGTTGTTACTTCCCTCAGAGACATCATTATGGAGCTCCTTCACATCCCTCATCAACAGAACCACAAGTTTTTGCCTAGGTTGTAGCGCCGGCGGCGTTCCCATTACACTAGTAGAAAAACACCTAATAGTCCCGGTTCGTAAGGGCCTTTAGTCCCGGTTCATGAACCGGGACTAATGGGTCGTTACTAATACCTCCACCCATTAGTTCCGGTTTAAACACGAACCGGGACCAATGTGCCTCCACGTGGCCCTGTGCGCCGAGGCCAGTCAAGGGGCCTTTGGTCCCGATTGGTGGTACCATAATGATGTCCACAATATGGAGCAAAATAAGTGAATCTACATTCTAAAATATGTCTATATACATCCTTATGTGGTAGCCCATTTGAAATCTCTAAAAAGACAAATATTTAGGAACGGAGGGAGTACGTGCTAATTTTACAAGCAAAGCCAAAAATGAAAATGCTAGGAATTAATATTTTGAGTGCAACGCTAGATAAATCACGACCTTGTAATTTCTACATGACAAACATATAGGGATACATTGTACAAACATTTTAAAACGCTATGGTTACATGCCCACAATATAGCAGGCTTGTCCAGAGTGAGTTAGTGATCATTATGGTGGTGGGATGTCAACTTAGGCCGAGATTTGGGGGGTGATCTCACATCGACCGCTTCGGGCTGCCAACACTAGCACACGATGTGTGGCAATTCTTTGTCAAGCCGTTTAAATGATCGAGAGTAATGATCTGCATGTCGTGCTGGATGCGAGACAACTAGTAAGGGGGCACGAGACGAGAGGCAACAATACAACTAAATGCGGAAGAGGTGCTATGGTAGACACAATAAAATCACACAAGCCGGATTCGAGTGGGAGCCATCGGATGTTGCCGTAGCTAGGACCGCATGTGGAGCTAGTCACATCCATGGTGGGCGACTAGAGGGCCGCCTTGCTCCCGGCCAGAGCATTGACGATAAACATCATACAGGATTAGTCGCCCACACTTGAGGGCCTGGATGGGGGTGGCCATCGCAGTGTGTGGTTTCATCAGTGGCGGAGCTAGCATGAGGTTACTCCTAGGGCTAAGCTAACTTGAGTTATGCACTTTAGTAAATTTTTATACCTTGCAAGAAGAAATTACAAAGGCTATTGTCACTAAGCCTAGGGCTGTAACCCCTATTTCCCTAGGCTTGTCTCAGCCACTGGGTTTCATGGTGGTTTGTTGGCTTGCTTAGTAGAGGACGGGGAAGGGAGCCAATTGACGCATATGGATACCACAATTTGGTTGCTGATGGTCGGCTAGGTAGGCTGAAGTGACGATGTTTTTTTTCGTGCTATAGGTGAAAGACTAGGTCAGCCATGTTATATGCCAGCATTGACGATGCCCTAGGACGTCATTACTTCCCTCAGAGACATCATTATGGAGCTCCTTCAAATCCCTCGTCAATAGAGTCTGGGCTCTCTCGAGTGAAACCACAAGTTTTTGCCTAGGTTGTAGCGCGGCCACATTCCTATTACTTGCTCCTAGGGACGGTGCCTTACCTTGTAGTTTCACCACCGTCCAGGTGGGCGTGTGTCCTCGGGGAGGTGAAGGAACTCCTCGACGACGCCTTGAAGAGAAGTTACGACATCCAAGGACGCCGTGCTCATCAGCATCGACCCAACATTGTCGAATCATGCCCAACCATCCATTGAAGCCAGAATAGGCATGCGTCATAGGCAGATTCTCGTCGCCAACGACCATCACCACAATAAAACGGGCCCAGATGACCACATCAACGGAGCCAACATACACATACCATTGCCCACGCAATGCCAACATGTTGCACACGCCACGGAGGGTCGATAACTTCGCCCTACGGAGTTCATGCTGCCAAATATTTCGGGGTTGCCATATCGGTGTACTTAGGGTATCCACATCCTGAGGCCGCCGACCTAGCTTCTACCATCCACTCGATCCACCCGATGTCCCCACCTCCAGGACACCATGAAATCCCAACCCCTTGCATGAACAAGGAAACACGAACCCCAGTCGGCATGAGTAGTGGTGTCGCAACACTAGAGACAAGTGACGGAGCCCACATACTACACGTCCACGACACCGCGAGGCGTAGGGCGCCGGACGGGCCGTTGTTGAGTCCCCTTCCCCTGCCCCAAACGTGATCGCATTACCGCGAGGTCGATCGCACCGCCTTGCGCCACGTGACCAACGCCGCACACCGTCCCCAAGCATGCTGCTCTTCCATCACCATCTTCGGGGTTGCCGCCTCGGTATCCGGTCTCCGCCATGCGAGAATGGTCGGACGACCCCCTCCCCCTTTGAGGGACTGGGACTACCACCTTCGCGGTAGCGGTAGTGTGAGGGGATGGCAGGGAAGGGCGATGCAAGCTATGGTTCCTCCCATGAGTCGTGGAAACGAGTGACACATGGGTCGGCAGATCATGTCTCTTTTTGTATTTAGTATATGTATGGTTTTCATTTTGATAGGACACGTAACATGTACATGACATACATGATACATGCATGTCCACTTATAGAACTCTCATTATTCCTATTTGGATCTATTCCATCCTCAGTGCCTCAACAAAAGAAAAGTAAGCCACGACATCTGTTCTGTTGATACTTGTATGCGGTCCATGCATACAAATATGTCACATCATTAAAGAAGTGGGGATCAACTTGGATGCGATCCATGCATGCATGCCATTAGGCTGCTCATAGTGGGAGTAGCATAGGTAGTAATATGATTGTCACATAGGCAAGAAATATGATGTGGCAAGTAATTAATGAGGAGAGATGCAAATGGAGTAACATAATATGCTACCATCACATAGCGGTGCCCAATGTAAAATGAGCCTACAAAGTAATAAATGAAGCCATTTATGTTACCACATCTATGACACTACCCACTATGGAGGTACTCCCTCCGTCTAGGTGTGTAAGTCATCTTACGAAAATCAAATTATCCCAAAACACTTAGGCACGGTGCATTAACTTCTACCTCATTTCTTGTTTCTTGACATATCAACCAATAAGAGATGTGGGGTGTGCATGATTTTAATGACTTGAGACAACCAAACACAACATGCAGTGGTTAGTTCATTGCATGCAATGCTATTAATTAGCAAATAAAGATTAAGTTCTCTCATTTTATCCTCCTCCTTGGTCACGGTGCACAACCTAAGATGACTTATTCACCTAGACGGAGGGAGTAGTAACATAGACTAGTAACATATGCATGTTACTAGTCTAAGTTACTCCCCACTATGACTAGCCTTAGGCTAGTCATAGAGTAACTTAGGTAGTAGTAACATAGCGCACTTCAAATTTTTTTTCTTATGTGGCATGTAGTTAATGAGGAGACAGGTGTTTATGTGTTACTGTAACATAGCGCTTCCCGAGAAAAGATGTGTCTACAAGCTAATAAATAAAGCCATCTATGACACTAGTATTATGTTAGTTTGCACTATAAAGGTAGTAACTTAGACTAGTGTCATGCATCATATGCATGACACTAGTCTAAGTTACTCCCCACGACCAGCTTAAGGGAAACAATTGTACGCAGACGTCTGATCCCTTTCAATCTTCAGACGAGTGCTCTTCCGTCGATCTCTTTTCAATCGTATGGCCGAGAATCTTCATTAAGGGTGTGTTTGCTTTGGTAACAAGTGGAACGAAATGTCATGATTCCATTCCACTAGAATGAGTCGGTTCCGTCCTTCTGTTTGGTATGAGCAGTTCCGTGGAATGGAATGGTTACACTTGGTGTTTGGTTTGAGAGATGGAATGTAATGGAATTGTTCATCTCACTTTATTATATGAATTAGATTTTTGATAGAAACCTAAACTGAATGTTGAACATTGAATCACATCGATTGTAATGAACATATGTACTTCACCCGCAAAAAAAAGGTGTATTTGACGTTGCAGTGCAGAAGAACACCCACAGAACACTTAATCTGAATACAGAACAGATGTACTTGATGCTCCGCGGCTGCTGCTGCTCTGCTGCCTGCTAGCCGCTTCTTGCCCAGTCTCTACTGCTGCTCCGCGGCTGCTGCTGTACTCCTCCACGGCCACCGCCGCCACAAGCCACTGCTGCCGAGGAGCGCCACCAGGAATCAACCTGCCGCCTGTAGGAACGCGCCGTCGCGGTTGCCATTGCCGTTGTTCCTGTTGCAGCCAGTCATTGCTCCCTGCTCGCAGCCGTTGGTGAGGGGATGGTCGGACGGAGGTGGAGCAGCGCCTGAGGGCTGGCTAGATCGGGGGCCGGGGGTGGAACAGCGCCTGAGGGCTGACTGGATCGGAGCCGGAGTGGCCGAATCGCGGTGGAGCGGCGCACAAGAAGGTGGAGGTGGCCAGGTCGTCGCAGCGGCGCTGGCCCTCACGGCCGGAGCGGGAATGGGTGGGTGGCTGATGTTGGGAGGAGATAACCAGGGTGGAGCGGGCATACGGCTGTTGTTGTGAGAGACGAGGCGTTCCGCGTCGTTCCACCGATTCGGAGGTACTAGCGCGTTCCGGATCTAGGAGGAATATGCCATTCCAGGGAACCAGTGGGTTCCGATTCCTCGACCAAACCAAACAGGAGAACAACCTCTAGGGATGTGACGGATCCGTTACGTTCCATCTGGTGACACGAACCAAACACACCCTAATATTGCATCGCAACCACCCTTTAATGCCTGCGCAAAAAGCTCTCTCAAATAAAGTACGCCCAAGATCCTCCTCTAATCCCGCACCTTCCTCCCATGCTTGGCCAGTTTCCTCCCAAATCGTTTGTTCTCCACCGTATTGCCGCCGGACGAGCCTCCCAGACGTTGTCCACTGCTCCGCCTCTAACAAGATACACCGTCTCCTCTACCAGTCCTAGTTCCACCGTACAACAACGCCGCCGACGTAGGCGGCCGTGTTCCCTTCACCAGCGGGTCAGCAGGTGGTGGCGACAATGGCAAGTACATCAACGCGCAGCGGGACAAGGAATGCGACGGAAAGGTGGCACAATCATCTCGCCGGCGTGTTGGCCTCTCCTTCAGCGCCGCTGCGTTCATGCCTTCAGAATGCTCCTAATCGACACCCCGGCAATGCTGCTCATACCAGACTCGATGCATTCCTCTTCGGATTAGTACCACATGATCTCTGATTTCAAGTCGGCATGATCTCTGATTTTTCCTCGATGTGACAAGTTCTTTGCAACTGCGAGTGGGAATGTTCATGCTTCATTGTTACAGATGCAATGCTTTCGGCGTCTGTGTATCAAGTTTCCTATTGCCTATGCATGCATGTGCTTCCTTTGATTAAGTACCACATATGTGCCTACTACTGCCTATGCAGGTGTTTTCGTTGATTAAGTACCACATATGTGTTTCAGTGGCATGGCAAGTTTCCAACTTACGTATAATATGTTTCCAAGTATCGAAATATTTGCTTCACTGTACTACTTTGTTTGTGCTTCAACAATAGTTAACCTTTGTTTCTGACGGCTCATTAGCACAGAAATGAATCGGTCTTTTTGGTACGGCATATTCTTGCTTCGACCATAATAAAATTGTGCTGTGAAATACAACCCCACGTGTTTCATAGCAGAAAATGGATCACGGCGGTACTTGAAGAAAACCACTGACTACGAATTGAAGCAGGGTTTATACTGTGTCGGAAGCATGTTTATCATATGATGGGAACATTTCGCAAAAAAAAAAAACACATGATGGGAACACACATGGAATGAAGGAGGCATCATGCGTACATGAAAACGTATACATGATTTAAAAAGTTTTTGAATATCAGAAGCATATAGTTGGAAGCAACGTGGTTAAAGAAAGTTTGTGAGTATAATGGAGGCATATTGTTTGTTCAATTCGAGAAAACTTTGATACAGTCAGAGAAACGACGAGTAACACTGGAAGCAAAATATGCTTCATGACAATAAAAATATTTTTTTCATTAAACACGGTATAAATTGTTAAATCATACATAAATTTTAATTAGATTGAAGCAAATTTTATATGAAGTGGAAGCAAATAAAAATTAACATGAGTGGAAGCAAATTTAGTAGTACGAGAAATTATCCTCCAGTGGGGAACAAGTGAATATAGAAAATAGAAAAAAAAACTTGCAGTGTTATCCACGCTAAGATTTTTGGGTGCAGTTAGTTTTACCCAGAAAATTACTACATGGAAACTAATTTTGTGCCACGTTCCAAATGGTAATCCACCACGATTTTTGTGGAAGCTGTTACGTGGAAGCATTAAATTAATGAACCAGACCAGCAAACCACGCGTGGGCCACATCAGTAGAGATTCGACGGCAATGATGCATCTAATACCGATGTGTCAAGACCATGGAACGAATTCAAAGTTAAAGTCCCCGAAGAAGCACAAATGCTATGTCAAGCAGCCATGAGAAGCATTGTGCGGTCTGGACGAACAACATGCTTCTGGGAGGACCGATGGATCCATGGACAAAGAATACAAGAGTTGGCGCCGCGAGTCTATGAGTTGGTGCACTCCCGCACTCGCAACCGGAGGATGGTCAGTACGGCCATGCAGGACGGCTCTTGGGCGATGGACATCAACCCCAACCTTGAACCGGAAACGTTGCATCAGTTTCTAGCGCTATGGCAACTGCTCAATGGTTGGGAGCTTTCGGATGATGAGCCGGATGAGATAGCATGATCGTGGGAGACAAATGGGCAGTTCTCTGTGAAATCAGCTTAAGCGGCAGCTTTCTGGGGCCGGGAGGTGGCCCAAACAGCGGACCTGACATGGAAATCACGTGCTCCTACGAAATGTAGGTTTTTCTTATGGCTAGCCATGAAGAATCGATGCTGGACCTCGGATCGGCTAGCACGCAGAGGCCTACTCCATCAGGATGCATGCCCTTTGTGTGATCAAGAGGAGGAAACGATCGACCATGTTCTACTCACATGTGTTTTTGCTCGCACAGTGTGGGCAGCGATTTTCGTCGCGTTGGGGACACCAAGTTGGATTCCTACTGCCCAAGGAACGCTGGTGGAGTGGGCCGTGGACAAGCGTGGTTCAAACAACGTCAGCACGAAGGACCTTCGCACCATCTTCGCGCTTACTTGGTGGGAGTTGTGGAAGCATAGAAATGCCATTGTCTTCGAGGGCGCGCGCCCTTCGGTCGAGCAGTTATTAAGAAATGTGTGCGCTGAGGGTTCCTCTTGGTCAACCGCTCGGTTATTACGAGGTGATGTAATGCCTTTCTTTGCTAGGGTAGAGAGGTGGGTGAGTGATGAGGATTAGCTTGTAATAACAAAACCTTGTAAATCATGGTGGAGGCATTCTTGGCCTTTTCTTCTATAATATATAATATGCACTCTCGTGCATATTCGAGAAAAAAAATGATGCATCTAATCGTACGGTTTTCTACAAGTCTGATAACAAGCAAATAATCAGTAGTCTGATCCCTAGACTGGCCCCTTAAGAAACTAAGTTGATCGAGATGTTAAAGAATAGTACACTATACTTACTAATTATTCGGCTAATGATTGCCATGCACTGGTCATACTCACATTAAGTAGTACTTAATAAGTGAGGCAATTGATAATCAAGGACTTAGAAAAAGACCACTACTCCCTCCGTCTAGGTGTGTAAATTATCTTACGAAAACCAAATTATCTCAAAATACTTAGGCACGGTGCATTAACTTCTACCACATTTCTTGTTTCTTGACATATCAACCAATAAGAGATGTGGGGTGTACATGATTTTAATGACTTGAGACAACCAAACACGACATGCAGTGGTTAGTTCATTGCATGCAATGCTATTAATTAGCAAATAAAGATTAAGTTCTCTCGTTTTCTCTTCCTCCTTGGTCACGGTGCACAATCTAAGATGACTTATTCACCTAGACGGAGGGAGTACTAAATGATTTGAATGCACTGGTTATGACAGTATATTAATTGCAAAATATTACTTAAAAATCAGTGTTAATCAGGTCGTCCGTACTCCTGTTTGTCCGCTTCGAGGGACGAGGGCGCATAGGACCGCCAGCCAGGAACCGAACTCACGCGCGTGAGGTGGGGTCCACCACCTTCATGACATTTTGGTAGCTTGTTTATTTTTGTCTCAAGCCAGCAACCGAACTCAGGCGCGTGAGGTGGAGTAGTAGATATTTCCAAACTTTGTCTAATTTGTGCTAGATTTTACTGTACAAGCTAAGCGATAAATAAAATTTGATTAGTACAAATGATCTCTGCAGCGTAAAACATTTGCAATACGATGTACAAAAAAAACCACTAGAAGAATCCTAGAAATTACAAAATTTGAGTGCAACACTAGATAGATCACTAGCTTGCAATTTCTGTCTGAAAAATATGTAGAGATATCTTGTAATTTGAGTGCAACGCTAGATAAATCACTAACTATGGATACAAGTCCAAAAGATAGGAGGCGTTATTCCGGAGTGACTTAATGAGCGCCATAGTGGCAAGCTGTTAGTTTAGGCCAAGTTTTGGGGGTGATCTGACATCGATCGCGTTGGGTCTGCCAATGCTGGCACACAATGTGTGGCAAGTCTCCATCAAGCCAGTTTGATAGATCGAGAATAATGATTTGCTTCTCAGCCTAGACAGTTGCCACCCGCAAGGGGGAGGCACGAGAACAGGGTGGCCGATATAGGCATATAGCTAGAGGTAGAAGAGGTGCTACGGAGACATAGTTGACACATACTAGTCAGATTTGGGTGGGAACCAACGGATGTTGTCGGAGCTAGGACAACGTGTGGACCTATTCACACATGATGGCGCGACGCGAGGGCCTCCTTCCTCCTGGCTAGGACGTTGTCGATGAACCTAATTTGGAGGATTGTATCGCTTGCACTTGGGACGGCTACCACGGATCGGTCGTGGGATATTGACTACGGTTAGCTAGGTAGGCTAAGTGAAGTTGATTTTGTTAAACTATAGGTGAAAGCCTAGGTCAACATGTTAAATGCCATCATCAATGACGCTCTAGGACATTATTCCTCTTTTTGAAGACATCGTTATAGGGCAAGGTGTCATGTGTCCTCACGACCGATGTAAAAGTGGAAGCAACGGGTCCGAAAATTACCATGGTTAATCGACTCCGTTTTCTCTGCTAGTAGAGGCACCGGCTCAATCGGTGTGTGGCCTCATGCATGGCCAGTTGTTTACATTATACATGTATCTGTTTTAAATCTGTTTTTATGTTAATTATGAATTCTGTTCTGATTGAATGAAAAGATAGAGCTACTAGAAGTTACTAAAAAGAATATCATTGAAACAGACATAGAACAGTAGACTGGGCCACTAGTAGAAAAAGGGCCTAATACATTAGTCCCAGTTTGTAACTGAACCGACACTAATGTGACCATTAGTGCCGGTTCCAACGGCTAGGCGGGCGGCGATCATTAGTACCAGTTCGTAGCGAATCATTAGCACCGGTTCGTGCCACAAACCGGTACCAAAGAGAGTGGTGGCAGGATGTTGTCAGTCTGGGACCCCACCAGCACCTTCAGTACCGGTTCATGTCACGAACCGGTACTAAAGGTCATCCTATATAAACCCTACGTCCAGCCCGAGCTCTCTGTTCTTCCCCTTTCCTCTCCTCTGTTTTCTTCCTCTTCCTCTCGAGCTCACATCCATTTTTGCCAAAATTTGTGAAGATTTGAAGGCACCCCCATCCATCCAAGTGATCACAAGTGCCTCCCCATCTCCGTCCTAACCACCATCGATCGTCCGCACCGTCCCGTCGCCGGCACCACCTTGTGGTGAGCCTCTTGTTCTTATCTTTTTTTATATAAAAAAAATCATGTTTGTGTGATTTAGATATATAGTTATTTGTATAATTATCTTACCCGTATGTTGTTTGCTATACATAGTGCCATGGTTTTGATATCCGTCCCCGTCGGCCATCATCCGGGTTATGATTCGGATGTGGTATATTCTATTTTAAAACTATTTGTTGCATTTCATGTTTATGACAATTTATGCCCATCAAGTTGACATAGATATTTTTATGTAGAAGGTATGTGAAACGGAAATTCCAACCAACCCTATTGTCGAGAGGTTAAATTTAGTTGAAAGAGAAAACGAGTATTTGAAAGAAAAATTGAAAAGAATTGAGGGGGAGAAGATGGAATTGGAGTTGCATGTTGCCGATGTTGTCGATGATCACAAGATCAAGATGGAGAAAATGCGCTTGAAGAATAGAAAGATTTGAAAATATGCCATTGATAATGAGGCTTAGTATCATTATGCTATTGGATCAATTGTTACCTTAGTCGCGATCTTGATCGCATTTGTTGTTGCATTTAAATGCTTTAGCTAGAGAGTTATTTGTATGTTTGTTTTAGAGGTAATTACACCAGTGGTGCTTGAACTTGTCATCAATGTTCACTTTAGTGCCTGAACTTGAAAAATACACCGATCTGGTTCTAAAACTTGACACAAACATGCAAATACGGTGCTAATCTCATCCATACACATAAAATGCATTGACGTGGCACCATTTGTGGTTGATGTGGCATCGACATGGCATGGGGCACACTTGTAATGAGGAAATGAGATTAATTTAGAATATATATGGCTCAATGACTAGTGGGTCCCACCTGCCAGTATCAGAAATTAAAATGAAAATTAGTGCCAAAGGACCTCGAACCGGCCACCTGACACTAGCGTGCAACTCAATGGACCACTGGTGTGTCTCCTGATATTTTATGTAGTTTAAATACAAACGCTTACCTAAATATGCCCCAGTCACTGCGCCCATTTAGCACATCTCCTGATATAATTCTTGTGTGTATACTTGTTTTTGTAATCATTAATTTTTTAAGTATAATCAATGAGTGTATAATTTAATTTTTTGTTATTTACCAAACATTTTTAAACACTCATGTATTATATTAAAATAGTAGTTTCTAAATAATAAGTGAATATTTCTCAAAATTACATGAACATTTAAGTAATTTTTGATTGCATATCTCTACATATTTATTTTGTCCACACACGGATATTTGTGTATCGCAATTATTTATAATCCATAGAGTGGCATTGGTCATTGTTTATGGGTTACTTTTAAAATACTACGTGCACACATATATTTGTATACCAGGATGTAATTATCAATTATATATGAATACTAGGATCTAACTTTTATTTATGATTAGAATTTACAAATTTGTTACAATTTTTAAGAAAAAGTAGCATCTGCAAATTGGGCCGCAGTTACTGCAACCCATTTAAGTACCACAAACATTTTCACTAGCTCGGTCCGGACGATTGCGGGAGGTTTTGCAGGTCCGCCTTGGAGAAGCCCTTAGAAGGCAGTTGGCATGATGGTTTGCGAACACAGATAGCTAGTGTGAGGTGTCTGGTTCGAGTCCCCCCGAGACAGGTTTTAAATTATAATTTCCTATACTGACATGCAGGACCCACTAATCATTGAGCCATATGATATACTAAGTAATCCTGTCTCATCGCTACAAGTGGGCCTGATGCTAGATGAGATAAGCACCGTCTTTGCACGCCCGTCTCAAGTTTTAGAACCAATTCGGTGTATTTTCCAAATTCAGGCACCAAAGTAAACATGCATGGCAAGTTCAAGCACCACTGTCGATGCCTAGTACGTCTACGGATGAGATTAACACCGTATTTGCACATTCATGTCAAGTTTTAGAACCAGTTTGATGTATTTTTCAAGTTCAGGCACTAAAGTGAACATTCATGGTAAGTTCAAGCACCACCAGTGTATTTACCTCTTTTTTTTATGAGAATAACTGTTGTATGAACTATATGTATGAACTTATATTAATTTGGTCTATTCGGTGTTGTGTAATGAAGATGAGCCGGCAATGGATGTACGATGACCGATGCTCTCCCCAGTTCGTTAATGGCGTTTATACTTTTCTGCTTGCAGCTGAGGCAAACAAGCAGACGGATGGTTTCTATGCCTTGTCCATATGCTGACTGTAAGAATGATCAGAATTACTCTAAGTTAAAAACCATTCACGTTCATTTGTTTGAGTACGGTTTCATGCCCTACTATAATGTTTGGACCAAGCACGAAGAAAGAGGGGTTATGATGGAAGACAATGAAAAAGAAGAGGACGATGATAGCTATCCTTGTCATGGGTTCCCTGAATATGATGGTACATCAATGGGGGAAGAAGCTGAGCCGGCAATGCGGGAATAAGCTGAAGAAGAGGCATCACATGAGCCCGCTGATGATCTAGGTCGGGCCATTGCAGATGCAAAGAGAAACTGCGCAAGTGAAAAGGAGAAGAAGAAGTTGCAGCGCATGTTAGAGGATCACAAGAAATTGTTGTACCCGAATTGCAAAGCTGACAACAAAAAGCTGGGCACCACACTGGAATTGCTGTAATGGAAGGCAGAGAATGATGTATCTGACAAAGGATTTGAAGATGCTTCCAAAGGACAATGAATTGCCCGAGAGTACTTATGAAGCAAAGAAGGTTGTCTGCCCTCTTGGGTTAGAGGTGCAGAAGATACATGCCATGCCCTAATGACTGCATCCTCTACCGCGGTGAGTAGGAGAATTTGAAAGCGTGTCCGGTATGCGGTGCATTGCGCTATAAGATCAGCCGCGATGACCCTGGTGATGTTGAGGGCATGGTATCATCATTTCACCTACATAGCATGTGCAAAAAAGTAAAGAGGGTTACGGCAAAAACTAGATGCACTTCGTGTACAAAATGGATAATTTCTTTTGAAGTATTAGGGTTTCGCACGAAAACTCATCTATTACAAAGGCATTTCATTTTTTTAAACTTATTAAAAACTCCAGACTTTTTGTGCGTTCAATATGCACCATTTAAAGCCACGACATCAACTTTCAATCCTTTCTGACTTCATTTGCTATTTTTCATGCATTTACTGATTTTTTGAGCTAAATGACCCTGAAATTGAAAAGCACTATACTAATGAAC
>NC_041385.1:17379873-17392941 GCF_002162155.2 Triticum dicoccoides
GACCGGCACTAAAAGGCCTTACGAATCGGTGATAAAGCCCAGTTCTGCACTAGTGGGTGCGTGGAATAGTTATTACTTGGTGGTGTTTTGTCTTTTTTTTCTCTCAAAAGGCAAAACATTCACTTGTGATATTTTCCTAAAAAAGGTCGGTGGGCCGGCTGTGCATCATTATAGTAAACCAACCAGAATACGAGTTAATTAATGAACTACACGCACGTCCTGTAAACCGAGACAGAAGGAATACTATTTTTGCAAGGAGATAAGCATGAGCTAATTAATCAGTGCGACGGATTTTGAATGCAGAGAAAAGGAAAACTTCATTAAATATTGGAATATTCTTCATGTACTACTCCACGTCCCCACCCCACAGGTGCCCACCATCTAAACAAAGAGATCTTCTGTGTCTCCTCGTGTGCCTTCCGGTGATCACGTCCGTCACCGTCACGTAGGCTAACGGAGGAAGCAAACGGCCTGCGCTGCACCTTTTGGGTTATCGTTTTCCCCATCGCCCGTACGTAGGTGCAGGAAAAGCGGCCCCATTCTTTTCCTTCTCCCACCCCCTGCAAGCAAGGCTGCAACAGTAGTTGTGCTTTCTTTCCCGTATGCCCAACAGCCATGGCAGGAGTTGCCGTTTCGTTTCTTGCCATGGCTACGACAAGTTTCATCTACTTTTGTTCTTCCTTGGATATGATCAACTATCCGTCCTATTACACTAGTGCAGAATCGGGCAATAGCACCGGTTCGTAAGGCCCTTTAATGCCGGTTCCATAACCGGTACTAAAGTGTGGGCACTAAAGGCCCCCCCCCTTTAGTACCGGTTCAGCACGAACCGGTGCTAAAGGGCAACCACGTGGCACGAGCCAGCTCCGGGGGCCTGGAGCCCTTTAGTATCGGTTGGTAAGACCAACCGATACTATAAGGTT
Organism: Triticum dicoccoides; assembly: GCF_002162155.2. Lineage (NCBI taxonomy): Eukaryota > Viridiplantae > Streptophyta > Magnoliopsida > Poales > Poaceae > Triticum > Triticum dicoccoides. The sequence continues at coordinate 17,380,797 of NC_041385.1, forward strand.
TGGGGGGTTTTTAGTTTTATGATTTCTTTTTTATTTAATTTTGTGTTTTCATTTTAATTCTTTTTCATTTACTGGTATTTTACGATACTACACATTGTACACGTTATGCATATATATACTAGAAGAATTTCTAGTAGAACCAATCATGCATATATATATATATCATCAATGTCTCACAAACCATCATATTAATTAATTCACACATATACACATGTATAGCTATATACAATTTCTCCTACATATGCATGTTGCCTTCGGAGCCAGTGGCATTAGCCTAATTGGTGCGTTCGGAGCACGATGACAATTGGAAGTGGTTTTCATGGGGGCGGTAGCGGGTAATAGTATTCTCCCTTCGGATTTATGACCTGGTCGAGCAAAAATCCCGCTTTTTCCTCTTGAAGTGCTTCTACGCGCTCCGTTTCTAGAAGCTTCTCCCGCACCTCTCTGAACTGTTAAGAAGGAGATCAATATGCATGTGTATTAGTTGTGTGACTAGATATCGATAATGGTGTAAAAATTGTGAATAGTGTTCTGACAAGCGTACACATTCCTGTGTTTGAGATCTGCTCCTTTCGGACGCCATCATGCGAATGTTCTCGCAAACGCAGAATGCACACAGATCAGTTCCCTGCGCCTGCTTCAGGGCCTTTACAAGAATGGAATTTGATCAGATAATAATTAATCAAGCATGATAATTAAAGAGATGGCAGCTAGCTAGCTAGCTAGTACTGGGTTATTAAATAGTTCATATCATGAAATGACGAACTAAATAGGCCGAGATATATAGTTAATAATGATTGAAATTACCTGTTGACTATCCCAAACAAGATGTTATAGTCAGTATTTTCTTTGAGTAGTGAGTCCAGTATTTCAACTGTTCCGGCGTCAACTTTAGTGGTACACAAGATCCAGTGAAATCTGCATGCACACACGTTTGCATGTCTTAATTAAGCGGGCATATGTAAGCAAAAACATGTAGCTAGCTAGTAGGCAAAAACAGAGAATTTGTAGTACAAAACAGTGTGACTCACTGGAAGTTATAAGGAAGTAGTATATCCTCATTGTATGTGAGGTGCTTCAAGAAGTCTAGCATGTTGTCCTCTACGTCCTTTTGATGATGTGGATTTATTAGCCATGTGTATTCATTGACGGTGTTTGGGTCAATGAACCCAATGCCAAAGCATCCACCTTTTCTCATTTCATACATCTTCATCCTGCATAATACGACAGAAAAGAATATAGTGAGGATAATTACAGGTAATGATTGATCAAAAGGATCACTACAGCTAGCTTGAGACTTAAATTACAGAAAGAAATTACTTACAGACAATAGCAACTGACGATAGATTTGTCGAGTGCGTCTTGATTGTATAACTGAAACAGTTCAGAATACTCAACGGACAGAGCTTTCTCATGGAAGTAATGCTCCTCCTTGACATTTACCATGAGGGACAATCGATCTGAAATCTTGGTAATGTTCATGTACCATTGATGCAATTCATACATTCTCGTTGGGAGGTTCTTGACCTTGTCTGGCTCGACCAAAGGTTGGCCCCGGACATATTTCCGTTTTATTTCATCCTCTCTAAGCACAGGCATGGGCTCGATCTCGAGGAGTTGTCCAACAGTGATGTCGAGAACTTCAGCCTGCATTATATGGTCCTTGGTTATTACCACATTGCCCACCTCGGGAACGTAAACTGTTTTCCCACAATAATATTGGGCGCGCGTATTGTCACGTGTTGTTGGCACAACAAGCGAGGGGATCGATTGCGCCGTCTGTTCTCCCAGCTGGGGAATGGTTTTCCCGCATTTTTTGACAGCTGCTTGTTGTTTGCTCGATCCCGAGCTCGCCTCCTTACGTAGACATGCTCGATTTAACTTCCTGATGTGGCGCTCATAGTGTGTGTCAACAGGCTTGGGAGCTGGTGGTTGAGCCATACGAATGAAGTGGTCAATCGTTTCCTCAGGCATTTTCTCCCTTGGCGGTGGTGGCGGTTTCAGTGCAAAATGGGCTTCCACCTCGGCCTTCGATATGGCTGCGTTTTCCTCCTCGGACTTTTCATAAGGCCTCTGCAGAAGAGGCGTGAGGCTTGGACCATATTTATATCACTTGCCTCCGCCTGTACTTCCTGTACTACCTCGACTCGTACCACTACGCACCATAGCTGCGGGGTGTCTCTTCTGCGATTGCTGAGGCGGCGGAGACGGCTGACGGGGCTGAGTTGGACGAGGAGGAGTAGCCTGAAGCTGTGCCGGACTTGGAGGAGGAGTGGCCTGAGGTTGTGCCGGACTTGGAGGAGGAGTGGACGTCTGACGCTATGGCGGACTTGGAGGAGGAGTGACCTGACACTTTGCCGGACTTGGAGGAGGAGTGGCCTGACACTTTGCCGGACTTGGTGGACTTGTAGGAGCAGGAGTCTGCTGACTCGGTGACGGACTTCGATGAGGAGTCGGCTGACGCGGTGTCGGTGGCCTTCGAAAGATGAGGCAATCCTTTTTCCATAGGATGATACGATGTTTGGCCTCTCCGAGAAAGTGCTCGCCGTCACCTCCAGGAATGTCAAGCTGTAGCTCCTAATATGGGTCCACCACCTCATCAACCAAGACACGAGCATAGCCCGCTGGAATCGGGTTGCAATGGAAGGTTGCCTTGGGGGGATTTGTAAAAGCAACGGCGTCCGCCACCTTAATGGGTATGTTCTTCATTTTGACATGTAGCTCGCAGTTAGTGTTCTCCGTGATGTCATCCACGGGGTATCTATCCAGCATTGCGTCGTCCGGGGCGGAACCCACGCTGCTTCTCGGCATGGATGGGGCGGTGCTATCCAATGCTGGATCATTCGCTAGCTGCTGCAGCTGCTGATACCCCCTTTGCTGGGTAAGTGAGTCGATGTGCTCCTGCTGCCGCTGGAATTTGACTGCCAATTCCGCTTGACTTGCTTCTAGGCCTTGAAGGCGTTCATAGTCCCGCTTCCTCTGCTCCTCCTCCATCTTCCTCTTCTTCTCCTCCGCAATCTTCTTTCTCGCACGGGTTCTATAGTCGGTGTTCCAGTCTGAAAACCCCTCATACCACGGAATAGCGCCCTTGCCTCGTGTTCTTCCCGGGTGTTCAGGATTTCCCAGGGCACGCGTAAGCTCATCGTTCTCTCTGTTGGGATGGAACACCCCCGATCGTGCCTCTTCTATTGCAACAAGTATCGCATCGTCGGCTCCCATCAGACTTTCCCTCGTTGAAACATTGCCTGTCTTCGGGTCCAACTCTCCCCCATGCGCATAGAACCAAGTCCTAACCCTGGGGGGCCAGCTCTTAGTAACCGGAGTGACACCTGCATCCTCCATCTCTTTCTCAGACTTATCCCACTTAGGCATTGCCACCGCATAGCCACCTGGCCCCAGCTTATGGAACTTATCCTTTTCTTCGGCATTCTTCTTGTTTATTCTCGACCGTTCCTTAGCTAATTCCGAATCCTTAAATTTCACAAAATCGTCCCAATGAGCACGTTGGTTCTCTAGTGTTCCCTTAAATACTGGAGTCTTCCTTCCTCCCTTGACGTACTTGTCCCATTCACAATTCTTGTGGTTCTTGAATGCAACCGCCATCTTCCTAAGAGCAGCGTCCTTGACTTTCTGCACATCTGCTTCTGTGAAATGATCTGGTAGGGTGAAATGTTCCATGAGAGTATCCCAAAGTAGATCTTTTTGTTTTTTTCGACAAAAGTAACATCTGGACATGGAGCAGCGTCCTCTTTGACTTTTTGTCTTTTGTCTTTTGTTGGCTCTCTCCATTCTTGAAGGGAGATCGAGAGTTGGTCCTTCACAAGAACTCCGTACTGACGAACGAACTTGTCCGCAATCTTCTTAGGCGCTAATGGTTCGCCATTAGGTCTGATTGCCTCGATATTGTACTTTACGCCCTCCTTCAACTTTTTGTTCGGGCCTCGTTTCGTCCTTTTGCCTGAAGATTTGCTCGATCCGGATGGTTGAAAAAACAAAGATCGATTCGTTAATATATCTTCAAGTCATTTAAAATATGTGATGATCACCAGATGCCTGCTTATATAAATATATATACGTCGCCGGTCTTTGTTGTTTCAAGATCAACATTTTCTTCGTCATCATCATAATCATAGTTCATGACTTCATCAATTCGGTCGTCGCGATCGAATATCATATCACCCTCTCCGGTGTTGTTTAGAAATTCGGAGCCGTCATAATCTTCTTCATTATGATCATCATCTGGCCCGTGAGGATGGCGTATCATATCAAACATGGCCTGTTCTCCCTCTCTGTTGTCCGCCATAGCTTTTATTTAACTAATCCAAAAGAAATATAAAACAATTTAGTATTCAAATTACATCGTCTCGAATAATAGATATAATCTCGAATACATCGTCTCGAATAATAGATATAATCTTGAAAACATCGTCTCGAATAATAGATATAATCTCGAATACATCGTCTCGAATAATAGATATAATCTCGAATACATCGTCTCAAATAATAGATATAATATCGAATACATCACTGGCTAGGTAGCTAATAAAGATCGAATACTACAGAAGAATCTAGGACACTTGCGGTTCCTGCGGTGCGGGCGGTGGACACCCAAAGAGAAGGAACCCTCACAGGATCATAGCTGAAGTGAGATCCCTGAAGAAACTGCCAAGTATTGGAGAACCTGCCGCCCTCTAACGCAACCATGTAGCGATGGACGTGCTCGTCCTCCTCCCTGACACGGTGATGTACCACCTTCGGCTGGGCCGGCTCCCTCTGCGCCGAAACTGGCCCACGCGAACGCCACCAAACGAGATCAGGGTCGACGACGGGACCCGGGGCCGGGTTCCTCATCAAGCGGCGCGCCCCTCCAGGCAGCACCTCCCAGTGCCAGCCCGGTGGAGCCCAGTCCCGGACATGGGTCATCCGGACGTCGTCGCAGAAGGGTCGACGGCAAGGATGCGGGCCGGGCATCGTCGGGAACAAATACTAGCTATATGCCCGCAAAAAGTAACATTTTTTTAATGATTGGATTTTGATAACTAACATTTCTATATAACACTAATTATGCTATCATTGCATATGTCAAAATTCTATATGCTATTTCATACTAATTAAGCATCTAACACTAAAAACAGAAAAAACAACTTCTATACATCCATTTAAAAACAGAAAAACAACATTATATAAAAAAATTCCATACTAATTAAACACTAATTATATCCATCTAACATGCATTCATACATATATACTAGTGAAAAAACAATAATCTAAAAAATCTAAACTTATTAAACATACAAAATACGTATATACTAATATATACATGCATTCGTACATATATACGTGTGTGTGTGTGTTCATCATGCTTGTGTGTGTGTGTATGGGCTCGGGGAGGGGCGGCGCCCATGGTGGCCGCCGGGGGCGAGGGAGAGGGGTTAGAGGGGGAGAGATCACAGCCCAAGCGGCGGGAAGCGACCCCCTTTAGTTCCGGGTGGTGGCACAAACCGGTACTAAAGGTCCCCCCCCTTTAGTACCGGTTTGTGCCACGACCCGGTACTAAAGGGGGTGCGCTGGCTCAGGTGCGGTGCTGCAAGTTTAGTCCCACCTCGCTAGTCGAGGGGCGACCGCACTGGTTTATAAAACCCCGTGCGGTCGCTCTCTCGAGCTCCTCTCCAAAGCAGGCTTACTGGGCCGACGTGTTCTTTGCTGCCCTATGGGCCCACTTGGCCTTTGCGGGCCTGCATCCTGGCCCAACGACAGGTTGGGTTTCTAGTCGTATGCAAGCCGCTTTGGCCTAGTAGGCGGGCTTTTTTTCAATTTTTTTTGCTTTATTTATTTTTGTGTTGGCTTTTTTTTGTGTATTTAGAGTTTCTTTGTGAATATTTTTTGCTTTAGGTACAAAAAAATACAAACTTTCTGTTAGTGCCCGTCGTTTTCAAATTTGAATAGTTTAAATTTTGAATTATTTGAAATTAGTGTGAATCACTAGTTTGTGAATAACTTAACTTTAAAAATCAGTAAAGGCATGAAAGAATTTGTTTGCACATAAAATTTCTTCGCGTTTCAAATGCCAAAACACATAACTATCCTAACTATTAAAGAGATTCCCCTCTGGGTGTGAAACACAGAAGAAAGTGATGATAGTGAAGCCGATCACATCCCAGATCTTTGGGTGTGAAACTTTTTCTTCGCGTGTGTCCCTTTGCGCCGTAACCATGGAAAATCTTCATCATTTAACGGGATGCTCGGGTCAATATTCACTGTGAATGGAGCAATTTCATCAAACTTTTCATAATCTTCTGACTTGTCTGTCTTGTCATCCACTCCCACGATGTTTCTCCTCCCAGAAAGAACTATATGCCGCTTTGGCTCATCGTACGATGCATTCGCTTCCTTATCTTTTCTTTTTCTTGGCTTGGTAGACATGTCCTTCACATAGAAAACCTGTGCCACATCATTGGCTAGGACGAATGGTTCGTCTGCATACGCAAGATTGTTGACATCCACTGTTGTCATTCCGTACTGCGGGTCTTCCGTTACCCCGCCTCGTGTCATATTGACCCATTTGCACCGAACAAAGGGACCTTTAAACCACGTCGATAGTCAATTTCCCATAAGTCCTGTATATAACCATAATATGTTTCCTTTCCCGTCTTGGTTTCTGCATCAAAGCGGACACCACTGTTTTGGTTGGTGCTCTTCTTATCTTGGGCGATCGTGTAAAATGTATTACCATTTATCTCGTACCCTTTGAAAGTCATTATATTTGAAGATGGTAACTGGGACAACAAGTACAGGTCATCTTCAATAGAGGTGTCATGCATGGTACGTGTCTGCAACCACCTGTCAAAACTCCTGATTTGTTCACGTGTAATCCAGTCATCAGACCGCTCCGGGTGTTTGGACCGTAGCAAATTCTTGTGTTCATCCATATACGGAGCCACCAAGGCGGAATTCTGTAGAACTGTGTAGTGTGCTTCAGTGAGAGAATGTCCGTCCATACATATTATTTGTTCCCCTCCTAGCGTGCCTTTTCCATCCAGTCTGCCCTTATGCCGCGATTCAGGAACACCAATCGGCTTAAGGTCAGGAATAAAGTCAATACAAAACTCAATGACCTGCTCATTTTGATGGCCCTTGGAGATGCTTCCTTCTGGCCTAGCACGGTTATGAACATATTTCTTTAAGACTCCCATGAACCTCTCAAAGGGGAACATATTGTGTAGAAATACAGGACCCAAAACGTTAATCTCTTCGCATAGGTGAACTAGGACGTGCGTCATGATGTTGAAGAAGGATGGTGGGAACACCAACTCGAAACTAACAAGACATTGCATCAAATAATTCTGTAACCTTGGTATGATTTCTGGATCGATTACCTTCTGAGAGATTGCATTGAGAAATGCACATAGCTTCACAATGGCTAATCAAACATTTTCCGGTAGAAGCCCCCTCAATGCAACCGGAAGCAGTTGAGTCATAATCGCGTGGCAGTCATGAGACTTTAGGTTCTCGAACTTTTTATCTGCCATGTTTATTATTCCCTTTATATTCGACGAGAAGCCAGACGGTACCTTAATACTGAGCAGGCATTCAAAGAAGATTTCCTTCTCTTCTTTGGTAAGAGCGTAGCTTGCATGACCCTGATGTATGCCGTCTTCTCCGTGCATACGTTGCGGGTCCTCCTGTGCCTCAGGTGTATCTTTTGTCTTCTCATACACGCCCAAGAAGCCAAGCAGGGTCACGCAAAGATTCTTTGTCACGTGCATCACTTCGATTGCGGAGCGGACCTCTAGGTCTTTCCAATATGGCAGGTCCCAAAATATAGATTTCTTCTTCCACATGGGTGCGCGTCCGTCAGCGTCCTTCGGAACAGGTTGTCCGCCAGGACCCTTTCGAAATATCACCTTCAAATCCTTGACCATATCATGTACATCAGCACCAGTACGGTGGCGAGGCTTCGTCCGGTGATCCGCCTCACCTTTGAAATGCTTGCCTTTCTTTCTTACGGGATGCCTGCTCGTAAGAAATCGACGATGTCCCAGGTACACATTCTTTTTACAACTATTCAAATATATACTGTCGGTATCATCCAAACAGTGCGTGCATCCGCGGTATCCCTTGTTTGTCTATCCTGAAAGGTTACTGAGAGCAGGCCAATCATTGATGGTCACGAACAGCAACGCCTTTAGGTCAAATTCTTCCCCCATGTGCTCATCCCACACACGTACACCTGTTCCATTCCACAGTTGTAAGAGTTCTTCAACTAATGGCCTTAGGTACACATCAATGTCGTTGCTGGGTTGCTTAGGGCCTTGGATGAGCACTGACATCATAATGAACTTCCGCTTCATGCACAACCAAGGAGGAAGGTTATACAAACATAGAGTCACAGGCCAGGTGCTATGGTTGCTGCTCTGCTCCCCAAAAGGATTAATGCCATCTGCGCTTAGACCAAACCATATGCTCCTTGCCTCATCTGCAAACTCCTTCCCGTACTTTCTTTCGATTTTTCTCCACTGCGACCCGTCAGCGGGTACTCTCAACTTTCCGTCTTTCTTACGGTCTTCTCTGTGCCATCGCATCGCCTTGGCATGCTCTTTTTTTTGGAACAAACGTTTCAACCATGGTATTATAGGAGAATACCACATCACCTTGGCAGGAATCTTCTTCCTGGGGTGCTCGCCCTCAACATCACCAGGGTCATCGCGGCTGATCTTATAGCGCAATGCACCACATACCAAGCAAGCGTTCAAATCCTCGTACTCACCGCGGTAGAGGATGCAATCATTAGGGCATGCATGTATCTTCTGCACCTCTAACCCTAGAGGGCAGACAACCTTCTTTGCTTCGTACGTACTCTCGGGCAATTCGTTGTCCTTTGGAAGCATATCCTTTATCATTACCAGCAACTTTCCAAATCCCTTGTCAGATACACCATTCTTTGCCTTCCATTGCAGCAATTCCAGTGTGGTGCCCAACTTTTTCTTGTCACCTACGCAATTCGGGTACAACAATTTTTTGTGATCCTCTAACATGCGCTGCAACTTCTTCTTCTCCAAATCACTTGCGCAGTTTCTCTTTGCATCGGCAATGGCCCGACCTAGATCATCAACGGGCTCATCTGATGCCTCTTCTTCATCTTCTTCCCGCATTGCCGGCTCAGCTTCTTCCCGCATTACCGGCTCAGCTTCTTCCCCCATTGTTGTATCATCGTATGCAGGGAACCCATGGCCAGCATAATTGTCGTCGTCCTCTTATTCTTCATTGTCTTCCATCATAACCCCTCTTTCTCCGTGCTTGGTCCAAACATTATAGTGGGGCATGAAACCGGACTCAAACAGGTGGACGTGAATGGTTCTTGACGTAGAGTAATTGCGACCATTCTTACAGCCAGCACATGGACAAGGCATAAAACCATCTGCCCGCTTGTTTGCCTCAGCCGCAAGCAAAAAAGTATGCACGCCCTCAACGAACTGGGGAGAGCATCGGTCATCGTACATCCATTGCCGGCTCATCTTCATTACACAACACCGAATAGACCAAATTAATACAAGTTCATACATAAAGTTCATACAACACTTAAATGCAACAAACAAATAACTCTCTAGCTAAAGCATTTAAATGCAACAACAAATGCGATCAAGATCGCAACTAAGGTAATAATTGATCCAACAGCATAATGATACCAAGCCTCACTATCGATGGCATATTTTCTAATCTTTCTAATATTCAAGCGCATTTTCTCCATCTTGATCTTGTGATCATCGACGACATCGGCAACATGCAACTCCAATTCCATCTTCTCCCCCTCAATTCTTTTCAATTTTTCTTTCAAGTACTCGTTTTCTCTTTCATCTAAATTTAACCTCTCGACAATAGGGTCGGTTGGAATTTCCGGTTCACATACCTCCTAGATAAAAAATATCTATGTCAACTTGATGGGCATAATTTGTCATAAACACGAAATGCAACAAATAGTTCAAAAAGAGAATATACCACATCCGAATCATAACAAGGACGAGGGCCGACGGGGACGGATATCAAAACCATGGCACTATGTATAACAAACAACGTACGGGTAAGATAATTATTATACGAGTAACTATATATCCAAATCACACAAACATCAATTTTTATATAAAATTTCATGAACAAGAGGCTCACCACAAGGTGGTGCCGGTGACGGGACGGTGCGGGCGATCGACGGTGGTTACGACGGAGATTTAGAAGGCACTAAGTAAACCACACCTACATATGCAAACTAAGTGTTATTTTGACCTCAAATTGCATATAAATCAAATACTACCACATATAATTCCTCCCAAATTACTAAAACCCACAATTAATCACTATATAAACCAATGCAAGAGCTAATCTAGCAATGAGAGATGAAAGGACAAAGTTGCTAACCTTGGTGATCATTTGAATGGATGGGGGCCTGCAAATCTTGACAAATTTGGGGCAAATTTTGTGATGAACTCGAGAGGAAGAAGGGAAGAACAGAGGAGAGGGAGAGAGGAAAGGGGGAAGAACAGAGTGCGGGTGGACGAAGGGTTTATATAGGATGACCTTTAGTACCGGTTCGTGCCACGAACCGGTACTAAAGGTGCTGGAAGGGCCCCACTCTGACAACATCCTGCCACCACTTTCTTTAATACCGGTTCGTGGCACGAACCGGTGCTAAAGGTTTGCCACGAACCGGTACTAAAGAGCTCCTCCCGCCTAGCCATTGAAACCGACACTAATGGACACATTAGTGCCGATTCTGTTACAAACCGGGACTAATGTGTCTCATATTTGACCCTTTTTCTACTAGTGGTAGGTGCAGGAAAGCCCAATTCTTTTCCTTCTCCCACCCCCTGCAAGGCTGAAAGTAGTTGTGCTTTCCCGTTTGCCCAGCAGCCAGTACCGTTCGTGGCAGGAGCTGCCATTCTGTTTCTTGGATCTGCCCTCTCCCATGGCTACGACTACTCTCATCAACGTTGGGTCTTCGTTGGATATGGTTAACTATCCTTCTTGGTTCCCTCTGTTCTTTCTGTTTTTTTCACGGAGTTCTTCTTTTTATTTATTGCAGGCCTTTTTGGTTTCGTCTATTTGCTTTTCTTATTACATTTTTCTTTTGACGTGCCAATGAGTCTGTTCGAAAGGAGTACCAAATATTCCTACGTAAATAATTATATTCATAATACACCTAAGACCATCTATAGCCGGACTTGGCAATCCGACCCCTCAAACGCTCGTGGATGCGCCCGGCGAGTCCGCGGACAGTAACCGGTCACGCCTTAATAAATGCATTCCATATTCGGATACCTCAAATTAGAAACTCAAATCCATATTATTACATGCAACGTGAAACCGAATCTAAGCGGAGCTCGCCCGGTTCCACCGTGGCCGTGGCCATGTCCGGCGGCTGGCTGCGCTCCTCCGATTGTTGGTCCGGTCGCCGGCAAGGTAGATTAGGGCATGGGAAACGAGCCGGCTCACGGGACTCAAGGCAATGCCTTCTCCCATGCCCTACTCTTCCTCGTCGGAGCCCGAAACCCGAATGGTGCCGGTGGATATCAGATCGATGACGGATCTATCTTGAGACGAGCCGCGGACGTCCACCACGACTCGGTTGCGGTGGCCGGACTGATGCGCCATACAAGGCGCCAGAGAATGCGACTCCACCTCACCGACGTCCATTGCCACGAGGGCTGCCGCCGTCTCCCGCGCCCGGTGCCTTGTACGACGGGCACGTCGTGCAATGGCCTCGTTGGACGAGGCCCATGGTGCGTCCCCATGCTCCGCGCGCCACCGGAGGGGTTGCGCGTCCGCCAAGGCGTTCAGACGCCAGAAGGACCGCACGGCCTCCGACGGGGTAGCTATGGTTGGCCTAGTGTCAGATCCATGCGCCATTTGGGCGGACGCAATGGATTCTCGATGGAAGGAGTCCGAGCGCTGCCTTGAACGGGCCTCCTCCCAGGAGCGGCGGAGCACAATCCGGACGACCATCTCCTCCTTGGGGCCGCGTGGGATGAGCTCGGGGTCGACGGATCTGAAGGTGAAAGACTCGGATCCGCTGCCTGCCATGCCGGAGACGGACGGAAGGAGTCGGAGACGAACTTGGGTGGCAGAGGGGAGGGGAGTGAACTGGCTAGGGTTT
>NC_041385.1:17393106-17394304 GCF_002162155.2 Triticum dicoccoides
CGGGTGGGCCAGTGTGTGCCGGGGACGACATGGCGGGCGCGCCCGGGCGCCCCCATATCCGCCCCATATTTGGGCTGGATATGGAGGGTGCCGGTCAGCCCGGTCATTTGAGTGCTGTTGAGCGGGCCGCCTGGGTCGAAAACACATGACCGACCAGTGAACGGGCAGTCCGTCTGGACGTATGAGGCGGGTTTGAGATGTCCGGCTGTAGATACTCTAAGGGCTACTTTGATTCATAAGGAGCTTTATAGAAATGTGATCCAAATTTTTTTTTTCCTATTGGTGTTGTTTCATTTGTAGAATGCAATCCTTAGGAATGGGACGAGTGGCGAAGTTTAAAGCCGTTGGTTCGACGTGGTCCGCGGTGACGGTCGGGTACTTGTCCTGCATGGTGCGCCAGCGAAGCAGGGCGACGGATTTGAGCACCACAGTGAGCGTTCTCTTGGTTGGTAATTCCACGACATCGGTATGAAGCGAAAAGGCGGCAATGAGGGTGGCTGCTTGGAGCCTTGAACCATGACAACGTACGACGAATGTCAACATGGTGGCGTCGGCTAGCAAAGGCAAATCAATGGCTCTCTTCAAAAATAATAATTAAACAAAGGTAAAGACAAGAGCATGCGGCTTCATCCTTTGAGTTCTTGTGACATTTCTTTTGTACTTGTTTCACTTTCATGCTGCTTGGCAGAGGCATGCGTATAACGTGTGAGGAATAAAGGTGATTAAAATCGACTAACATGATTCTCACTAGTTGATGGGTATTTATACAAGTTTCAATTGCTGTTGAGAGTGATAGTGGTTGCTACAGTACCAAAGAAAACCTAAACTGCTAATGGCATTTGCAAATGTTAATGTCGGTTTGCTAATTACAGTGAACCTTCATGTTCTAAAACGATCCCTAACAACACCAAACACCGCGAACTTTCAAATTATTCCCGTGCCTAACAAGGATTCAGGTTCAAAAAAGAATACGGTGTATCCCATATCGCTGCGTGAAGGTGGTAAATTACTTGGAATGTACATACAAGTAAACCCAGAAATAAAGCCGTTGACAGCAAATCCACTCGATTTTAGTGTGTTCGACTAAAATTCCCTGCGGCCATATTGTTTTCCGAATCCACCTAACACAGAAGGAAAAACTACCTTTCATCTCTACAGTTCATTTACGGCTAACAATAATGTGTTACACGACACATTT
>NC_041385.1:17394662-17452111 GCF_002162155.2 Triticum dicoccoides
GTGGCGGCGGCGGGCCGTCCCTTTCCCGCTCGCTCTTGGGGGGCGCGGGGGCCTCCCGATGGCGGCGGTGCTGCTTGGCCTCTGCGGTGGGGTTTGGCGGCGGGAGTCCGGCGAGCTCCGTGGCTCTCGGTGCGGCGGCGCGACCGTTGGCCGCGGGGCGGCGTGGCGGTGCTGCTGGCCGCCGGCTCCCGCGCGGCCCAGATCTGGGCCCTTTCGGGCCCCATCTGGGCCGGCGACTCGGTGTGTGGCGGCGCTGCTCCCTGGTTGGTGGTGAAGTGGCGGTGGTCTGCGGGCGGTGGCGGCTCCGTCGGCCGATGAGCTGCAGCGTGACGGCAGGGGCTGTCCGGACCCTGTTGGGTTCGGCCGGGCCTCGATGCCTGGCAGGTCCCTTGTCCGCGCGTCCGGTCGGCTCCGCGGTGGCGGTGGTGGTTGTCCCCTCACGTCGGTGATGTTGCAGATGCCCCCAAGGACACTCTCTCTTCTCCCATCCTCCAGGTCTCGTGTCGGTGACCTCAGGGAGACGGCGGAGTTGATCCGGTGATCGTGGTGGCACATGTTGGTGGGCGGCGCGATGGGTGGTGCACTATGATTCGTCTGGGGTGGTGGTGGGGGTTTGGGTTGGGAGAAAACTCTGGCGGCTTGTCCGGCCCCGACGGGGCGACGCCTGTGGGTGCCGTCGGACCTTCCTGAAGGGCGTCGGGTACACCCCTCCCCTCACTGCCCTCCGGCGTACCGGGGGAAACCCTTGGACTAGTCCGGGCAGCAGCGGCGTCATCGTCGCCTCCTTCTTGAAGGTGTTGCTTGGTACGCGGCGCTTCGGGTGCTGGGAACGTGGTGGTACTTCTCCGGAGGGTGCAGCGGTCGCCGGTCATCTTCGTTTCGTCGATCTGTTGTTGTTGGCATTTGTTTCTCTTCCATTCTTCTTTGTTTTTCTTTCGGCTTATTTGTGCTGCGGCCCCAGCACCTATCGTTGGATGTATCGGTGGTTGCTTTGTAATACAAAGCGGGGGGAAACCCTTTTTCATCACTATAACGCATCCCTTACATTGAAGAAAGATGTGTTCTGCTTGGACTCTCAAGAAGGGAAGATGTCAATTTTTTTTTACTCAGGAACAATCCTAGAACAGAAACATATTCCACATACAATATTCATGACCTTTCATAAAAAAATTATAACGCAACCCAATATAAGAGAAGACAATGTATACATGACTAGCCTTTTCACATACGGTCTCTACAGGATGGTGTCAAAGATGCTTGATTTCTTTGAATTGTTGACAGCCTTCAATAGTTGTTTCCTCCTTTTGTTTTCTTGTCGATGTTTCCTTAACGCTTCCTTGAGAGGCATGTGGTACAAGTGTGTATGGTTAGTCAGCCCGTTTCTGCCTACTTTATTTGCCAAGTAAAATAGCCCACCCAGCAAGTGGCGCTCTTTGTATCTTTGGATTCTATGTCTGATAGTTTGCATTGAGCTATCGATGGCGAGGCGATGCTCTTCGTAAGCTTCCAAAGTAAGCATGCCGTCCCTCACGCGTTCATTGTAGTCCTGGAGCGTTGATCTAAAAAGGACGCGTTTGTATGATTCACGGTACAACGATGTGGTCCTGAGCTGAAGGTGTCGGTTGACAAATGGGAAGGTACCATACTCGTCGCTGTGGCAAAGTCTAAAACTTTTTGTTGGCATCTTGAATTTTTTCTTTCCATGGCTTTTGCTGCACAATATAAAAAGAGACTCTTAATCAGCATTGATGCTCAAAATATAATGAAGGACGGGACTACCAAGATCAATTCGTGAAATTCACAATGCTCCTCCGAAAAAACAAAACATGTCAACCCATGTAAAAAGGTGAGGATCATACCTGACGTCTCGGTTCCCACCGCTACTAGTCTCCTCCAATCCACCCATAAGAGCTGATGCTCGAGAACGATCGATCTGTTTGCCTCGATGTGTTTGCCCCCTGCCGATACGTAACTTAGCCTCTGATTCTCCATCTGTTACCTGTTCCTTGGGGCTAGCTTGCCCATCTTCTTGCTCGGCCTGCTCGAAGCCTGTCTGGACAGGATTGTTTTCGTCTTTGGCGCCATCCGGATTGTTATCATCTCTTGTGCCGCTATCACTATTTTTGGTATGGCGGGGCTTGGAGCGGCACCTATGACGCCGGTGCCTAGATTGCTTCTCCAAGGGGTTATCTTCCATTGCCTCATCGTCATTGCTTTCTTTGGGGGTGTCCACCATATATATATATCATATGATGAGGTGGCTGTCCAGCGCCCTATAGGCGGTGGTTCATGTTCTTCTCCCGCATCGTCGTCCATACCATCGATGTCTTCGGAGTTGAAGTCAAGCACGTCGGTGAAGTCCTCGACAGTGGCTATTAAGTGGGTGGTGGGTGGGGAACGAATTTCTTTGTCGTCCGCTTCCCACTCGAGCCGGACATAGTTCGGCCAAGAGTCTCCTGACAAGGAAAGAGACCTTAATGAGTTTAGCACGTCACCCAAGGGTGAGTGCTGAAAGACGTCCGCAGAGATGAACTCTATGATCGGTGCCCAATCAGGTTCGATAGGCATGGATGCACGCGGTTTAGAGCCTGTAGCCGGAGATGAGTTCGAGGGTCCGATGACACCATCCTCATAGGAGGTGGGATCAGTGTTCGGCTCCAAGGCCGATGAGTGTGCGGCCTCCGTGGCTGGGTCCATCCACCCGTCCTCGGATGGTACAATCTGATCCGGATTGATTCCCGGGGCCGCCGCAGGTGCGATCCCCCGAACACTGTTCGATGGCAGATCTAAGTCATGCTCGTCGTGACTATTTGGCGCACCTGACACGGGCTCGAATCCGTCGAAAATGAAGTCTCTGCGGATGTCGGCAATATATATGTAGTAGAAAAGAGGGCTTTGGTCCAGGCCAGGTTAGCCCTTTAGTCCCGGTTCAGTCTAGAACCGGGACTAATGGGGGCATTAGTCCTGGTTCGTGAGCCCAGGGGCCACGTGGGCCATTTGTCCCGGTTCGTCTGGACCTTTTAGTCCCGGTTGGTGCCACGAACCGGGACTAAAGGGTGCGATGCCCATTAGTACCGGTTCGTGGCACCAACCGGTACTAAAGGTTAGACCTTTAGTACTAGTTCGAGCCACCAACCGGTACTAATGGGGTTTGAGGCATTAGTACTGGTTCATGGCACGAAGCGGTGCTAAAGGTCCCATTTTCAAATTCTACCCCCCTGGATCGCCCTTTCTGTTTTAAAAAAAATTAAAAGAAAATGATGAAAATCTCAAAAAAATAAGTTTCCCATGTGACATGTGGTCTAGTTGTTGGGAAAATTTGCAAATGTGAATTTCGACTTTATTTGCAAAATCTCTCTAGAATTTAGTAAAATTGGCATAACTTTTCCATACTAACTCGGATGAAAACGTTTTTATATGAAAAATCATGTACTCGAAAACTTACATTCAATTTTCGAAACCCCGTTAAACATTTTTAAAATCCTCAAAAACCTAACAGAAAAAAAGTTACGGGGCTTTTAAGATATGGAGGCAAAAAAATTCATCAAATTTCAGTTTTTTTTTAATTTTTGTTAGATCTGGTCAAACTATGGTCAAACTACTTATTCAAGAATATTAGTGTTACTAAATAATTATTTCAGTTTTTTTGAATTTTGGTCAAATCTGGTCAAACTATGGTCACACTATGGTCAAACTGTAGTCAAACAATGGTCAAACTAATTATTCAAGAAATATTAGTGTTACTAAATAATTATTCAAGAATATTAGGGTTACTAAATAATTATTTCAGTTTTTTTGAATTTTGGTCAAATCTGGTCAAACTATGGTCAAACTATGGTCAAACAATGGTCAAACTAATTATTCAAGAAATATTAGTGTTACTAAATATTATTGTTATTTTTTAGAACAATAGTTTCAAACTCAAACAGTGAAATGTGTGACTTCATGCTCAAGCTAAATTCCCGAGGTTAATAGGATTGACATCTTACTATTGTTAGGAAAACAACAAGTGTAGACTTGGAAACGAGGGAGAATAGAACCTGGAAGTTAAGCGTGCTCAGGCTGGAGTAGTGAGAGGATGGGTGACCGTCCGGAAAGTTAGATGATTTGGAATGATGAGGGGTGATTAGAGATTAGAGGTTAAATTGAGCTGTGATTAGAGATGAGAGGTTAAAATAATTGAGAAATTTGAAAATCAAAAAAAGATATTCCAAACAAAAATCCAATTTTTTTTTAAAAAAATCATAAAAATTCATTTAGTACCGGTTGGTGTTACCAACCGGGACTAAAGGTGGACCTCCAGGCAGCGGCCACGTGGAGAGCCTTTAGTCCCGGTTCGTGTTAGAACCGGGACTAAAAGGGGAGGCTTTTAGTAACGACCCTTTAGTCCCGGTTCCAGAACCGGGACTAAAGGCCCTTATGAACCGGGACTAAAAACCCTTTTTCTACTAGTGATAGTTCAAGCTTCCAAACCTGACCCGATGGCCAGGGCGTTACTATCGATCTGCTCTAGAGGGCCAAGCGAGTTGGCCTACATTACGAAGCCTCCGAATATGAAGATCTGTCCAGGAAGGAAAACCTGCCCCTGTACTGCGTCGTTGAAGATGATTGATGGAGCCATCAAGCCTTATTGTGACGGCACAGTGGAACTCTCAATGAAAGCACCAACGTTGGTGTCAAAACCGGCGGATCTCGGGTAGGGCGTCCCGAACTATGCGTCTAAGGCTAATGGTAATAAGAGGCGGGGGACACGATGTTTACCCAGGTTCGGGCCTTCTCGATGGAGGTAATACCCTACTTCCTGCTTGGTTGATCCATGATGATATGAGTATTATAAGAGTTGATCTACCACGAGATCGTAGAGGCTAAACCCTAGAAGCTAGCCTATGATTGTGATTTTTTTTGTCCTACGGACTAAACCCTCCGGCTTATATAGATACCGGAGGGGGCTAGGGTTACATAGAGTCGGTTACAGAGAAGGAGATCTACATATCCAAATTTCCAAGCTTGCCTTCCAACGTATCTATAATTTTTGATTGTTCCATGTTATTATATTACCCCTTTTGGATGTTTATGGGCTTTATTTTACACATTTATATCATTTTTGGGACTAACCTACTAACTGGAGGCCCAACCCATATTGCTGTTTTTTTGCCTATTTCAGTATTTTCAAGAAAAGGAATATCAAACGGAGTCCAAACGGAATGAAACCTTCGGGAGCGTCATTTTTGGAACGAACATGATCCAGAGAGCTTGGAGTGCAAGTCAAGAAGCTCCCGAGGACCCCACGAGATAGGGGGCCGCGCCCCCCCTGTAGGGCGTGCCCCCTGTCTCGTGGGCCCCTCGGGCGGCCACCGACGTACTTCTTCCTCCTATATATACCTACGTACCTCGAAAACATCCAGGGGCACCACGAAACACAATTTCCACCGCCGTAACCTTCTGTATCCGCGAGATCTCATCTTGGAGCCTTCGCCGACACTCTGCCGAAGGGGGAATCGACCATGGAGGGCTTCTACATCAACATCCTTGCCCCTCCGATGAGTTGTGAGTAGTTTACCACAGACCTACGGGTCCATAGTTATTAGCTAGATGGCTTCTTCTCTCTTTTTGGATCTCAATACAATGTTCTCCCCCTCTCTTGTGGAGATCTATTCGATGTAAACTCTTTTTGTGGTGTGTTTGTCGAGATCCGATGAATTGTGGGTTTATGATCAAGTTTATCTATGAATAATATTTGAATCTTCTCTGAATTCTTTTATGCATGATTGAGTTATCTTTGCAAGTCTCTTCGAATTATCAGTTTGGTTTGGCCTACTAGATTGGTCTTTCTTACCATGGGAGAAGTGCTTAGCTTTGGGTTCAATCTTGCAGTGTTCTTACCCAGTGACAGAAAGGGTTGCAAGACACGTATTGTATTGTTGCCATCGAGGATAACAAGATGGGGTTTATATCATATTGCATGAGTTTATCCCTCTACATCATGTCATCTTGCTTAATGCGTTACTCTGTTCTAATGAACTTAATACTCTAGATGCAGGCAGGAGTCGGTCGATGTGTGGAGTAATAGTAGTAGATGCAGGCAGGAGTCGGTCTACTTGTTATGGACATGATGCCTATATACATGATCATGCCTAGATAATCTCATAACTATGCGCTTTTCTATCAATTGCTCGACAGTAATTTGTTCACCCACCATAATACTTATGCTATCTTGAGAGAAGCCTCTAGTGAAACCTATGGCCCCCGGGTCTATCTCTTATCATATTTGCTTTCAATCTACTTTTATTTGCATCTTTACTTTTTGCATCTATATTATAAAATACCAAAAATATATTTATCTTATCATACTATCTCTATCAAATCTCACTTTCGCAAGTGGCCGTGAAGGGATTGACAACCCCTTTATTGCATTGGTTGCAAGTTCTCAGTTTGTTTGTGTAGGTGCGTGGGACTTTTGAGGAGCCTCCTACTGGATTGATACCTTGGTTCTCAAAACTAAGGGAAATACTTACGCTACACTTGCTGCATCACCCTCTCCTCTTCGAGGAAAACCAACGCAAGCTCAAGACGTAGCAAGAAGGATTTCTAGTGCCGTTGCCGGGTAGGTCTTCGCTCAAGTCAAGACATACCAAGTATCCATCACAAACCCATCTCCCTCGCATTTACATTATTTGCCATTTGCCTCTCATTTTCCTCTCCCCCACTTCACCCTTGCTGTTTTATTCGCCTTCTGTTTCCCAATCTCCTCCTCTCTTTTTGCTTGCCGTTTTTTTTGCTTGTGTGTTGGATTACTTGTTGCCATGGAACAAGATAATACCAAATTGTGTGATTTCTTGAATACCAATAATAATGATTTCCTTAGTACTCCGATTGCTCCTCTTAATGATGTTGAGTCTTGTGAAATCAATGCTTCTTTGCTGAATCTTGTTATGAAAGATCAATTCGCCGGCCTTCCTAGTGAAGATGCCGCTACTCATCTCAACAATTTTGTGGATTTGAGTGATATGCAAAAGAAGAAAGATACGGATAACAATATTGTCAAATTGAAGTTATTTCCGTTTTCACTTAGAGATCGTGCTAAAGTTTGGTTTTCATCTTTGCCTAAAAATAGTGTTGATTCTTGGAACAAGTGCAAAGATGCTTTTATCTCTAAGTATTTCCTCCCGCTAAGATCATCACTCTTAGGAACGATATTATGAATTTTAAACAACTTGATTATGAGCATGTTGCCCAATCTTGGGAAAGAATAAAATTGATGCTTCGCAATTTCCCTACTCATGGTTTGAATTTATGGATGATCATACAAATTTTTTATGCCGGTTTGAACTTTGCTTCTAGAAATCTTTTAGATTCAGCCGCGGGAGGCACCTTTATGGAAATCACATTAGGAGATGCTACAAAACTTCTTGATAATATTATGGCTAATTATTCTCAATGGCACACCGAAAGATCTTCTAGTAAAAAAGTGCATGCTATAGAAGAAATCAATGTTTTGAGTGAAAAGATGGATGAACTTATGAAGATGTTTGCTACTAAAAATATTCCTCTTGATCCTAATGATATGCCTTTGTCTTCCTTGATTCAGAATAATAATGAATCTATGGATGTGAATTTTGTTGGTAGGAAGAGTTTTGGAAACAATGCTTATAGAGGAAATTTTAATGCTAGACCGTTCGCTAGTAATTCCTCTAATAATTATGGAAATTCCTACAATAATTATTATGGTAATTTTAATAAGATGCCCTCTGATTTTGAGAATAGTGTGAAAGAATTCATGATTTCTCAAAAGAATTTTAATGCTTTGCTTGAAGAAAAATTGCTCAAAGTTCATGATTTGGCTAGGAACGTTGATAGACTTTCGCTTGACGTTGATTCTCTTAAAATTAGATCTTCCCCTCCTAAGCATGATATCAATGAGTCTCTCAAAGTAATGAGAATTTCCATTGACGAGTGCAAGGAAAGAACCGCTAGATTGCGTGCTAAAGAAGAAAGCTTTATAAAAGCGTGTTCTTCTAGTTTCCGTGAAAATAATGATGAGGATCTTAAAGTTATTAATGCGTCTCCGATTAGATCTATGTTTTGCAATTTGAATTTTGATGATTATGGGACTGATGATGAATCAACTTTGCCTAGAAGGCGTCCCAAGAATTCGGAGTCTTTAGATCTTAATGCTAAATTTGGTAAAAGTGAGATTGGAGAATCCTCAACTTCTAATAATGTTGAACCCACTATCTCGGATTTCAAGGAATTTTACTATGATAATTGCTCTTTAAAAGGATGTATTTCCTTGTTGCAATCCGTTGTTAATTCTCCTCATGCTCATAGTCAAAACAAAGCTTTTACCAAACATATTGTTGATGCCTTGATGCAATCTTATGATGAAAAACTTAATTTGGAAGTTTCTATACCTAGAAAACTTAATGATGAGTGGGAACCTGCTATAAAGATTAGAATTAAAGATTATGAGTGTTTTTCTTTGTGTGATTTGGGTGCTAGTGTTTCGACGATTCCGAAAACTTTATGTGATATTCTAGGTTTCCATGATCTTGAAGATTGCTCTTTAAATTTGCATCTTGCGGATTCCACCATTAAAAAGCCTATGGGAAAGATCAATGATGTTCTTATTGTTGCAAATAGAAATTTGGTGCCCGTAGATCTTGTCATTCTTGATATAGATTGCAATCTTTCTTGCCTTATTATTCTTGGTAGACATTTCCTTAGAACGATTGGTGCGATTATAGATATGAAGGAAGGGAACATTAGATTCCAATTTCCCTTAAAGAAAGGCATGGAGAAATTTCCAAGAAAGAAAGTCAAATTACCTTATGAATCTATCATGCGTGCTACTTATGAATTTAGTGCCAAAGATGGCACTCGTTAGATCTATCTTCGCTTTTTATGCCGAGCTAGGGGCGTTAAACGATAGCACTTGTTGGGAGGCAACCCAACTTTCTTTATATTTTTTGTTTTTGCTCCTGTTTAGTAATAAATCTTGCATCTACTCTCTGATTATATGTGTTTTTATCTTTTAGTTAGTGTTTGTGCCAAGTGGAACCTATAGGATAACCTACGATGATAGTTGATTTGATTCTGCTGAAAAACAGAAACTTTGTGCTCACGAGAAAAAATTCAATAAATCACAGAAACGTGCTTTTGCATTGATTCTTTTTGCTTATGATCAATAAATAAATTTTCCAGTACGTCCTATTTTGGTAGGATTTGTAGAGTTCCAGATGTTTGCGTTAGTTACAGATTGCTACAGACTGTTCTGTTTTTGACAAATTCTGTTTTTCGTGTGTTGTTTGCTTATTTTAATGCATCTATGGCTAGTAAATTAGTTTATAAACCATAAGGAAGTTGGAATACAGTAGGTTTAACACCAAAAAAAATATAGAATGAGTTAATTGCAGTACCTTATGTGGTGGTTTTGTTTTCTTTCACTAACGGAGCTTATAAGATTTCCTGTTGAGTTTTGTGTTGTGAAGTTTTCAAGTTTTGGGTAAAGCTTTTATGGACTATGGAATAAAGGGTGGCAATAGCCTAAGCTTGGGGATTCCCAAGGCACCCCAAGACATTCAAGAATAGCCAAAAGCCTAAGCTTGGGGATACCCCGGGAAGGCATCCCCTCTTTCGTCTTCGTTCATTGGTAACTTCACTTGGAGCTATATTTTTATTCGCCACATGATATCTGTTTTGCTTGGAGCATCGTGTATTATATTAGTTTTTGCTTTTTAGTTTACCAAAATCATCCTTGCTGTACACACCTTTTTGGGAGAAGCCTATTTGATTAGAATTTGCTAGAATACTCTATGTGCTTCACTTATATCTTTTGATCTTGATAGTTTTTGCTGTAGTGCTTCACTTATATCTTTTAGAGCACGGTGGTGTCTTAATTTTGAAGAAATTACTAGTCTCTCATGATTCACTTATATTATTTTGAGAGTCCTTTAGAACAGCATGGTATTTTCTATTATCATAAAGTTGGTCCTAGAATGATGAGCATCCAAGTTGGGTATAATAAAAACTATCATAGGAAGTGAATTGGATGCTGTGATCACCTTGATACTTGATAATTGTTTTGAGATATGGAGGTAGTGATATTAAAGTCATGCTAGTTGGGTGATTATGAATTTAAAGAATGCTTGTCTTGAAGTTAGCAAGTCCCGTAGCATGCACGTATGGTTAAAGTTGTGTAACAAATTTGAAACATGAAGTGTACCTGGCTTGTGCATCCTTAATTATGAGTGGCGGTCGGGGACGAGCGATGGTCTTTTCCTACCAATCTATCCCCCTAGGAGCACGCGCGTAGTACTTGATTTTTTTGATGACTTCTAAATTTTTGCAATAAGTATATGAGTTCTTTTGACTAATGTTGAGTCCATGGATTGTACGCACTTTTACCTTTCCGCCTTTGCTAGCCTCTTCAGTACCGTGCATTGCCCTTTCTCACCTTGAGAGTTGGTGCAAATTTCGCTGGTGCATCCAAACCCCGTGATATGATACGCTCTATCACACATAAACCTCCCTATATCTTCCTCAAAACAGCCACCATACCTACATATTATGGCATTTCCATAGCCATTCCAAGATATATTGCCATGCAACTTTTCACCGTTCCGTTCATCATCATCATGACATACTTTACTTTTGTCATATTGCCATTGCATGATCATGTAGTTGACATCGTATTTGTGGCAAAGCCACCATGCATTATTTTTCATACATGTCACTCTTGATTCATTGCACCATCCCGGTACACCGCCGGAGGCATTCATATAGAGTCATATCTTCTTGTAGTTTCGAGTTGTAATTCTTATGTTGTAATTAATAGAAGTGTGATGATCATCATTATTAGAACATTGCCTAAAGAAAAAAAAGAAGAAAGGCCAAAAAAAAGGCCCAAAATTAAAAAAAGAGAAAAGAAAAAAAGAAAGAAAAAAGAATAAAAAGGGCAATGTTACTATCTCTTTTTCCACTCTTGTGCTTCAAAGTAGCACCTTGTTCTCCATCTAGTGAGTCTCATATATTGTGCTTCAAAGTAGCACCATATTTTTCATATAGTGAGTCTCATAAGTTGTCTTTTTCATACTAGTGGGAATTTTTCATTATAGAACTTGGCTTGTATATTCCTACGATGGGCTTCCTCAAATTCCCTAGGTCTTCGTGAGCAAGCAAGTTGGATGCACACCCACTAGTTTTCTTTTGTTGAGCATTCATTTATAGCTCTAGTGCATCCGTTGCATGGCAATCCCTACTCCTCATGTTGACATCAATTGATGGGCATCTCCATAGCCCGTTGATTATCCTCGTCAATGTGAGACTTTCTCCTTTTTTGTCTTCTCCACACAATCCCCATCATCATATTCTATTCCACCCATAGTGTTATATCCATGGCTCACGCTCATGTATTGCGTGAAGGTTGAAAAAGTTTGAGATTATTTAAGTATGAACAATTGCTTGGCTTGTCATCGGGGGTATAGAAGTTGGGAACATCTTTGTGTGACGAAAATGAAGCATAGCTTAACTATATGATTTTGTAGGGATGAACTTTCTTTTGCCATGTTATTTTGAAAAGACATGATTACTTTGATTAGTATGCTTGAAGTGTTACTATTTCTTTTATCAATATGAACTTTTATTTTGTATTCATTTGGATCTGAACATTCATGCCACAATAAAGAAAATTACATTATGAATTATGCTAGGTAGCTTTCCACATCAAAAATTCTCTTTTTATCATTTACCTACTCGAGGACGAGCAGGAATTAAGCTTGTGGATGCTCGATACATCTCCAACGTATCTATAGATTTTGATTGTTCCATGCTATTATATTACCCCTTTTGGATGTTTATGGGCTTTATTTTATACATTTATATCATTTTTGGGACTAACCTACTAACCGAAGGCCCAGCCCATATTGCTGTTTTTTTGCCTATTTTAGTATTTCGAAGAAAAGGAATATCAAACGGAGTCCAAACGGAATGAAACCTTTAGGAGCATGACTTTTGGAACGAATGTGATCCGGAGAGCTTGGAGTGCAAGTCAAGAAGCTCCCAAGGACCCCACGAGATAGGGGGTCGTGCCCCCCCTGTAGGGCGCGCCCCCTGTCTCGTGGGCCCCTCGGGCGGCCACCGACGTACTTCTTCCTCCTATATATACCTACGTACCCCGAAAACATCCAGGGGCACCAGAAACACAATTTCCACCGCCGTAACCTTCTGTATCCGCGAGATCTCATCTTGGAGCCTTCGTCGGCACTGTGCCGGAGGGGGAATCGACCATGGAGGGCTTCTACATCAACATCCTTGCCCCTCCGATGAGTTGTGAGTAGTTTACCACAGACCTACGGGACCATAGTTATTAGCTAGATGGCTTCTTCTCTCTTTTTGGATCTCAATACAATGTTCTCCCCCTCTCTTGTGGAGATCTATTCAATGTAAACTCTTTTTGTGGTGTGTTTGTCGAGATCCGATGAATTGTGGGTTTATGATCAAGTTTATCTATGAATAATATTTGAATCTTCTCTGAATTCTTTTATGTATGATTGAGTTATCTTTGCAAGTCTCTTCGAATTATCAGTTTGGTTTGGCCTACTAGATTGGTCTTTGTTGCCATGGGAGAAGTGCTTAGCTTTGGGTTCAATCTTGCGGTGTTCTTACCCAGTGACAGAAAGGCTTGCAAGACACGTATTGTATTGTTGCCATCGAGGATAACAAGATGGGGTTTATATCATATTGCATGAGTTTATCCCTCTACATCATGTCATCTTGCTTAATGCGTTACTCTGTTCTTATGAACTTAATACTCTAGATGCAGGCAGGAGTCGGTCGATGTGTGGAGTAATAGTAGTAGATGCAGGCAGGAGTTGGTCTACTTGTTATGGACGTGATGCCTATATACATGATCATGCCTAGATAATCTCATAACTATGCGCTTTTCTATCAATTGCTCGACAGTAATTTGTTCACTCACCGTAATACTTATGCTATCTTGAGAGAAGCCTCTAGTGAAACCTATGGCCCCCGGGTCTATCTCTTATCATATTTGCTTTCAATCTACTTATATTTGCATCTTTACTTTTTGCATCTATATTATAAAAATACCAAAATATATTTATCTTATCATACTATCTCTATTAGATCTCACTTTCGCAAGTGGCCGTGAAGGGATTGACAACCCCTTTATTGCGTTAGTTGCTAGTTCTCAGTTTGTTTGTGTAGGTGCGTGGGACTTTTGAGGAGCCTTCTACTGGATTGATACTTTGGTTCTCAGAACTGAGGGAATACTTACGCTACACCTGCTGCATCACCCTCTGCTCTTCGAGGAAAACCAACACAAGCTCAAGACGTAGCAGCCTTCGACGCAAAGGAGAGTCCCATCCGGACACGGGACGAAGTCTTCAATCTTGTATCTTCATAGTCCAATAGTCCGGCCAAAGTATATAGTCCGGCTGTCTGAGGACCCCTTAATCCTGGACTCCCTCAATCGCCCTTTCCATTCTCTCATGCATGCATTAGATTTTGCTACTGTTATTGTTTGCTCGTATTCTGATGCATAGACTGCTTTTGTAACCTGCCTATTGTTACCTTACCTGCTTATCCTAAACTTCTTAGTATAGGTTGGTTAGTGATCCATCAGTGACCCCCACCTTGTCCTTGTTGCCCCTGCTTCATCATCGAAGACCCGATCAACAGAATCGAAGACCAGGCCCCTGCACCGCACATCACTTCCCCTTAGTTGCTCGACACTATTGGGTTACTATCGAGTGCCGAGGGTGAGACCTAATCGGCACTTATGATGTTAACCCTGTAGTGTAGTTATTCGGTCGCGGTCATCGAGGGTGATTCCGCCTTAACCACTTCCGATACGACTCTGTCGTGCAACCCCTCAAGTGTGGACCTCGAGGGTGGTTCCTCTTATGTTCACCTTGATGATTACATCGAGGGGAATCCACCGGGGGTGGTTCCTCAAGGTCCCCCTTGGTGTTAGACACATAGTTACTATGGTTACTATGACTTTACACTAAACCATGTTACTAAAGATGGGTCGGCCCTGAGGGGTACCCGCGCGAGCTTAGTTGTGAGTGATGTGGAGTCGGGTTGACCTAGAAGGTGCCCGCGAGATAAATACGAGGCATGGCCGGGCATTCTTAGCCCTTGCCGCAAGTCCTTGAGATGGGGCGACGGGGTCACATCTTTCGTGAGTCTCTGCTTGTTACCGTGCGTTCCTAATCCACTACGATTTGGATATTTGATCGGAGGGGCCTCTGGCCTGATAGCACTAACCATCACGTGGGCATAGTATGGGCGTTCTGCGTTGTATACATCAGGCAAAGCTTAATAGACTTCAGCGACTGAGCGGCATGCGCTCGGTTGGACAGCGTAAGCACATGCCTTTTTGAAGGAGGTAGCTAGGTCTGCTGACCGGCTACCCTCAGAACGGGCAGGAGTTCCCGAGGAGATGGCCCATGACCCCTGGGGGCATAGGTTTAGTCTGGCGTGCTGGCCTCTCTATTAAGCCTATGTTGGGTTGCGGCGTATTGTTTGGCCATGGCCGGGCATTACCCAGGAAAGTGTGTCCGCACGGAGTTAATCGAGCGTGGTGGGTAAGTTGGTGCACCCTGCTGGGAAGAAAACATCTATCGATAGCCTGTCCTACGGTAACAGACACTTGGAGTTGTATCACGATCGATACAACTAGAACTGGATACTTGAGATGAGTCGTGGATATGAGAAATGGATAGTATGGCTCTGGGATTGCTTTCTCGCAGGGAGTCCAGAAGGGATCTCTGGCCGAGGTTGATAACACTTCTACTACTTTACTTTATGCTACTCTACTCCCTCCTGTTGCTGCAAGATGGTGGTTTCCAGAAGATGCTAGTCTTCGATAGGACTAGGCCTTCTCTCTATTCTGGCATTTCTGCAGCCCAGTCGACATATACAGCCTTCCTTTGATAATGTTGCATATGTAGTGTAGATCCTTGCTTGCGAGTACTTTGGATGAGTACTCACGGTTGCTTTGCTCCCCCTTTTCCCCCTTCCTTTTTCTCTCCGGTTGATGCAACCAGATGTCGGAGCCCAAGAGGCAGATGCCATCGCCGGTGCATACTACTACTTGGAGACCGCTGACGACCAGGAGTAGTTAGGAGGCTCCCAGGCAGGAGGCCTTGCCTTTTGGATCGTAGATGCTTTCGTGCTAGCCTTCTTAAGGCAAACTTGTGTAACTTATGTCTGTACTCAGATATTGTTGCTTCCGCTGACTCTTGTGTATTCGAGCTTATGTATTCGATCCCTCGAGGCCCCTGGCTTGTAATATAAAGCTTGTATTATTTTAATTTGTGTCTAGAGTTGTGTTGTGATATCTTCCCGTGAGTCCTTGATCTTGATCGTACACATTTGCGTGTATGATTAGTGTACGATTGAATCGAGGGCGTCACAGAGTAGGGCATGGGACGCGAGACGGCTCACGGGACTCAAGGCGCTGCTGTCTCCCCTGCCATAATCTTCCTCGTCGGGGCCGGAAACCCAAACGGTGCCGGTGAACATCAGATCGATGACGGATCCGTTCTGTGATGAGCCGCGGACGCCCACCATGACGCGGTTGTGGCGCCCGGACTGATGCGCCATACATGGCACCGGAGAATGCAACTCCACCTCGCCGACATCCATCGTCGCGAGGGTTGCCGCCTTGCAGGGCAGGCACGCCGTGCCATGGCCTCGTCGGACGAGGCCCATGGTGCGTCCCCATGATCCGCGCGCCACCAGAGGGGTTGCGCATCCCCCAGGGCGTTCGGACGCCAGACAAACGGCACGACCTCCGATGAGGCTGCTACGGTTGGCCTAGCGCCGGATACATGCGCCATTTGGGCGGACTTAATGGATTCCCGACAGAAGGAGTCCGAGCGCTGTCTCGCCCGGGCCTCCTCCCAGGAGCGGCGGAGTGCAAGCTGGACGGCCATCTCCTCCTCGGGGCTGCGTGGGATGAGCTGTCGATGGATCTGAAGGTGAAAGACTCGGATCCGCTGCCCGCCATGCCGGAGATGGCCGGAAGGAGCCGGAGACGAGCTTGGGTGGCGTAGGGGAGGGAGTGAAGTGGCTAGGGTTTAGTCTGGCTAGAGGCTGGGGGGCTGGGGTTATGTGGGGTCGGGTGGGCCTGGCACCGACGTGGGGGTGTGCCCAGACGCCCTCTTACCCGCCCCATGTTTGGGCTGGATATGGGGGGTGCCGGTCAGCCCGGGCATTTGAGTTCCGTTTGAGGGGGTCGTCTGGGTCAGAAAAACGTGACCGGGCAGTGAACGAGTAGCGCCCCCCCTCGCCCCCCCGGTGTATGAGGCGGGTTTGAGATGTTTGGCTGTAAATACTCTAAGGGTTGCTTTGATTCATAGGGAGCTTTATAGGAATGTGATCCACGGTATTTTTTTCCTATGGGTGTTGCTTCATTTGTAGAATGCAATCCTTAGGAATGGTTCCATCCGACCGGCAAGGAGCCCGCCCAATGGGAGGAGTGGAGAAGTTTAAAATAGTTGGTTCGACATGGTCCGTGGCGATGGTCGGGTACTTGTCATGCATGGTGTGCCAGTGAAGCAGGGCGACGGATTTAAGCACCACAGTGAGTGTTCTCTTGGTTGGTAATTCCGTGACATTAGTATGAAGCGAAAAGGCGGCGATGAGGGTGGCTGCTTGGAGCCTTGAACCATGACAACAACGAATCAGGTGTCTCGTAGGCGAGTTCCTGTGGTGGGTTTCCCGATGATGCGTTGAACTCGCTTTCCCCTTTCCCGCTTCCTTTCTAGCTCTACTCTGGGACAATTGTATTTCCGTTATTCAGTTAATGGAAAGGGGCAATGCCCGGTTCAAAAAAAATGACAACAACGAATATCAACATGGTGGCGTCGGCTAGCAAAGGCAAATCAATGGCTCTCTTGAATTGTTTTTTTAAACAAAGGTAAACACAAGAGCATGCGGATTCATCCTTTGAATTCTTGTGTCATTTCTTTTCTACTTATTTCACTTTCATGCTGCTTGGCAGAGGCATGCGTATAACGTGTGAGGAATAAAGGTGATCAAAATCGACAAACATCAGTATCACTAGTTGATGGGTATTTATACAAGTTTCAATTGCTTTTGAGAGTGATAGTGGTTGCTACAATGCCAAATAAAACCTAAACTGCTAATGGCATTTGCAAATGTTAATGTCGGTTTGCTAATTACGGTGAACCTTCATGTTCTAAAACTATCTGTCGTGGAATTGTCACGTTAGATGTTCTCGTGAAAGGACTTAGTTGTGGAGCCATCGCAACTAGGAAGCTTGAAGGGGTTAATCGGGACAAGCGACACGAGAGGTTTTTATACTAGTTCGGCCCCTTACGGTGAAGGTAAGGCCTACGTCTAGTTGGGTACGTATTGATGTCTCGATGACCAGGGAGCGAGATACGCTATGCCCGGCTCTCGACGAGTTGTTTCTTGCCCTAAGCCGCCAGCAGGTCGTCCCCTTATATACTCGGGTTGACGCCCTCTAGCTTACAGACTCCCGGCCGGCTTATAAACAGTGTCCGGCTCGGTGACTAATTAAATCTACCTTATTATACAAGTCATGCCATTATGGCGGTTTACTACAACGGGCCTTAAGTTGCCTGTGGGCTTAAGCCCTTTATTGAACCGCCGTCTTCATGCTTGGTTTTGGGCTTCCCTCTGGTAAGTCTTCTTTGCGTAACCCGGCCCCTCCTGGACGGCTTACTCAAATAGTTACATCCCCAACATTAGGCCCCAGATTGATTTGAACCTGTTCATGTCATTCTTAAAATACCTTAAAACATAAATCTTCAGTCCTCTTAACTATGCAAAAGGTTTCCTTTAACTTGCGCTGACGTCATCTTTTGGATCCATGTTAACCCGCCGTGACGTCATCTTTTCTTAAATTCCCCTCTTTTTTTATTCCACCAAATCCTTTAACGGATCTCTATCTTTATTGACTGCTCCAAAGACCAAGGCGTCGGGGCCGCGCGGTAATAATTCTTATCTCCTCGTTTCTCGCGCCATCTCAGTCTTCCTTTCCTTATAAATAGGCGCAACCAAGGTCTTCCCATTCTCCTCCTTCCAGTCGTCTCCTTCCTCTCGCTGCTTCTCTATCGCTCGACCTCTGCCGCTGCCGCCGTTGCAGATCTCGTCTTCACCAACTCTGGCCGCTGCATCAACCTGGTTTGACCAGAGAAACGTGACGAGCCTCCGCTGCAACCCTGCATCCGTAAGTCTCCTCTTTCCTGCCTCTTAGATCCACATTAGGACCTTCGAGTTCGTGTGTTCTTCGTTGTTTAGCAGTTCCCTTTCAGAGATTCCATTACCCCCACTTTTCTTGATCTTTAGAGATGGTAGAAACCGATACAGTAGATTTCCCGCACCTACTTTGGACGTAGATAGATCCCTTTCTGTTACAGAGAGGACCTATTCGAGCTCTTGAACTTCATCCGCATCAGTTTTAGGTCTAGAAAATTTTCTTGTCAGTGTCACCTTTTGATCTCAAATATCATAAGCAGATTATGAAACCTGTTTGGTTCACCCGGAAGACTACTTCTGTCAAATACTCTTTCACACGACTGTCCATGTAGCCGGCTTAAATAAATAACACTGAACTGCGAACCTTGCTTGATTCTCATGACTTTAAGAAGTTGGAACTGCTTTTGATATTTGTGGCGGCTTAAATACCATTGCGTAGTTATTCTTATATCATTAGGCCCCTTCTTAAGCCGCCACCTTAAATAATTAAGATATTTCTCCCGGGTTAAAATTGAACCGGAACTTCTGATTTTGTCGTAGGCCAACTGTTGTCATGGCACCTAAGGCAACAAAGGCCCCTGTGACCTGCAATTGGGTTCCATCCATAGTCACCAATAGTAAACTATCTGAATTTGTGAAGTCCGGCCATCTGCCAAAAAAGGAGGTCATTTATTATCGTGCCCCTGACCCTTCTGAAGAGAGACCTCACCCCAAAGAAGGGGAGGTAATAATTTTTACGGATCATATGAACCGAGGATTTGCTCCTCCCGGCTCAAAATTCTTCAGGGAGGTTTTGAATTTCTTTGATCTTAGACCTCAAGACATTGGACCCAATTCCATGTCAAATATTTGCAATTTCCAAGTCTTCTGTGAGGTGTACCTGGGAGAGGAGCCAAATATGCTATTGTTCAGGGAACTTTTCTACTAGAATCGGTAGAATGAACGTGCCAACGGGCCTAGTCTTGAGCTTGGCGGTATTTCAATTCAGCGGCGGAGAGATTGCCTTTTTCCTTACGCTGAGCTACCGAGTCATCCAAAAGATTGGAACTAGACGTGGTTCTATTGTCAGGATACTTCACTGGCCGATGAGAGCCCTCTACCCGGCTTCCGTGCCCTACGCCTTGAGTCCAACCATCCGCTAGCAGACAAACTGATAGTTGTAGAGCATCTGCCTCTCAATCCCACCATCAAGAAGATCAAAGCTCTCTTGGGAAACGGTAAACGACATCGATCTGGTCCGGGGTCTAGGTCACTTGGCGAGTACTTCCATTAAGCCGTCGTTCCGGCTTAATGTGTACTTACACAGGCGAAAAGGACGACCAGCTACGCCATAGTCCTGACGACTTACCAGATGATGTGGTGGATGCTACAACCCAGTTGCTGCTGAAAGAGGGCACTGCAACCAGTAATGCCTTCGGCTTACTTCCCTTTTGCAAGAAGAACCCGGCCCTGCAGTAAGTTATCAATCTTAATAAATATTCTTTCCAATGTTATACCCTTTTTTTGTACTCATAACTCCTTATCCCTTTCCACAGGCCGATGATAACTTTTGGAAGGTCAAATATGACCATGAGGCTGCCAAACAAGCCAGGACGACCAAGAAAACCGAAAGGAAAGCTCCCAACATGGGAACCTCAAAGAAGAACAAACCCAGCGCCTCCGACTTACTCAAACTGGATGATACTTCTTCGGATGATGAAGAGGTAATCTTTAAATTTTCTTAATTCCCTTGTCATTACCTGACTAACATTCTATCCCTTCAGGAGGATACGGGAAACAGTCAAGCAGCTGGTGAAGAGGTAACTATAATCTCCTCCGACTCAGAGCCTTTGCCAAAGCAAAAGATCCGAAGGGTGACCCAGAAAGTAAGATTTTCACATCCTCTTGCTTATCAAGATCCTCAATATCTTATGAAGCAACAACAGCTTGAGAACCGGAGGCAGACCCGGAACAACAAGGATGCAGAACTCTCCTCCGGCTTACCTGATGTAACCAGGATGCGTCGGACTGAGGTTATCTCCGATTTACGTTTTGTTTTACCTTTAGCGGGCTTAATTAGCCAACCTCTCAATTCGTCTGACTCCAATTATCAGGATACCTCTCGTTCTTCCGGTGAATCCATGCAATCAAACATGCCGGCTTTCAAAACTGCTCTCGGGTAATGTAACCTTATGTACCTTGAGCTTTACCTTACCCATGCTTTAGTATTCATCCTTCTGTCTTTGTTAATAGCATGCAAGTGAAACCCAGCAAGAGGGCCAAGAAGAATAAACCATCCCAAGACCTGATTGTGACTAAACCGGTGATTAATACGTCTGCTCCAGACAGATCTACCCATCAGCCACCTGAACCGGCCTCTA
This sequence comes from Triticum dicoccoides, assembly GCF_002162155.2. Lineage (NCBI taxonomy): Eukaryota > Viridiplantae > Streptophyta > Magnoliopsida > Poales > Poaceae > Triticum > Triticum dicoccoides. The sequence goes on from NC_041385.1 coordinate 17,415,299, forward strand.
ACATTCCAGTGCCAACTGCTGACCCGCCTGCCGAAGATACTCTCAACAGCTCCGATAACCCGAAAGCTCCTAACGCGGTCAAGACATCTGAACCGGAAGTTGAGATTGTGAAAAGTCAGTTTGTTGAACCTGGGCGGCCTACTGTCCTCGCCGAATGTTCTACCAAAGAAGAACTAGTCGAACGCCGAAAGGCCAAGCAGGATATTACTGATTATACTCACTTAAGCATTGGTGATATAGTCTCGGGCTATCTGAATCAAGTGCATAATAGCCGTGACCTGGAAATTGACATGGTAAAATAAATACAGCACAAATCGGAGGTATAACTTATGCTTTTTTCCTGAATCTTATTTACTGTACCAGCCCCCAAGTCTATTGCTTATGAATAAATATGATGTAGACTTAGAAATCTGCTTTACTGTTAGTTTGCCCGACTTTAAAGAGAATATATTTAACCCAGTTGTGACATGATAGCTTAAATTTACGATATACATTAGCCCCCAAGTGTCAAGTATCTTTACTTGTAAAGTGCTTGAGACTTAATATGTGTGACCCGGCATGGGAGGTTTGAAAAAATTCTTCAGCATACATTAGCCCCCAAGTGTCAAGAATATTTGCTTGCAAAGTACTTGGGACTTTAATATTATCTTACCATGATTCTTACCATAACTCGGTATCAATGCAGGCCACTAGAAGTCAATTTGAGTCAAAGCTTGTTGTCCTGAAGAGCCGGCTGGAAACTCAAGAACTTGAAACTCAAAAGGCCAATTCCAAATTTGAATTCACTGTCTCTGAAAATGAGAAGTTGAAGAAAAGTTTTGAATCAGAGAAGAAAACCTGGGCTGATGAGAAGGCTTCTCTCGTGACCCGGGCCGAGACGGCAGAAACATCTCTTGCAGAGGCAACAACCGAACTATCCGACTTAAAACGGCAGATATCTCAAATGGTCTTAGCCATCTTCGGTAAGTTACTGTGCAAAACCTCAAACATTGTAATCTTCCAATGACTATTGTAATAGTTACCTCCGGCTTACTGCTATGCTTGTGCACACACAGGCCCCAGGAGTACCAACCTTAAGAAAAACATGCTGATCAAGCTTAAGGCGGTCTACACCCTAGTGGAACAGCTGTACTCCGGGTCACAATGTGCCTTGGCCGTTGTAGCCTTATCAAACACCACTCCCCGCCTTTTGCAAGACGTGCTGAAGCATCTCACTGTGCTACCTCATCGAATTCAGGATTTAAGGCAGGCATCCGCCAGAGCCGGAGCCGTAGCCGCATTGAGCCGGGCTAAAGCATGGCTCCCAGAACTAGACCCGGCCGACCTTGCCCTTGGATACCCAAGTCTGAAGGAGGACGGTACTGTATTTGACGACCATGATTTCACCGCCTGTGTCAAAGCCATACGTCCCGTGGCAACCCTTATTGGAAACGACACTGACCTTACCAAGTATTCGCCGGGTTATGACAGTCAGAACCGGAGAATTCCAAACACTCCATATGATCAAATCAGCCTGATCCCTCCAATTCGTAAGCATACTTTTGCCCCTGAAGTGGACCCAGCCAGTTTAATAGATGATGAAGCTGAGTTTGAAGCTTTGAGCGGCATTGACTGGGCCTCGTCAACTTTCCAGGACAAAACAGCCGACAGAGAAGCGGAGAAGGATAACCCGGAGTCTTCAAGCCCGCCGAAGGAGTGAATCGCCAGGTGTTTTACAAAAAACAATGCTTCATTTATTCAGACTCGGGGAGTCTTGTAATACGGTAGAAAAAAATTCTCAATGTTTGTCATGCCCTCACGCATATTCCTAGCGCTTAACATTTTCGTAAGCCGCCGTTCCTATATACTTTTGGCTTATGTTGATCGTTTATGCCCTTGGCATTTTAAATTTGCTTACCTTATCCTGCACATAAAAACAAGCAAAAATTCCCTTGGCGGATTATTGCACCGGGGGTCCCATAAAGCATTGACAACCCGGAATACCAACCAAAGATACCATATACGAGCCGGTTTTATGACTACAGTTGTTAAACATAACCATGATAACATACCTGCGATCCCCTTGATAATCTTTCCTGCTGATATGATGCTCACCTGGTACTTAAGAACCTGGTGTGACCAATATTAAACCGGAAAGACAAAAAACATCTCATAATGCCTTTCACAAGTTCTCAGGATAGTCAAAATAATTTATGCTTATAATGAATAATAACCAACAGGCTTCTGATTCGAATACGATCAGTAAACCGTTCCAAAGGGGTTAAGCTAAGATTCGGATGCGATCATATAGCCCCCAGTGGCTTTGGCGATGCCGCTCAGGTGGGTATCGACAGCTATGTTCTCTTTGGTTCGAATACGACCCATGTGTGAACAGGAAGCCCCCAAGTGACCATAAGAGTTGTTTAATGATGCTGATTTGAATACGATCCACGTCAGACCCAATGGGGTTAAGCTATGATTCAAATATGATCAAGAAGCCCCCAAGTGGGTTTGGCAGTATGCCCATCAAGTGGGTATCGACAACTATGTTCTCTTTGGTTCGAATACGACCTATGTTTGAACAGGAAGCCCCCAAGTGATCATGGCTAGATTCAGATATGATCATAAGCCGGACCAAAGGAAAAGACGGATTCAGATATAATCCGCTCCTTGTTGGTTGTTTCCACCATCTGAGAAAAAAGACATATAGAATTTTGAGGGTAAAGAAAAAGGACAGAGGTCCTGCTTTATTGCTTTATAATATATACATCGTCAAAATATATACATCTTGAGAGACGGTGGCATAAGTATAGTAAGGCCGAAGATGGGCTATATTCCACGGCCGGCGGGTCTCTTCCTCCGACTTACGTGAGTCTTTGTGCTCTCGAATATCAATGAGGTAATATGACCCAATGTTCAGATTCTTGCTGACCACAAAGGGTCCTTCCCAAGGAGGGGATAGCTTGTGCATATCATACTGATCCTAGATGAGCCGGAGCACTAAGTCGCCTTCCTGAAAGGTTCTGCTTCTGACCCGGCGGCTGTGGTAGCCAAGAAGGTCTTGCTGGTAAATCGCTGAGCGAGCTATTGCCAAGTCTCGCTCGTCATCCAATAAGTCAAGTGCCTCCTAACGAGCTTTTTCATTACCAGCCTCAACGTAAGCCGCCACACGGGGCGAATCGTGCCGGATATCACTTGGCAGGACTGCTTCTGCTCCATAGACCATGAAGAAAGGTGTATAACCCGTGGATCTGTTAGGCGTAGTGTTGATGCTCCACATCACAGAGGGTAATTGCTCCACCCAACAACCCGGAGTCCGTTGTAAAGGGACCAAGAGCCGTGGTTTGATACCCCTCAGGATCTCCTGATTAGCTCTTTCTGCTTGACCATTGGATTGAGGATGAGCAACAGCCGAGACGTCAAGCCGGATATGCTCTCGTTGAGAGAACTCCTCCATGGCACCCTTGGAGAGATTAGTGTCATTATCTGTTATAATGCTGTGTGGGAAACCAAAATGAAAGATCACCCTTTTCATGAACTGAACCGCTGTGGCCGCATCACACTTACTGACCGGATCTGCCTCAACCCACTTTGTAAACTTATCCACTGCCACCAGGAGATGTGTCTTTTTGTCCTTAGACCTTTTGAAAGGTCCCACCATGTCAAGCCCCCAGACTGCAAACGGACAGGTAATTGGGATCATCCTCAATTCTTGAGCCGGCACATGAGTATGTCGTGAGAACTTCTGACAACCGTCACATTTACTGACCAGATCCTCCGCATCAGCATGAGCCGTGAGCCAGTAGAAACCATGACGGAAAGCCTTGGGCACAAGAGATTTTGAACCGGAATGATGACCACAATCTCCTTCATGAATCTCATGAAGTATCTCTTGTCCCTCTGCAGGCGACACACAGCGTTGAAATGCCCCTGTTACACTGCAATGACGCAATTCACCATTAACAATCGTCATGGATTTGGATCGCCTGACAATTTATCTTGCCAGAGTCTCATCCTCTGGTAACTCTCCCCGGGTCATATATGCCAAATACGGCACGGTCCAATCCGGGATGTCATGAAGAGCCGCCACCAGCTGCGCGTCCGATTCTGGCACTGCTAGTTCTTCCTCAGTAGGCACCTTGACAGAAGGGTTATGCAGAATATCAAGAAAGACGTTAGGTGGCACCGGCTTACGTTGAGATCCCAGTCGGCTCAGAGCATCAGCCGCCTCATTCTTCCTTCGATCAATGTGCTCCACTTGATAGCCCTTAAAATGCCCAGCCACAGCATCTACCTCACGACGATAAGCCGACATGAGAGGATCCTTGGTGTCCCACTTGCCTGACACCTGTTGAGCCACAAGATCTGAGTCACCCAGACACCTTACCCGGCTTAAGTTTATCTCTTTGGCCATCCGGAGACCATGGAGTAAGGCTTCGTACTCAGCCGCATTGTTAGTACATGGAAACATAAGCCGGAGTACATAACAAAATTTGTCACCTCGAGGGGAAGTTAACACAACTCCAGCCCCCGAGCCTTCTAGCTGTCTGGACCCGTCAAAGTGAATAGTCCAATATGTGTTATCTGGCTTCTCCTCAAGTGCCTGCAACTCTGTCCAATCATTGATAAAGTCCACCAAGGCCTGAGACTAAATAGCAGTACATGGCATGTACTTCAAACCATGAGGCCCAAGCTCGATAGCCCAGTTGGCGACTCGTCCTGTGGCCTCCCTATTCTGGATGATGTCTCCCAAAGGGGCAGAACTTACCACAGTTATAGGATGACTTTGAAAGTATTGCTTCAACTTCCGGTTGGCCATAAACACTTCGTAAACGAGTTTCTGCCAATGTGGATACCATTGCTTAGACTCAACGAGCACTTCACTGATATAGTAAACCGGCCGTTGAACCGGATGCTCCCTGCCAGCTTCCTTACGCTCCACTACGATAGCAACACCGACGGCTCGTGAATTGGGAGCCACATATAACAACAACGGCTCTTTGTCAATAGGAGCTGCAAGAACCGGCAGTTCAGACAACTGTCTTTTTAAGTCTTCAAAAGCGGCATCAGCAGCATCACTCCAGACAAAAGTGTTTGCTTTCTTCATCATCTGATATAACGGCAGGGCCTTCTCCCCCAATCGGCTTATGAACCAGCTTAAAGCGGCAACACGACCCGCCAAGCGCTGAACATCATTGATACACGCCGGCTTAGCCAGAGAGGTAATCGCCTTGATATTCTCCGGATTAGCTTCAATGCCTCTGTTTGACACCAGAAAACCCAAAAGCTTGATCGCAGGTACACCAAACACACACTTGGCCGGGTTAAGCATCATCTTGTAAACCCGGAGATTGTCAAAGGTCTCTCTTAAGTCAGATATCAGGGTTTCCTTTTCTCTGGACTTCACCATGATGTCATCTACATAAGCATGAACATTACACCCAATTTGATCGTACAGAAATTTCTGTACACATCGCTGATAAGTCGCCTGGGCACTTTTGAGTCCAAACGGCGTAGATACATAACAGAAGGCTCCAAACGGAGTGATGAAAGTTGTCTTCTCCTAGTCCTTAACTGCCATCTTGATCTGATGATAACCGAAGTAAGCATCCAAGAAGCTCAAACGTTCACAACCCGCCGTAGCATCAATGATTTGATCAATACGAGGAAGAGCAAAGGGATCAGCCGGACAAGCTTTATTTAAGTCCGTGTAATCCACACACATCTGCCAGGTGTCATTCTTCTTGAGTACAAGCACAGGGTTAGCCAACCACTCCAGGTGAAAAACTTCCACAATAAATCCGGCCGTTAAGAGTCGGGTGACCTCTTCCCCAATAGCTTTCCGTCTCTCTTCGTTGAACCGTCGGAGAAACTGCCTGACCGGCTTATACTTTGGATCAATATTGAGAGTGTGCTCAGTGAGTTCCCTCGGTACACCTGGCATGTCAGAAGGTTTCCATGCAAAGATGTCCCGGTTCTCACGGATGAACTCGGTGAGCGTGCTTTCCTATTTGGGATCCAAATTGGCACTAATAATGAACTGCTTAGAAGCATCTCCTGGGGTAAAATCAACAAGCTTTGTCTCAGCGACCGATTTAAACTTCAACACCGAGTCATGCTCAGTCGTCGGCTTCTTTAGGGAGGTCATATCTGTCGGGTCAACATAGTCTTGATAAAATTTGAGCTCCTCCGCAGCACAGGCAGACTCAGCGTAAGCCACGTCGCCCTCTTCACACTCCAAGGCCACCTTTCGACTCCCATGCACAGTGATTGTACCCTTATAACTCGGCATCTTGAGCTGTAAATAAATGTAACACGGTCGTGCCATGAACTTAGCATAAGCCGGTCGCCCAAATAAAGTGTGATATGGACTCCTGATTTTAACCACTTCAAACGTCAATTTCTCAGCCCTGGAATCATACTCATCTCCAAAGGCCACCTCCAATTAAATCTTGCCAACTGGGTAAGCCGACTTGCCTGGAACCACCCCATGGAAGACAGTGTTGGATGTTCTCAAATTCTTCTCAGTGAACCCCATGCGCTGGAAAGTCTCGTAATAGAGGATATTGATGCTGCTACCTCCGTCCATGAGTACCTTAGTGAATTTATATCCACCAACCTGGGGCGCTACCACCAAGGCTAACTGACTCGGATTATCGACTCGTGGAGGGTGATCCTCTCTGCTCCATATAATGGCTTGCTCTGACCATCTCAAATAACGAGGAATTGCCGGCTCAATAGAATTTATGACCCTCTTATGAACCTTCTGGTCACTCTTGCATAAGCTAGTGGTAAACACATGGTACTGCCCACCACTCAACTGTTTCGGATGGCTTTGATAACCCGACTGCTACTGTTGTTGCCCTCCCTGACCAGACTGCTGCTGATTATGTCCACCCGGATGTCCCTGAAAACCGAAATTTGAACCGCTGCCCGGGCCATGCAAGCCGCCAGCCCCTGAACCGTCGGTAGATCCATGACTGCTGACGGTGTCCTGGACTAGGGGGTACTCAACGCATCGTCCCCCGATCAGTTGGATTGGGCCGAGGACCCCCATGGCCGTATACTCATGGGCCAGTCCAGACAGCTGCCGCATACAAGGAAGAATCAACAAGACTTGGCGATCAAGACAAGGACTCCTCCCCCACAGGCATATTCAGCTAGGACTCTTGTTATCCTAGGCCTTTGGTGCATTATATAAACCGGGGCCAGGCTAGTCGATAGAGATATACAACAACAATCATACCATAGGCTAGCTTCTAGGGTTTAGCCTCCTTGATCTCGTGGTAGATCTACTCTTGTAATACCCATATCATCAATATTAATCAAGCAGGACGTAGGGTTTTACCTCCATCAAGAGGGCCCGAACCTGGGTAAAACATCGTGTCCCTTGCCTCCTGTTACCATTGATCCTAAGATGCACTGCTTGGGACCCCCTACCCGAGATCCACCGGTTTTGACACCGATTATTGGTGCTTTCATTGAGAGTTCCGCTGTGTGATCGGCGAAAGGATCAATGGCTCGACTGCAGGTCAACTACGACGTCGGCTTCTTCGTTACCAGCTCGACTGGTCACCTTGGCTTGACCGAGGACTGCGCCCTACCTCCGATCGTCATGTTCGGATGAAGGTCTTCATCAACACCAACTCCGATCTCTATCAAGATCATGGAGGAGTCATCCAAGGAGCCCGGGGGCTCAACGTCAACCTTGCCCTCAGGCGACCGTGCTGTTTTTCTGGACAGCAAATTTGTATCCGCCGCCACCGCCTCCTCGAGTGTTGCTTAAATGATTAATTCGATGGAATTATGCGGAATTAAGTCTACAACAACTCTGCAAAAATTTCGTCGAGTTCCGATGGAGGAATCTCCGGCAATCTCCGATATACCGGAGCCCTGTTAAATCTGGACGAGAATCCGGACGAGCTTAGGGCGTGGTATCCAGCTTCTAGCTCAGATGTCCTTTGGAGGATCCAACCGTTGATTTGCTGCGGAATTCCCTTATCTACCACCTGCCAAAAATTCAGCTCGATCCGACCGTCCAAACTCCGGGAAACTTCCGATTAGTGCATCACTTTTTGGATCTGTTTTCTGCGCGAAAACGAATCCGACCCGAGTTAGTCTTTTGTAAGAACGGGATTTCGGACATCCTTTTTGAAGGAAGTTTTGTATGGGGTATTGTGTTTTGTTCCCGAACACATCCCACTAACTTTAAGATCTTTTGAACATGATCTTCAACATCATGCTGGTGTCAAACCAGTCCGGCAATATTGCTCCACGGATGCCGACCTGCGCTAGACACGTCGTCACTTTGTTGAGCCAAGCTCAATTTCTTCGGATCATCATCTTGGCAAGCCGAACAAGAGTCCGGCATCGCAAAGGATAAATCATTACCAACATCGCCGCCCCACGGATTACACGGAGCGGGCATACCGGCATCGCCGCACGGTCGCTTCATCAAGCCGGCATCGACCACGTCACGACCTGCATCGGCAGGGCCGCACTATTGCTGCTTCAAGCTGGTGTCCATCACGCCGGCCTACTTCGACATCTCGTCTGGACTGGGGGCTTCGCCATCTCTTCATCAACCTAGGCAATGGGTGCGCGGATCGAGTCCCAATTTTGGGAATCATCTTCCTTCGGATTGATACAACAAATAAACCAGGTGCTATTAATCCTAGTATTTCTTTTTGCTTGTTTGGGTTAATTTTTCCCAAGGAATTATTACTCTGGTTTGTCCATCATATGTACACAGGTCTATCAGATGGTGGCCGCATTATCGACGGTCGCATGATGGTTCGGTCAGTTTCCATACATAGTCCGGCGAACGCCGCATCCAGAACTCGAACCGACCTGTGAATCCAGGCTTTGCCACGCCTTTATGGCATTACACCGACGACCTGCATCGACATCAACTTCGGCGCCAGGCCATATTTCTTTTATTACTCACTTTGCATAAATTATTTATTATGCAACGATTTTTTTTTATTATCTCTGGTTTGCACTATTTATTGTGCACAGGAAAATGATCCAGCCGGACTATATCCTTTGACGTCACCTCGGCTGGACGGGGGAATTCGTCAACACTTCATTACCCCATGCCAGGGACTTCGGCATCACTCTGCCGTCCTGCATTGAGCATGCTATGTCACCACTTCACAATGCCGAGCTCTTTGCTCCGCCACCTCGGGATCGGGTTGGGGGATGGAACCTTGCCCCGCATCAAGCTCGGACCGCATCGTCAATACCGAACACATTAACCAGCTAAGTTGCCTTCATGCTCAAAGTTTTAAAATTTCTAACTTATGTTCGGTTCGACCAAGCATTATACTTTCTCGAAAAAAAGTTGCTTGTAAAAATCTTCCTTGTCGAAACTTTGTTCGCACACACTTGACGCGCTACCCGCGCTCATTATACCTAGGGGCTTCTTTAACAGAAGCTTACTAATTCGGGCTTTATGCCCAACACATGTGTCAAACTTCCGCATGTACCTTTTATTCACAATTATATGCATCGATATGACTTAAGTTTTGGCCAAGCTGGGTTGCCTGGCTCCTGTGCTTACCCCTACGTTCCCGATTGTTCGTCTAGGTGGTAAAGGGAGCACCTCTGCGATTGTTATTGCCGGGTCAGCCGGATGTGTACCTCAGACTGGGTGAAGCCAAAAGCTAGCGTTCTTAAGGGAATACTCGGTCGGTGAACTAAAAGATGATTTCTTACCTATTTATTTACCTGCCCCCAGATGTTTTTCTGCTCTTTTCGCAGTCTGGACATGCACTTTAGGGCATGCCTCCCAGGGAAAGGAACCCCTAACGGAACTATTCTCCCTGGAAGATGTTTCTTACTAACCATGTAATATAACATAACTAGTTGGGCACTTGTCTGATAAAGCACTAATGACCCCTACGCCTGGTCTCCACGCATGCCCTGGTTTTTATAACCGCGAGGGTATTCGGACACACTCTGGACTATTGGGTCCAGAGGTTGAAGCGAAAAGGTCCGCTACGACAAACGATCTACAATCCGGCTAGAAGGCATTCTACATGTCACCTTACATTTTATAGTCAACTTTTACCCAAGTCGCTTGGGGGCTCTTATGTTTATTTGAGCCGTTTCATACTAAGTGTTTTTTTCTTAGTCGTTGCAAAGTTAAAGCACAGCAGAAGCACTTTTTTTCTAAAGTCCAATTTTCGGATTGGCACCGAACACTTGATCTTGTTCGGACGTCATGTTTTTACTGACGTTTTTTGGTTTTCAAAGCTTATGGCACTTTTTAACTATTTGTGTGTTTTCAGCACAAGTCTCGCATTGCAACGCCGAACACCTTTAGAGATTTGGCAAAAACATTCTCGGATATTGCTATATATGCACCAGCTTCGAATTGTGTCTTCGGTCAATAGTTGGGTTGCCCGGCTCCCGCGCTTGCCTCCTACGTTCCGCTTTGTTCGGCTAGGTGTGCAAAGAGAGAACCACTGCGATTGTGCTTCCAGCTCGCATGGTCAAGCACCTCAGTGGAGAAAGCCGAAAACTGACTGTCACAATAGGTGTAAACTGGTCAGCGATCCGATGACTATATTAAATGACGGGCCATTATTTGGCCGAAGTGTTTCCGGCTTGACCTCGACTGTCGCCGAACACTATCGGGGGCTATTAACTGGCCTCCCAAACTAAACCCTCGATATTTTGCTCTTACATTGGAGCAGAGGTTTCATGATCATGCTTAGCATGACAACCCAAAGAAAGGAATTGATAGCGGGACTATTTTCTCTGGAAGACATTTCTTCTGTTAAACAGTAATATAACATGTCTCTCCGCGTACCTTTGTTTATAAAACCATATGGCCAGATTGCCTTGTTTGTTGTAAATCTTTGCCCTCATAAAGGCTTTATAAAGTAGGACAAACACTCCTCAGCTATTGGCCGAGGAGGTGGAAGCCGATGGTCGGTCAACAAAGTTTTGTACAATGCGGATCCGAGCATTAATGACGTAAAGTACTTGGATACATAGAGTCATTACACATAATTTGTGATTTTACTATGGATATCGATCCTTAATTCGGCCTCCCGTTCCCGCATTCAGGCTCGGGGGCTACTGGGCTTCGGGCTTATTATTTACAAATATTAAAGGGGCACATTGATCCCCTGATCTGGTGTTGCCACCCGACCAGTGTCTCGGGGGCTTGCTTGTTCTATGCAGAAAATCTTAAGTGCAATACAGTTTCCGAGGAGATTTTGATCCTCAGGTTGGTCGGTCGCACCCAACCTGAGTCTCGAGGACTGAGCACGCCGCTTTTTGTGTCCCGAAGTATTCTGCCGAGCTAGGACTTGATCCTCAGACCGATTTTGCGAATCAACCTGAGTCTCAGCGGCTACGGGGATCAGTGGTCTTATGTCATCCTTCAGGTGCATCTCGGGTTTTAGACCGATACATACCTTGAGGGCTACTGGCTATATATCTCGTCAGAGAATAAATTACATCAATAAAAAACATTGACCAAAAATCAGCCCATGACCGAGGTGCTTAACCACCTCGGAAGCAGTTCAACATATAGCTCGAATGCAAGTGGCTGGCTCCTTAGAGGGCATTTCCGGCATTAAGCTCGGTTAAACTCCTTCAAACTTCTTTGAACCAAGGTGATTTATGACACCTCGGATAAAGTCCGGCGTTGGAGCTCGGATACATAGTCCGGCGTTAGAGCTGGGAAGCAGTCCGACATTGGTGCTTGGCTGCAAAAGATACCTCGAATGCAGTCCGGCGTTGGAGCTCGGATGCAAGAGGACATTGCCACCCGGGAACAACTTCAAACCCAAGGCATCGCATAAAAATAACAAGGCATTGATAAAGGCCGTAAACTTAAAGGGGCTCCTCGGATACCAAATGCGTAAACTCGTCGAATGCATTTCGGCGATCCTCAAGATAGAAGATTTGTTGAACCAGTTTTCAAGACCGGCAACCGAAGATGAAGAACAGTTCGGAAGAATCGAGGAGCGTCCTTAACTTGAAGACCGGTTCAGGGGGCTACTGACGGTGTCCTGGACTAGGGGGTACTCAACGCGTCCTCCCCCGATCAGTTGGATTGGGCCGAGGACCCCCATGGCCGTATACTCATGGGCCAGTCCGGACAGCTCCCGCATACAAGGAAGAATCAACAAGACTTGGCGATCAAGACAAGGACTCCTCCCCCACCAGTGTATTCGGCTAGGACTCTTGTTATCCTAGGCCTCTGGTGCATTATATAAACCGGGGCCAGGCTAGTCGATAGAGATATACAACAACAATCATACCATAGGCTAGCTTCTAGGGTTTAGCCTCCTTGATCTCGTGGTAGATCTACTCTTGTAATACCCATATCATCAATATTAATCAAGCAGGACGTAGGGTTTTACCTCCATCGAGAGGGCCCGAACCTGGGTAAAACATCATGTCCCTTGCCTCCTGTTACCATTGATCCTAAGACTCACTGCTTGGGACCCCCTACCCGAGATCCGCCGGTTTTGACACCGACAACTGCCATCAAAGATATTAGAATTTTTAAACGCCTTCATGATCACGCAATCTTTCCATAGGTATGTGGCGGGGCGCTCCCGGGTGCCGTGTCTCGGGCAGGGCTCATTGAGTAGCTACTCAAGAGATGGGCCTGACCCGCCGGATCGAGGCGGCTTACCCTTACGTCTCTGATTGTTACCTTGTGCATTAGCGTTGGCTACAAACTCCGGGTTGCCGTCCGCCTTACGCTTATTGCCACTTTGATTCACCGGGTTGTGCTGTTGGCCCTTTCCATTGCCGTTCCTTTTTCCCTTCCCTGTCTTCTCATCGTCGGACGCGGGATCCTTGGTACTATTAGAATCAGCATATTTGACTAAAGCCGCCATTAGCGTACCCATATCCTTGCAGTCACGTTTAAGGCGCCCCAGTTTCTGCCTCACCGGCTCAAAGCTGCAATTCTTCTCCAACACAAGGACTGCAGAGCAGGCATCCATCTTATCAGATGAATGAATTATCTCCTTGACCCGGCGTACCCAATGCGTGGTGGATTCACCCTCCCCCTGCTTACAATTCGTCAAGTCCATGATCGACATAGATTGCTTATAGGTGTCCTTGAAGTTTTGGATGAAACGGGCTTTTAACTCTTCCCACGAATCAATGGAATTGGGTGGTAAACCTTTTAACCAAGACCGGGCCGTTCCGTCTAAGATCATGGTAAAATACTTAGCCATTGCCGCGTCACTGACCTCCAACAGTTCCATGGCCATCTCATAACTCTCTATCCATGCTCCAGGCTGTAAGTCGGTCGTGTAATTTGGCACCTTTCGAGGTCCCTTGAAGTCCTTGGGCAGGCGCACGTTGCGCAAAGCCGGTACCAAACAAGGAACACCACCGGTTCTAGTGGCTACTCCCATCTCAACAGAAGTCGTCGGATACTCTAGAATATCCTGATGAGCCGCCTGTTGAGCCGCCAACTGAGCCGCCTGCTCGTTCTCCTGACGTACTCGGTCTTGCACCGGGTTATAGCCACCGTGTTGGTTACGGCGTTGGGCGTTGCTTGACAAAGCTTCAGATTCCATTTGCCTCATGTAACTCGGGCTCCGGTTCTGACGAGGCGGTGCTAACCAAGGCGGAGGAGTTGAATGAATCCTATCCCGGCTATAAGAATAGGTCTCTTGCTGAGCCAGGGCCGTCTGGACAAGTTCCCTGATTCTCCGGGTCTCCACCGCTGTTGGATCATCACCGTCCACTGGGAGAGCCGCCAGACGCGCTGATGCTGCTATTAAGTTCTCCATGGGGTTGGAAAACTGACCCGATGGTATCGGCACATAACGTGGCGGCGCCATGTTTCCATGAGGAGGTACCATCTCCCGAGCCTGAGCCGGTCCCCCTGTCTCGGCTGTCATAAACTGATTTGCATCTGGCGGGTTACTTGGGCCGGCTCCGAGTGTAGCAAACAGAAGCCGAGGGTCGTAATTCGGAGGTAAACGGGATTGGGTCTTCTGGTGTCTCCTCCTCATTACCTCATTGGACGCGTTTAAGCTCATCATGAGCTAGTAAGCTTCCGACTGCAACCGTTGTGCCCGGGCATCGAGAGCCGCCCGTTCCTGGTATCCTCAGCTGCTAAGGTCTCCTTGGCCCGAGCAATTTCCTCGCGCACCCACGCCACCTCTGTGTCATGCTCATGTTTATTTGCGGGGATAACCATGGCGGTTAACAGGGCTGTAAGCTTATCCATGAGATCTATCAGCACTTGAGCCGGCGGGCGCACAGGGCCTCCTGCCCCCGGCCACTCCTATCCCGGACATAATTGCAGCAGCGGCTGTAGAGTTTTGGCCGGGTTGAGTCCTAGCCATGAAGACTCCTGCCCAACTCGTCGACTCACAGGGGTCCGGAATACTGAAGCCATCGGAACAGCCTCCGAGCACGCCATCTTGTACTTGATACAGCGAATCTATTGAACCAGCGGACGAATCACCGTCAGAGAGGACGGCCGTCTTAGCACCATCTTCAGGTCCTTCAGAAAGCTCTTGTCCGTGGACGCAGCCCACAAAGACACGCTTCATGCCGGGTTGAGCTCCGGCGGGTTTCGCACGCTGAGCCATCTCGACGTGGTCGGTGCAGTTGTCCGGCTCAGGTCCCGGCTCACCAATCCGGCCGATGAAGACCACTACAAGAAATATGCTATCTTGTGACCTCCACTATTGTTCAATGAAAGGTCATAGTTTTTCATTTGCGACCTTTTTGTTACCAAAAACAGAAGGTCAAAAGCTGAGGGTCGTAAACTGACTATAGCGACCTTCTCTGTGAGAAGGTCGTGGACCTTTACGACCAAAATATTCCTACTGTGGCGTTTTGGTCACTAGCAGCCTCCCCACTCCACGTAGGCATCCAGCGTGGCAAGCTGATGTGGCACAAGAATCAGCCCGGTCCAATTCGGTTTTCTACATGGGCCTAGCCCACTAATTCAGCCCATTTATGTTTCTTTTCTGTGTGTCAATTTTTGGTTGGGTTCATGGGCCAAGCCCTATATTGCAGCCTTTTTTATTGCTGGGTTGTGGCCTTTTTGTCTAAACGAATTTAGTTTTTCTTTTTTCCAAAAGAAAGGTCCACTAGTCAGATGGGTCTCAGTTGTCAGGTTCTAGTAACATCATCAGTTGGCTGTAGCCTTTTCAGGCACAATTTTGCGCATATATATTGTTGAGAAATTTTCATAATTTTGCTGTCAAAGCAGCATGTACACGGGAATACAATTTTGCTATCAAAGAAACATTTCAAACGTACATCTTCATGACATCGTACATAAAAACCAGCAATAAAAAGATTACAATATGCCATTTGGCTCAGATCTTGCATGCGCAACATCTCACATTCATGTACAGGAGAGGAGGAGGGGCATGAGTTGTCCTAAAGGATACGCATTCCTGAAGGACACAAAAAGTAGAGGTATTATTTTGGTCTTAGTTGTATATGAGAGTAGTTGGGTTGTGTATTCTAAGCTCCAAGCAGGTTACAGAAGAAATTGAAGATGAACCGTATATAACAGACTAAAAAATCAAATAGAAACCCAAAAATTAAATACGAGTATAACAGGAAGAATTACAACAGGTTCAATTCAATCAATTTCTAAAGCATTGAATCAGTAGCATAAGCATGCAACAACAACATAAGAATTTAATCAACAGCAGCGTGAGTATAAGCATTTAATTAGCAGCACCACCACCACCAGCACAAGTGCGCACCTATTCAAGCTAGTAGCAGTCTAGCAGGCTAGCAGCAGAAGCATTCAGACTAGAGAAGCACAGTACAGCAGCAAAAGCATTGAAAGAGCAGCAAAGCAGGTTTGAACTATCACATGCGTATCTTATAAACTTAGGCAAGTGTTCTCAGGTTATCCTTAACATCATGCATTGACTTGGGTAATTAGCATCAAACAATACATATCAGTACAAGGCTAGGCAAGATAATAAAGACTTGGGAAAAGATAGCAGAGTTATAAAAAATGATATGTGCCCTTAAAGAGAGGGCAGTGTCAAGTGCGGCCACAGACATGGGCATTAGCCGCACCCACGACCCCTGGACACTCTCACAACCAAAGAGCCTTGCGTATAGTCTCTGAGGGAGTCCTGGACTAGGGGGTGTCCGGATAGCCGAACTATCATCATCGGCCGGACTCCAAGACTATGAAGATACAAGATTGAAGACTTCGTCTCGTGTCTGGATGGGACTTTCCTTGGCGTGGAAGGCAAGCTTGGTAATACGGATATGTAGATCTCCTACCATTGTAACCGACTCTGTGTAACCCTAGCCCTCTTCGGTGTCTATATAAACCGGATGGCTTTAGTCCATAGGACGAACAACAATCATACCATAGGCTAGCTTCTAGGGTTTAGCCTCCTTGATCTCATGGTAGATCTACTCTTGTAATACCCACATCATCAATATCAATCAAGCAGGACGTAGGGTTTTACCTCCATCAAGAGGGCCCGAACCTGGGTAAAACATCGTGTCCCTTGTCTCCTGTTACCATCCGCCTAGACGCACAGTTCGGGACCCCCTACCCGAGATCCGCCGGTTTTGACACCGACATTGGTGCTTTCATTGAGAGTTCCTCTGTGTCGTCACTGATAGGCTCGATGGCTTCTTCAATCATCAACAACGATGCAGTCCAGGGTGAGACCTTTCTCCCCGGACAGATCTTCGTATTCGGCGGCTTTGCACTGCGGGACAATTCGCTTGGCCATCTGGAGCAGATCGAAAGCTTCGCCCCTAGCCGTCAGGTCAGATTTGGAAGTTTGAACTTCACGGCTGACATCCGCAGAGACTTGATCTTCGATGGGTTCGAGCCACAGCCGAGTGCGCCGCACTGTCACGATGGGCATGATTTAGCTCTGCAGCCGCATAGTGCCCTGGAGGCCGCACACGAGGCCCCTCCGACCCTCAATTCGGAGCCGGCTGCGCAGATCAAGGACGGGTGGCTAGACACCGCCTCGGGGGCTGCAACCTCTACAGCGATGGAGCCGAATACTGACCTTGTCCCTCGTGAAGCTCGTGACTCTGAGGCGCCGGACTCCTCGCCGGACTCCGAACCTCCCGCGCCCCCTCCAATCGAATCCGATTGGGCGCCGATCATGGAGTTCACCGATGCGGACATCTTTCAACACTCACCTTTCGGCGACATCTTGAGTTCGCTAAAGTATCTCTCGTTATCAGGAGAGCCCTGGCCGAACTGCAGTCAGGACGGTTGGGATGCGGACGACGAAGAAATTCAAAGCCCACCCACCACCCACTTAGTAGCCACTATCGACGATCTAACCAACATTCTAGACTACGACTCCGAAGACATCGATGGTATGGATGACGATGCCGGAGACGACCAAGAACCAGCGACTACTGGGCACTGGAAAGCCACCTCATCATATGACATATACATGGTGGATATCCCAAAGGATGGGAATGCCGAAGGAACAGCGGAGGATGACCCCTCCAAGAAACAGCCCAAGCGCCGTCGTCAGCGGCGCCGCTCTAAATCCCGCCACAGCAAGAATGGAGATTCCGGCACCGGAGACAATAACAACCAAGACAGTGCCGAAGACAACCACCTCCAGCAAGATTCAGCATAGGAGGACGGAGACGCCAGCCCTCATGAGCGAGCGGCAGACGAAGAGGTGGAGGATTACATGCCTCCCTCCAGAGACGAGGCAAGCCTCGACGACGACGAATTCGTCGTACCTGAGGATCCCGTTGAACAAGAGCGTTTTAAACGCAGGCTTATGGCCACGGCAAATAGCCTCAAGAAAAAGCAGCAACAACTTAGAGCTGATCAAGATCTGCTAGCCGACGGATGGACTGAAGTCCTTGCGGCCGAAGAGCATGAGCTCGAACGCCCCTCCAAAAGCTACCCTAAACGCAAGCTGCTCCCCCGATTAGAGGAGGAGGCATATGAACCTGCATCACCAGTGGACAATACGGCTGACCGACCACCCCGTGGCCGCGACAGAGAGGCCTCTAGGCCCTCCACTAGAACCGTACCCCGGCATCGCTCGAAAAGCACAAGGCCACAGGGGAACGCTCTGGACTTGCGAGATATATTGGAGGATAAGTGTAAGTGCATCTAGTGACACCCCTAGTTAGTTTTGGAGTATTGACGACAAAGTTGGTTGAGGGACTAATGCATTTGTGAGAATTGCAGGATAACGCAGGTAGTGTCCCTCATTGATTCGGTTTACCTACCGGAGATGACCCCTAAAAATGTATGAAGACATTGAAGACAATGGTGGTTTGAGAAGGTATTCATATTGAAGACTATGACATGAGAAGACATTGCGTGAAGACTATGGAGCACGAAGACTGTGTGGATTCGTTGCTTCCTTTTCTTCTTTGTTGAGTCATAGGAACCACCGTACTGTTAAGTAGGGTCCAAGTGAACTAAGTCAGAGTGACTGAAGTGATGCTCAACTCAAATCCTATGTCTTCGAGCGAAGACAATGAGAGCAAACCTTATCCAGAGCTGGATGAGTCAGCTTTGCTTGTAGCCCAAGTAAAGTTGCCGTGTGTGTTTGAAATCTGACCGTTGGAACACGTGTCAGTTCCTTAGTGACCCAGGGTCATTTTGGACAAATCAGGTCGGGTTGCCTAGTGGCTATAAATAGCCCACTCCCTACACCATAAATTGGTGGCTGCTCAGAGTTAGTATACGGCTTTTGTCGTTTTGAGAGCAACCCACCTCGAAGAATTTGAGAGAGAGAAATCCTTGCGAGGACAAAGCCCAACACCCAGAACCAAAGAGTGTTAGGCAGCACTGAAGTCTTTCTGTCTGTGTGACCTAAAGACTTATTACACTTGAGGACTGTGTATCCTCCAGCCGGTTAGGCGTCGCGTTCTGAGCATCCAAGAGTCATTGTGGATTGCCGGGTGAACGAAGTCTATGAAGGTTTGGAAGTCTACCTTGAAGACTTACCAGAGTGATTTGGCGAGGATTAAGTGACCTTAGCTCAAGGGGAATAAGGTGAAGACACGGTCTTCTGAGTTGAATCTCAGCCTCCCTAACCAGACGTACAGTTGTCACAGCAACTGGAACTAGTCCAACAAATCCTGTGTCTTCAACAAGTGACTAGTTCTATCTCTTCCCTCCTTTACCTTGAGTTTGTCTTCGTGAAGTCGTTGCTTATCTGTCTTATCTGATTGACTTCATTGCTTGACTACTATTGTTGATTGGCTTCATACTATCTTCCATTCTGATCCTACTACCAAGCTGCTATTAGTCTTTGTACGTTAACGCTATTGCATACTTGACTATGGCTTGCTTGTTGTAGTTTATCTTCCACTGCATATCAATTAGGTTATTTCTATTGTTTGTCTTTGAAACTTCCATGTTTTGAAGACTTTGATAAAAATCGCCTATTCACCCCCCCTCTAGTCGATAACTAGCACTTTCAATTGGTATGAGAGCAAGGTACTCCCTTGTTCTGTGTGATTCGGTTTAACCACCTAGAGTTTAGCTATGTCGACTGCAGGATTGAGGAATGTATCTTGCCCCACCTTTGACGGTCATGAGTATCCTCGGTGGAAAGCCATGATGAAGAAGCGACTCATGGCTATGGACAGCGAACCGTGGACCGTCACCGAGATTGGTCTTACCGATCTGTGCAAGATGGCGGAGGCTGATGACATTCGCAAGTACACTCTACTGAACATCACAGCGAAGGATGTCATCTGCTCCTGCCTGTCCCGAAATCAGTTCAGGAACGTCATGCACCTCAATCATGCGAAGCTAATCTGGGACCGGCTTTCAGAAGTCTATGATAGTCATCTTAATCGTCATGATCCTTGGCTTGATGACTACAGGGAGT
The DNA here is from genome assembly GCF_002162155.2 of Triticum dicoccoides. Classification (NCBI taxonomy): domain Eukaryota; kingdom Viridiplantae; phylum Streptophyta; class Magnoliopsida; order Poales; family Poaceae; genus Triticum; species Triticum dicoccoides. The sequence continues at coordinate 17,435,113 of NC_041385.1, forward strand.
CTCTTAAAGAGATGACCTTTCCACCTGAACCGTCTTCATCTTCACCATGCCTCATGGCACGGGGTGCTAAGCTAACTGAATGCTATCCCTCTGAAACTAGTGATGATGAATCAGGTGATGAATTTGGCCCCAGCTATGTCAAACTTGCTTCCCTTGCCACTAAACAACAAAGAGCTTTGGAAAAGATTCAAAACATGCTTAGTAAAAGCGATGATATGTTGGGCGAAGAAATGGATCAGTCAAAAGCTTTGGCTGAGAATCTTCAGAGACTTCATTCCATGTTTGACGCCCTTCAAGATCAACATAATGCTCTCTTGTCTGATCATGAGAAAGTTTCTTCTGAATGTCTTCAAAGAGAGCAAGATCTTGAAAAGATAAGAGTGGATTATGAAGTTCTTCTGAAGAAGCACGATTCATTTCGCGCTCAACAGATCAGTCCCGCTCAGGATGAATTTGAACCACCATGCTTAAAATGCATTGAGCGTGATAACGCTACCTCTATTGCGGAATGTTCCACTGCTGCTACTGCTGCTCTGTCTTCAACTACTGATGTGGTAACTAACCCCTCTTCTGAGGATACCACTACTATTGCTGATGAAAATGCTAGGTTGAAGACATTGCTTGAAACAGGGATGTATAAAAGTCTGAAAGGGCATCAGACACTTTGTGATGTCCTCAAAAAGCAGATTCTGAATCGAAACCCTAGGAAAGAGGGTGTTGGGTTCGAGAGGAAAATGAATGCCGATGGTTCCTACTGGAAGCCTGAGCAGTATCCCAAAACCACATGGGTTGCTGCAAAGGAACCTTCGGTGGATCCATCTACTTTATCTGGATTTACCTGTGCTAATCCTATTATCATTGATGAATCCTTTGATGCAAACTATAAACTGTTCAAAAATCAGAATGGTGAAGTGTTTGCCAGGTATGTTGGTACTAACTGCAGGAATGGACCTCCTATGAAGAAGATCTGGGTTCCCAAAAGCTGCCTTGAGAATCTTCCAGTGAATGTCATCATGACACCACGAGGGAAGAAGACAAACCCCAGACCAATGGCATCATATGGTCCAACGGCTACTTACGAACACAGGACTCACTTGAGTCACCCTAACGCCAATGTTTTGCAGGGAAATCATACTCAGACTCATGAATATGAGCATGTGTCTTCAAACCGCTATGTTCATAGAACTAAGAACTTTTCTGCCTATTCACATGAGTATCATTCATCTCCTGCAAGGCTATTTGCTAGGGCTTCAAAGCCGAAATTCTCAGATGCTGCACTTAGACTCATTGCTTCTAAGCCACCCCTGAAAATGTGGGTGGTGAAGAAGAATTAACTCTCTTTTGCAGAATGTGGTCTCCAGCCAGCAATCAAAGGCGTCCGATATTATTGCTGGGGACCTAAAACATAAAGGGACGCATGATAAAATGACTTACTATGTATTCCACATATGAATCGCTTACCTGTCATACTGTGTGCTAACTTTCATCTATGCTGTGATAATCCAAGTATGCATCAACTGCTGATGCTTCACAACATACCTTGTGAAGCCTATCCTCCTAACTGCACTGTAGGGCATGTCACCAAAAGCTTCAGAATGGATTATTGACAGCAGATGCACTAATCATATGACTGGTGATCGAAGTCTTCTCATGGACTCAACCTTACGTCCATCCGACAAGAGTCAAATCACATTTGCTGACACTGGTACAGGCAAGGTATTGGGTCTAGGTAGAGTTGCAATCTCAAAGGATCAACACATGGATAAAGTGATGCTTGTTGAATCCCTTGGATTCAACTTAATGTCTGTCTCAATGCTTTGTGACTTAAACATGATTGTGATATTTGGAAAATATCGTTGCCTTGTACTAATGGAATCTGACAAGTCTCTAGTCTTTGAAGGGTATAGGAAAGGTGATCTATACATGGTAGATTTCTCAGCAGGTCCACAGCTTGCCGTATGTCTTCTTGCAAAAGCTTCAGAATGCTGGCTCTGGCATCGAAGGCTGGGGCATGCTGGCATGAGGAACTTGCACACTCTCGTCAAGAAGAAGCATGTCATAGGCATCAAAGGTGTCAAGTTCAAGAAAGATCATTTGTGTGGTGCTTGTGAAGCTGGAAAGATGACAAGGGCAAAGCACCCCTCGAAGACAATCATGACAACGCCTCAACCCTTCAAGCTGCTACACATGGACTTATTTGGACCTACTCATTACTCCATCCTCACAACAACGACGTGTCTCTATGGCTTCGTCATTGTTGATGACTACTCAAGATACACATGGGTTCATATAATTCTTTACAAGACTGAAGTACAAGATGTATTCAGACGATTCGCCAATCGAGCAATGAACAATTATGGCATCAAGATCAAGCATATCAGAAGTGATAACGGCACTGAATTCAAGAACACTGGGCTTGATCTTTATCTGGATACAATGGGAATCACTCATGAGTTCTCTGCTCCATACACACCTCAGCAAAATGGCATTGTAGAGCGCAAGAACAGAACCCTCATCGAGATGGCTCGAACAATGCTTGACGAGTACAAGACACCAAGAAAGTTCTGGCCTGAAGCCATTGATACATCTTGTCACATCATCAACCGTGTCTACATCCATAAGCTTCTGGGAAAAACATCCTATGAACTCCTTACTGGCAAGAAGCCAAATGTCAGTTACTTCAGAGTCTTTGGTGCTAGATGCTGGATCAAGGATCCCCATCACAAGTCAAAATTTGAACCCAAAGCTCACGAAGGCTTCATGCTTGGCTATGGAAAGGATTCACACTCTTACAGAGTCTTCAACCTCTTCCACTACAAAATCATTGAAACAGTGGATGTGCGATTTGATGAAACCAATGGTTCACAACGAGAGCTCCTGCCAAGCACACTTGATGAAGCTCCTTCCAGTGAATCTATCAAGCTGATGGGAACTGGTGAAATCATGCCCTCTAAAGCACAGCCTGAAGAGGAACTTATCATTTCTGCACCAAACCAACCTGAAGACAATGCTCAGACCGAAGACAATACTTCCAATGATGACAATGATCAGCATGAGCAAGGTCTTCGTCCAGTTCATCCTCGTGTGGCAAATGAGGTACAAATTGAGAAGATAATTGACAACATCAATGCGCCTGGTCCGCTTACTCGCTCAAGAACAACACAGTTAGCAAACTTCTGTGGGCACTTTTCATTTGTGTCAATATCAGAACCCAAGAAAGTTGCTGAAGCTTTTATGGAACCTGAATGGATTGAAGCCATGCAAGAAGAACTTCAACAGTTCAAGCTGAATAATGTTTGGGAACTTGTCAAGCGACCTGACCCTCGCAAGCATAACATTATAGGAACAAAGTGGATATATCGAAACAAGCAAGATGAGCATGGTCAAGTCGTCAGAAACAAAGCACGTCTTGTGGCTCAAGGATATACTCAAGTTGAAGGAATTGACTTCGATGAAACATTTGCTCCTGTTGCTAGACTTGAAGCTATTCGCATACTGCTAGCCTACGCTAATTATCACAACATCTTGCTATATCAAATGGATGTGAAGAGTGCATTTCTCAATGGCAAGATTCAAGAACAAGTATATGTCGCTCAACCACCTGGCTTTGAAGATCCAAAACATCCTGATATGGTGTACAAGCTGAACAAAGCACTGTATGCCCTCAAACAAGCTCCTCGTGCCTGGTATGATACAATCAAAGACTTCCTGAAGAGCAAAGGCTTCAAACCTGGAGCCCTCGATCCCACACTCTTCACGAAGACATATGATGGTGAACTGTTTGTGTGCCAAATATATGTGGATGACATAATCTTCGGCTGCACCAACCAAAAGTACAGTGATGAGTTTGGGTACATGATGCAAGAGCAATATCAAATGTCCATGATGGGTGAGCTGAAGTTTTTCCTTGGTCTTCAAATTCGTCAGCAGCGAAATGGCATCTTCATATCTCAAGAAAAATAACTCAAAGATTGTCTGAAGAAGTTTGGAATGGAAGAATGCAAAGGCTACACGACGCCAATGCCAGCCAAACACCATCTTGGTCCTGACGATAATGGTAAAGAGTTTGATCAAAAGGTATACCGATCCATGATTGGTTCTTTGCTTTATTTATGTGCATCTAGGCCAGATATTATGCTTAGTGTTTGCATGTGTGCTCGATTCCAAGCGACACCAAAGGAATCGCATCACTTAGCTGTGAAGCGAATTCTTCGATATTTGGCTTACACCCCAACACTCGTATTATGGTATCCAAAGGGCTCAAGGTTTGACCTAGTTGTATTCTCGGATGCTGATTATGCTGGTGACAAGGTGGATCGCAAGTCAACATCAGGCACATGTCATTTTCTTGGTCGATCACTTGTCTGTTGGTCTTCAAAGAAGCAAAACTGTGTATCACTCTTAACTGCTAAATCTGAATACATTGCTGCTGGATCCTGTTGTGCTCAGCTTCTATGGATGAAGCAAACTCTCAAGGATTACGGCATCAACCTGAAACAAGTACCTCTCTTATGCGACAACGAAAGTGCCATCAAGATAGCCAACAATCCAGTCCAGCACTCAAAGACAAAGCACATTGAAATACGTCATCACTTTCTCAGAGATCATGTTATGAAGAAAGATATAGATATCATGCACGTCAACACTGAAGAGCAACTGGCAGATCTCTTCACAAAGCCCTTGGATGAGAAAAGGTTTTGCAAGTTACGGTGTGAGCTAAATATCTTTGAATCCTTGAATGTCCTGTAATCAGGCACACATCCTAACACTTATGCATGTTGATGACTTAGATGTGCAACACACAAAGTAATGTATATCTTCAATCAATGAAGATTTACACTCTGAGTGTGAATACATTAACATGTAATTTGACTTCGGAGCGCCACGATAATTGTGCGCCGTGTCTGGGTCTAATACTTCCTATACGGTGGGTAACGCCACCACCAAATTTCTCTATTTGAAGTGTTTCACTCATGGCGTTACTTTTGCAAAGACTTTACATTTGGTTTGTCTTCGGTTTCTATTTATCTTCATGATTTTCTGCTATATGATGAGTTGATTGCATATATATATATACTAGCGTTCTGTCCTCTACAGCATTCACTTATAGCTATGTCTTCAAGTTGAATCTTTTGAACTAAGTGAATGTGATCGGACCCTAACCCCTCTATGCTTTCTATCTCAAACTCTATCTGTCCAAATCATATGCATTCTATTGAAACTGTCGAATGTCTTCTCTGCGTCCTAGTCAGCAGAAGGCAAAGACACAAACATTAAATTTGTTTTAAATGACTTATCTTTATTGTTGAAATCCAGTGAAGCCGGAACAACTCTCCGACTTGCCTGGCGGGCGTGGGAACGTGGGACAATTCTAAGTATGTTGCATGCTTGCCACGTACCCCTCAGATGTGAACCGCTAGGGGCTCCAGCGTAATTGTGCTGTGTCTCTCACCTACTTATAAATACTTGTCCCCTGCGGTAAAGAAATCCTTCTTCCACCTCTCCACCTTCGTCAAAACCCTAGCGCCACCGCTAGCTCGCGACGACGCCGGCGACGAAGCGCTTAGCTGCCGTGACTTCTCCGACGCTGTCCTCACGCCGGCCCCGGACATCGTCCTCTCCGCCGTCACCGTAGGTGTCCTCCGTCGCCAAGTTAGGGCACGGTGGGCTGAACTGCTCGGTCTCTCATTCTTCCCATCTAGCAGTTCATCGTGCGGTAATTATAACTCTATTTTTACCACCTTTTTGATCTTCATAGATTCATCCTTCTTACCGAAAGTGGTTTCTACCTACTCAATGTTAGATCTATTCTGTCTGCATCTCATAATGCCTAGTCTATTCACGTAGATTTCCTATCTAGTTTGATTCCTCACTTGTACTTATTCACGGATTGGTACAAATCTGGAACCAACTCACCACATATAAGTGAATGTCTTCACATCATGAGGTCAATGTCTTCAAACTGATTTATCTTCAAAATCTTCTGAGAATGCATATGACCTCTTCCCCTTCCCTCGCATCTCTAATGCTGTCACAGGTACATGTCTGTGGGAGAATCCCTTGGTTCTCATAGTCTGCATTCGTTTGCAGAATACTTACAGCATCATATCAATTCTCCTAAAGCCAGTTCCTGCTTGACCAGCAAGCGTAAATCTCTGAAGCCTCTGAACGTATTGAAGCCATTCAGCTTGAAGTTCATGGCTGCAGAAAAATCAGCAAGGAAGGGTGGCAGACAGCGTCGTGGGGGAACTTCAAAGGATCTGCCTGAGGATCTGGCAGAAATGTATAAAACAGATCCTGAAGAAGATTACAATCAGCACAAGACTCGAATCCAATGGATTCGATGCTATTGGGCTGAACAGTGGTACAAGTACAAGTTCATCACCAAGGAGTACGCAGAGAAAAATGCTATCAAGAGCCCTTGGGGTGATATTCTCTATCGAGGCCTTCCCCTCAAGAACAAAGCAGAAGGCATTGCGCAAGAATTCTATCCTTGCATGGTCCGTGGGCCACAGCCTGAAGAAGCCAACCCATCATCATTGATCTGGTGTCGTGACGACAATCTCTTCAAGCGCAACTTCCAGTTTGCTAAGGCTTTAGCAAAGGAAAACAAGAAGTCACGGGGATTAGACTTCAATCCTGGTCCCTCTGCTCCCCGTGATGATGGCACACGTGAAGCTGAAGAAAACAGAATTGGCCCCTTTGCAAACCTTGATGGCCTCATCACTTACATCTTGGTCCAAGGTGCCAAGGTAGATCATTCTGATAATGATGCTGACACTGATGAAGCCCCAGCTCCTCCTTTGAAGCCACAGAAGCAAAAGAAGCTAAAGGCTTCTAAATCAGCACCTCCAAAAGCATTACGCACGAAGCCACTGGCCACTGCACCTCCTGAAGCCAGTGTGCAGTCTGAAGATCAATCTCGTATCTCCAAGAAGACAGAGAAGAAAAAGCAACTTGTCAGGCATACTGATCAAGCCTTGACTCCTGCCGCCATTCTGCATGAAGAACCCATTGATCTGTCAAGTGATGAAGATCTTGCTGATGATGCTCTTGAGCAGCTGATAAAGGGCAAGGAAGAAGCAGAAATCTTCAACAACTTGCCTCTCTTTGATGTGGCCATCATCCACAATTTCATTGATGAGTGGTTCGACACCCCCAATGTCAGCTTTGAAGATTTACAGCTTCCCATTGGCCTCAGTGTCGCCTTCAATGGTGCCATTGCTTCTGAGCTGGCTCTCGCTCAGCGAATTGTTGAGCTCAAGAACAAGATTGATTATGAGAAGGCTCAATTCAAGAAGCATGTGGCCAAGCTAAGTGTTCAAGACGTCCGAAACTTCAAAGTCATGCTGCATGAGCTTAAAGAAGCTTTTCTGAAGAAGCGCCAGAAGCTCAAGGCTCTCGCGAGCGTATGAAGAATTTGGCTGATAAGTGTGTGCTTGCCTACAATGAGGCTGAGAAGCGAAAGTCACTTGGCCGTCCTGGCATTGACCCCAGGACGACTGCAAAGAAAAAGAAGAAGCTTCCTGCTGACCAGCCTGCACCCTCAAGCCAAGAAGCCCCTTGCATTATCTTCCCAAGTAGCATGACTGGCTCGAAGCCAAAGGTCACCACAACCGCTTCTGAACAAAAGAAGACGCGAGCTGCCGAGGCTGAAGCCGGAAAGAGGAAGAACACAGAAGCCTCTGATGCTGCTCCCTCCAAGAAGAAGCGCAAGACCAAGAAGAGTCGGGATGCTCCCACAGAGCCCCTTGTTGTTGAACCCATCTCAGTGGTTCGTCCTGCATCTGCATCCCAAGAACTTCGCATGACTGTTCATGAGCCTGCTTCCACAGAGGCTCCTGAAGCTGAAGATATACCAGCAGCTGAACCCACCACTGTTGAAGACATTGTCATGATGAAGTTCTTCCTCAGATCGAATATAATGTGGTATCATCGCCTGTTCGTACGTACAGCGAAAACATCAGCATTGGTCGTCCATTGACGCCAATTGCTCAGGATGCATCATGGGCTGATCACCCACAGCAACAAGACTTCCCCAGTACTCCCCAACAACAACAAACCACACCATCCGTACAAGTTGAAGAGGATGAGGACCTGCCCACTCCATCTCCAAAGGCGTCGCCTGTACTTCAAAGGCTTCGCAAAGGACCAAGGCCTCAAGTCCCTCTTCCGAGCGTTCTAGAAGGAGAAGTGCACCGTCAACCTGTTGCACATCAAGTGTTCTCTGAAGCCACTCCAACTGTGAATGTCTCTGTGTCTGAAGCACAAGCTGCTCAAGACAATCCGGCTGCATCAGCCGATGAGGAACGTCAAGAAGAACGTGTCCAAACTCCCCCCATGCCTGAAGAAGCTGTTCATGAAGTGAACGTGTCTGTGCCTGACCCTCCAACTCCTCAAGTGGAGGTTGAAAATCCTGAAGCTGCCACAACCAACGCAAGTGAAGCCAATAACGTTGTCATGGCTGAAGCTAATGTGGAGCTTGAACCAATCAGTGTGCCTGAAGCTAATGAGGCCACTGCACCTGAAGCTAATGAGGCAACTGCTCCTGAAGCACCTGTTGTGCAGCCTGAAGCCTCAGTTGCTGCCACTGCTCCTGTTCCGCCACGACGGCCTTATACAATCGAGCAAGCATACAACCATGGCGAGCTAATCACAGTAAGATGGCCCGTTCTGGTCCCTCCGCCTAATGTCTCTGGTCCTCAATTTGACTATCACATTGAGCATAGGCCTCTGGTCCAGAAGCCCAAGCCAAGACTGCCAAGGTTTCCAGGTACTGCAAACTCACCAGGGTCTTTCAATGCAAATGGCTTCAAGAGCCACAACACATTCTTTGACAGCTCGAAGAACCCCTACACGAAGCCAAGAATATCATCAGATCGGTTCTGGAGTCATCAGCAGCGAAGCTATTACTCATGTGTTCTGCATGATCAAGGGCGCATTTTCCCTCATATGCGTCTCGACACTGAAGCCATTACTGGACTGCCCTGCTTAGAAGAAGCACTTGACTGCTTTCGTGATGCTGGGCTGCTCAGTTTTGTCACAGATAAAGAACACTGGAATGAAGAGCTATTACTTCAATTCTATGCTACTCTACACATTCGCGGCTACAACAAAGATATCAAGACATGGGTTCTCGAGTGGAATACTGGAAATGTTCATCATGAAGCCAAAGCTATGGATATCATCGAGCTTACAGGGCTAGCCACTCCTGGAGAACTATATGAACCTGGTTGTCAAAATCACCGCAATGCGTTGGAAAGCATCTTCCATAAGCCTGAACCCAATATGAGTCAGATGCTGAGCATGATGAAGCCTTTGCCACGTGATGCTGAATATCCAACAGAGTTCTTTGTTGAAGACCTTGAGTATCTGCCACGCACCATATATCACATCATCAGGCGAACTCTATGGCCTATCAAAGGACATTCATCAGCGGCAAAGTTTGAAGGAGCTATGAAGACTTTGGTCTTCTACATTCTCAATGGCATCAGCTTTAATGCGCAAGATTTCTTCATCAAGCAACTGCCTGCATCTGGATCTGATCTGTTTGGTCTGAAGTTTTATGCTCCATGGGTCATGCGCCTCATCAAGTGACACTCATCTGTCAACTATCAACCTTCTGCTCGCAATCATGTGATTTTTCTACCTGAGGTTGATATGTCAGTTGAAGCTATATACCCTGAACCTGCCAAGAAGCCTCTTTGTCTTCAGAATGCCGAGCACCAAAGCTTCACTCAGCCTATTGAAGGAGTTCAAGCAGCAACACGAATCTATCCATTGGCTGGAAACACTCGTTTGCCTCATTGTGCACCCTCTGAAGCCACTGAAAGCACCATTGCACAAAGGCCTCGGAAGCATTCTCGCGTTCTCAATGACCGTGAACTTCTTGTGGCCCTTCATCAGAAACAGGATAAGCATCATTTCTGGCTCAAGAGACAGATGCAAAGCCTCTTGGTGGATGTCAATCGCATTCGCAACCTTGCCACCAAGAATGCCTTTGTTGCTCATGAAACTTGCCGGCGATCATGGAAGAGTTTGACCCTGCTCAGTGCTGAAGCTGATCTTCAAGACGATGGCTTCAATGAAAGATTCCAGTTTGACTCCACTCCTCCACGGACTGCTGTCCTACGTCGTACTCCATCTCTTGAAGATTCTGAATATTCTTCCTCCGCGATAACGGTAAATGCTAGAGTGATCGATGATGCAGATGATGCTACTTCACCACCTCCTACCTCTGCACGTATCGACACTGCACCAAGTTCATCTGCACCGCCACCCAACGACGACAACCCTGCTGCTTCACCTACTCATGTTGACGAGTAGATGCTCTATGTCTTCAAACCTTTTTGGTCCTTACTGAGAAAAGGGAGAGAAGCGTATGAGTTGATAGTCTTCAAGAGGGTTCATATGGGCGGTTGCATTATATTTTGCTGCGTGCTTACGACTCTTGCCTTTTTGAAACATTTGGTTCTCTGAGTTGTAACACCTAAACTTGATGGTCCTCTGCTACTTATTTGCTTCACTGTGATGCGATGATAAATTCCGCATGTGCGATGATAACTTCCGCACTTAGATCATTCTGCAGACGTCCATTTTTCATTATGCATGTCATTCTACTTGCTATATCAGTTCATGCATGATAAATTATCTTCATAAGTTGAAGTGGATCTCCACAAGTACAACCTGCCATGTGCATTTGCATTCCAAAAGCAAATTACTTACATGCACATCTTCAGGGGGAGCCCTTGCAACTTATGAAGACTATTTCCTATCCTTACAATTTCACATATTTATTCCCGTTGAAAACTTCAACTAGTTTGTCATCAATCACCAAAAAGGGGGAGATTTTAAGTGCATCTAGTGCCACCCCTAGTTGGTTTTGGAGTATTGACGACAAAGTTGGTTGAGGGACTAATGCGTTTGTGAGAATTGCAGGATAACGCAGGTAGTGTCCCTCATTGATTCGGTTTACCTACCGGAGATGACCCCTAAAAATGTATGAAGACATTGAAGACAATGGTGGTATGAGAAGATATTCATATTGAAGACTATGACATGAGAAGACATTGCGTGAAGACTATGGAGCACGAAGACTGTGTGGATTCGTTGCTTCCCTTTCTTCTTTGTTGAGTCATAGGAACCACCGTACTGTTAAGTGGGGTCCAAGTGAACTAAGTCAGAGTGACTGAAGTGATGCTCAACTCAAATCCTATGTCTTCGAGCGAAGACAATGAGAGCAAACCTTATCCAGAGCTGGATGAGTCAGCTTTGCTTGTAGCCCAAGTAAAGTTGCCGTGTGTGTTTGAAATCTGACCGTTGGAACACGTGTCAGTTCCTTAGTGACCCAGGGTCATTTTGGACAAATCAGGTCGGGTTGCCTAGTGGCTATAAATAGCCCACCCCCTACACCATAAATTGGTGGCTGCTCAGAGTTAGTATACGGCTTTTGTCGTTTTGAGAGCAACCCACCTCGAAGCATTTAAGAGAGAGAAATCCTTGCGAGGAAAAAGCCCAAACACCCAGAGCCAAAGAGTGTTAGGCATCACTGAAGTCTTTTTGTCTGTGTGACCTGAAGACTTATTACACTTGAGGACTGTGTATCCTCCAGCCGGTTAGGCGTCGCGTTCTGAGCATCCAAGAGTCATTGTGGATTGCCGGGTGAACAAAGTCTGTGAAGGTTTGGAAGTCTACCTTGAAGACTTACCAGAGTGATTGGGCGAGGATTAAGTCACCTTAGCTCAAGGGGAATAAGGTGAAGACATGGTCTTCTGAGTTGAATCTCAGCCTCCCTAACCAGACGTACAGTTGTCACAGCAACTGCAACTGGTCCAACAAATCCTGTGTCTTCAACAAGTGACTGGTTCTATCTCTTCCCTCCTTTACCTTGAGTTTGTCTTCGTGAAGTCGTTGGTTATCTGTCTTATCAGATTGACTTCATTGCTTGACTACTATTGTTGATTGGCTTCATACTCCTGATCCTACTACCAAGCTGCTATTAGTCTTCGTACGTTAACGCTATTGCATACTTGACTATGGCTTGCTTGTTGTAGTTTATCTTCCGCTGCATATCAATTAGGTTATTTCTATTGTTTGTCTTCGAAACTTCCACGTTTTGAAGACTTTGATAAAAATCGCCTATTCACCCCCCTCTAGTCGATAACTAGCACTTTCAATAAGGCAAGACAATCAAGATCGGTCTATGGATCGCGTGGGCGCCCCATGATACGTGAAGACAACCATCGCGCCGGACACAGCAAGTCCGGCCGGACCGAACACAGTAGACAAAGCTCTTTTGAGCTTCGTCGTGTTATAGCCCAATACAGAGGCGCCGCACACCCACTTTGCTTGACAGATGAAGTAATGGATCATCAAATCCCCGAAGGGTTTAAACCCGTGAATATTGAATCTTATGATGGCACAACAGACCCCGCGGTTTGGATCGAAGACTATCTCCTTCATATCCATGTGGCCCACGGTGATGATCTTCACGGCATGAAATACCTCCCACTCAAGCTTAAAGGACCAGCTCGGCATTGGCTTAACAGCTTGCCAGCAGAATCAATTGGGTGTTGGGAAGACCTGGTAGCCGCATTCCTTGATAACTTCCAGGGCACGTATGTGCGACCACCAGACGCTGACGACCTAAGCCATATAATTCAGCAGCCAGACGAATCGGCCAAACAATTCTGGAAACGGTTCTTAACTAAGAAAAATCAAATCCTCGACTGTCCGGATGCGGAAGCCCTCGCGGCCTTCAAACATTACATCCGCGACGAGTGGCTTGCCTGGCACCTGGGACAGGAAAAGCCGAAATCCATGGCAGCCCTCACATCACTCATGACCCGCTTCTGCGTGGGAGAGGACAGCTGGCTAGCCCGCAGCAACAACCTCAGCAAAAATTCTAACAGTCCGGATATCAAGGACCGCAACGGCAGGTCGCGTCGCAACAAGAACAAATGCCACATTAACGGCGACAATAGTGAGGATACGGCAGTCAATGCCGGATTCAGAGGCTCTAAACCCGGTCAGCGGAAAAAGGCATTCAAAAAAACTACTCCGGGTCCGTCCAATTTGGACCGAATACTCGATCGCTCGTGCCAGATACACGGCACCCCCGAAAAGCCAGCTAACCACACCAACAGGGACTGTTGGGTATTCAAGCAGGCAGGCAAGCTAATTGCCGAAAACAACGACAAGGGGCTGCATAGCGATGACGAGGAAGAGACCCGACCACCAAACAATAGAGGACAAAAGGGTTTCCCCCCACAAGTGCGGACGGTGAACATGATATACGCAACCCACATACCCAAAAGGGAGCGGAAGCATGCACTCAGGGATGTATACGCGATGGAGCCAGTCGCCCCCAAGTTCAACCCATGGTCCTCCTGCCCGATCACCTTTGATCGAAGGGACCATCCCACCAGCATCCGCCACGGCGGATTCGCCGCATTGGTTTTAGACCCAATCGTTGATGGATTTCACCTCACCAGAGTCCTGATGGACGGCGGCAGCAGCCTGAACCTACTTTATCAGGATACAGTGCGCAAAATGGGCATAGACCCCTCAAGGATTAAACCTACAAAGACGACCTTTAAAGGCGTCATACCAGGTGTAGAGGCGAATTGTACAGGCTCAGTTACACTGGAAGTGGTCTTCGGATCCCCGGATAACTTCCTAAGTGAGGAGTTAATCTTCGACATAATTCTGTTCCGCAGCGGCTATCATGCTCTGCTCGGACGTACCGCGTTTGCAAAGTTCAACGCGGTGCCGCACTACGCATACCTCAAGCTCAAGATGCCAGGCCCTCGAGGAGTCATCACGGTCAACGGAAACACTGGATGCTCTCTCCGAATGGAGGAACATACAGCAGCTCTCACGGCAGAAGTACAGTGCAACCTCTTAAGGTAATTCTCGAGTTCGGCCGTTAAGCGACCGGACACGGCTAAACGCGCCCGGAGTAACCTACAACAAGACCACCTGGCACGTTCCGAGCACGTGTAGCAATGCGGCCCCAACCCCAGTCCCTGCAAAATTGCAAGACTGGTCCTTCGCGTACATCATTACGCTCTGGAGATACCATGGGCATAGGGGGAGCGGCACGACCACGATAGGCCCAGAATGCGGCTTAACCACACCAGGGGCTCTCAAGTGTGTCGTTCTTTTTTTCTCTTTTTCTTTTTTTACCCACAGGACTCCGTTCATCAGAGGCCCTGTCCGGCAGTAGACATGCCGAACTCACGATGCAACAGCCAGGGAAGGAGAAAGGCTACGACGAATATCCAGGTGGTCTCCATTACGAGCATTAAATCTATTTTATACACCATTCCGCACCCTACCCCTGGAGGGGGACATGTTTAATAGTCCCATCCCTTGCTTATCGCACCATTTGTATCGTTCTGCATTCACAGCAGTATTTCTTGAATAAACAATGCATCACCTTTTTGCTTATCATTGCATATCTTTCTTATACATACGTTCATTTTATGACATGTTGCATCCGTACACTTTGGTACGGCTAAATACACCAGGGGCTTATGTTTCCCGCATCATGGTGTGATAAGTCCGAACACTTTCACAAGTGCGGCACCCCGAACTTATAGCACTATATGCATCGGCTCCGAATCATGTCTTGGGTCAATAGTTGCGTTTGCCCGGCTCCCATGTTTTGGTACCTTACGTTCCGTTGTATCGGCTAAGGTAGCACTGGGAGAACCACCGCGATTGCGCCCTAGTTGAGCTGGGCGAGTGCCTCAGTGGAGAAAGCTAAAACTGACCGTCATGATGAGGCGAATGTCGGTCGCTGTTCGAGAGGTTTTTTTCGAGTCCCTAAAGACTTATGCCGCTTAGAGCGAGGAACCGGCTTTGTCCGGCCCAGGCGTGGATAGCGCCCCAAATTCGGCCTTCCGAACACTAGGGGCTTCGCCAAAATTTAAAATTATAGAATTCTATGGCTAAGTGAGAGTGTTCAAGCATTATAAGTCCGGTTGCCTCGTTCATTGTGTTGAGCGCCTCCCTAGATGGACCCAAAAATGGGAACAAGAGTGCTCAAATTTATCCCGAACACCCCAGCACTCGTGGCATGGGGGCTGAAGCCGACGACTTGCCATCTCTCAGATTTGATAAACGGCCACACAGAAGGTAATATTTTAAATTAACAAGCGTTGCTTAGCGCATATGAACAAAGTTTTCAGCGCATAGGATAACAAAATGCGAGTCTACTCAAATATTACATCTTTGGAGCACTCACCCGCAATAATGCGGGCACCCTTCAGAACACTCTTATAATACATCTCGGGCATGCGATACTCCTTGCCCGGCGGTGGCGCATCCGTCACAAGCTTCTCAGCATCCATCTTGCCCCATTGCACCTTTGCGCGGGCAAGGGCCCGACGGGCACCTTCAATACAGGCGGAGTGCTTGATGACTTCAACCCTTGGACACGCATCCACCAGCCGCCGCACCAGGCCAAAGTAGCTCCCAGGCATGGCCTCCTTGGGGCACAGCCGAACTATGAGGCCCTTTATGGCCTGTTCGGCCACCTTGTGGAGCTCGACCAACTGCTTCAGCTGGTCGCTAAGGGGCACCGGATGTCCGGCCTCAGCATACTGAGACCAGAAGTCCTTCTCCGTCGAGCTCCCCTCCTCGGCCCTATAGAAAGCGGCAGAATCAGACACGCTGGGGCAGATCTGCAAACGCTCCTGGAGAGCTCCGAATTCGGGTAAGTGATAGGTAATTCACACTCACATGCTTACTTTGCATGAAAAATGCCTTACCCGCCGCTATTTTCTTCAATGCCTCGACTTCCTGGAGGGCCTTGTAGGCTTCGGCCTTAGCGGCTTTGGCACTCTCAAGAGCCGATGCAAGCTCGGACTCTCGAGTCTTCGAGTCGCGCTCCAAACTCTCATGTTTTTCCACGAGAGCCTGGAGCTCTTGTTGTACCTCCGCCACCCGCGCCTCCTGCTTCTCTCGCTCGGTGCACTCTGCGGCCGCATTACGTTCGGCCGCGGACACCGCCTCCTTTAGGGTCGCCACCTCGTTCGTGGCCCCTGCAATACCCACGTTATCCTTGTCATTCTTCTTGCAACCAAATCATTTTCTGTAAGGTACAATTTTAATAAGGTGTTACTCACCTTCCTTGTCCTCGAGCTGCTTCTTGGCACGGCCGAGCTCGTTTTCGGACCACTCAAGGCTTTGCTTCAAAGTATTGACCTCCGCAATCAGTGCGGCAGAGGTCAGCAGCACAGCCTGCAATCCCATATTGACATATTTTTTATGACTCCTGCGTATATCTTTTTAGATCCTCAGTCCGGCTTTTCTTTTCGAACACCGAACCGAGCATCAGGGGCTACTGTCTATGTGGTACTATTTTACATATATCAAAATTCTTACCTCAAAGACCATTAGAAGGCTGCTGCAGGCTTCGGTCAGCCCGCTCTTGGCAAGCTGAACCTTCTGAATCACCGCACTCATGACGGTGTGGTGTTCCTCTTCGATGGAAGCGCCGTTGAGCGCCTCCAGCAAGCTATCCGGCGCCTCCGGTTGGACGGAGGCCGCCGGCGTCACGGTCTTGCCCTTCTTACGAAGGGGCCGCCCGCCGGACTCCGGAGCCTCTACAGGTTCCGGTGCGGAGTCTGGTGCAATGTCCGGGAGGTTTCCCTGCGGCACCTCCAGGGCCTCCTCCTCCTGGCGGGTCCCTTCTTGGGATCCCACCTTGGCATCATCCGCATCACAGGGGGAGGAGGCAGTCGGAAGGGAATCCATATCCAACGCACCCAAGGACCCACTCGACGAAGCGGGAAGATCATCCTTGGGCGGACTGCAGGGTTGTATGCGGCATTAGAAAGACACCATGCGGCGAAAAGAAAAATCATGAAGTTATTCGGGAGTCCGGATACTTACGATCTCGCCAGGGGCTTGGCCCTTGGAAGCCAGTCCTCGTCGTCGTCGTCGGCGTTGGCAGAGCAGTCCGGGGGAAGAGTCCTTCCCTTCTTGGACC
>NC_041385.1:17452424-17456506 GCF_002162155.2 Triticum dicoccoides
CTGGGGGAGAGGCCTCTTTCTTCTCCTTCTCGCCTTCGTGGGAGGAGTCCGCCTCGGTGTCATCGTCCGATGACACCTGAAAACGGGAACTCTTTCGAGTGCCCGTGGCCTTCTTCTTGGCCTTCTTCTCCGGCACCACGTGGGGTGCCGGAGCCAGCAGCCCCGTTAAGCGGGTGTCCGCTGGGTCTTCTAGCAAAGGGGCCGGACAGATAGTCTGCTCGGCCTTCTTCAGCCAGTCCTATCAAAGGAGAGGGAGTTTAGATCCCGCATAGAGTCAAACTATGGAAAACAAGTGTCCCGTAAAGGGCAAAATCGCTTACCTCGCTAGCCGGACGCGGCGAGCTGAATCCGTGATCTTCGGTAGCGGATGCGGGAGCCTCGGCGCCCTTAAACAGCACCCTCCAGGCCTCTTCGTACATAGTGTCGAAGAGCCCGCTCAAAGTCTGGTGTTGTGCCAGATCGAAGTCCCACATATTGAAGTCCCGTTGTTGGCACGGGAGAATCCGGCGGATGAGCATGACCTGGACTACGTTGACAAGCTTGAGCTTCTTGTTCACTAGCTTTTGGATGCAGGCTTGATGTCTGGTCGGCTCCTCCGAATCACCCCATGTCCGGCCACTCTCTTTCCAGGAGGTGAGCCGTATGGGAATGCCAGATCTGAATTCGGGGCTGCTGCCCATTCAGGGTCACGCGGCTCGTTGATGTAGAACCACCCCGATTGCCACCCCTTAATGGTTTCCACGAAGGTGCCTTTGAGCCAAGTAACGTTGAGCATCTTGCCCACCATGGCGCCTCCGCACTCCGCTTGGCTGCCCTTCACAACCTTCGGCTTGACACTGAAGGTCTTGAGCCACAAGCTGAAGTGGGGCTGGATGCAGAGGAAGGCCTCACACACGACGATAAACGCCGAGATGTTAATGATGAAATTCGGGGCCAGATCATGGAAATCCAGGCCGTAGTAGAACATGAGCCCCCGGACAAAAGGGATGGAGTGGGAAGCCCAGTCCATGGAGGAAATGGGAAAGGAATACTACCCTCTCATGGGGCCTGGGGGTGGGGATGAGCTCCCCCTCGTCGGGGAGCCTATGCGCGATGTCGCTGGACAGATATTCGGTGCTGCGCAGCTTCTGGATGTGCCCTTCCGTAACGGAGGAGGCCATCCACTTGCCTCCCGCTCCGGACATAGTTGGAGAAGGTTGAGGTGAGATGTGCGGACTTGGGTGCTGGAGCTCGAGTTCGCGGAGATGGATAAGCAAAGGAGGAAGAAGTCATAGGTAAAAGGTTGGATCTTTATCCCCTTATATGGGCAGACGAAACCATACGTCCCCACCAGCCTGATAAAACTCGCTTATCTCCCAAGCACCGCAATCAATGGCGCGGTTGGGTTACCCACGTCCGTATTGATGGGAATCCCGGAATAAGGGGAACACGATCTCTGCTTCGACAAGACGTGCTAAGGAAATCGCTTCGCTAAACGCACTGAGGTGGTATAATAAAAACAATTTGAGTAAAGTCTTGGTAGTGGTGTGAAGTCACGCCACAAAATACGTCAGCAGATTGAACTTGTGTAAATATTATTCTCTCTACGGTGGTATGTGGAATTTATTTTGCAGAGCCAGACACTATCCTAGTGTTCACAATCTTCTATAAATTATTCGGAGGAGGAACCCGCCTTGCAATGCCGAAGACAATATGCGCGCCGGACTCGTCGTCATTGAAGCCTGGTTCAGGGGCTACTGAGGGAGTCCTGGACTAGGGGGTGTCCGGATAGCCGAACTATCATCATCGGCCGGACTCCAAGACTATGAAGATACAAGATTGAAGACTTCGTCCCGTGTCCGGATGGGACTTTCCTTGGCGTGGAAGGCAAGCTTGGCAATACGGATATGTAGATCTCCTACCATTGTAACCGACCTTGTGTAACCCTAGCCCTCTCCGATGTCTATATAAACCGGATGGCTTTAGTCCATAGGACGAACAACAATCATACCATAGGCTAGATTCTAGGGTTTATCCTCCTTGATCTCGTGGTAGATCTACTCTTGTAATACCCACATCATCAATATCAATCAAGCAGGACGTAGGGTTTTACCTCCATCAAGAGGGCCCGAACCTGGGTAAAACATCATGTCCCTTGTCTCCTGTTATCATCCGCCTAGACGCACAGTTCGGGACCCCCTACCCGAGATCCGCCGGTTTTGACACCGACAGTCTCCTTTGAGTCTGCGAGAGAAAGAACAAGGTGAAGGTCAGTACGCATCAAGGATGCTGCTGTTCTGGGTCAAGCTAAGTCAAGGGCATAAGAGAATTTAGTCAAAAAATAAAATAACATGTGAACATCTTGCACAAACTATCATCATTTATAAAAAGTACAAAACAAATATGCATAAAGTTGTACAATGGTTGAGTGCTCATACTTATATTATATCAGGCAATAGCATTTAGCAATAGTGATGATCAACTACACTATTCGCTTATCATGAACAAGATGTAGAAAGCTTGTTTACAATTGTTTGGGTTTTAAAATTTGTCATCTTGAAACATCACACTACCAAATGATAGGAAAGATCACAGGAAATAGGAATGCCCTGATCAAGTATACATAAGCATAAAAAAGATCAAACAAGCTCATTGTGCATTTTCTTTTTCAATGTGATACACAATAAGCATAAGTAACCACTAGGAAATAACTTGCTATCTACAGGCCCTATTATCGGCAACAGTAACATTAGGCAAGGAAGAACAGTATATTTCCAATGCAATCTGTTAGACAACATTATGTGGGGGCTGCATGAGTATTATGTGGGGGCTACATGATCTATCGTTTTAAAATGCTTCCTAAAAATACAAGACTGGAAGAATGCAAAAGGTGCATCATCTATGATATGTTTAGTGTTTCTATTTGAACTGGAATAGGATTGCACAAGTGTATTCAATTCAACAAGTATAGTGCACACAAGGGAAATATTCCAGGGTATCTGACTTTGTTATCCAGAAATATCACATGAGTGTAGTGCACACCAGGATAAATTGCAAGATGGAAACACTAGGAGCAAGCAACTGATGTAGTAATAAGCTTTCATGGAATTTTATTTTATGTCATGCTAAATGCAGCAGGCATGCATAACTTCATTCACAAGGCTGCACGCAACATACACAATGAACTTTCATGAACAAACACACCACAGCTTTAAAAACAAAATTTCAAGCATCATAGTGTACACAAAATATATACAGGTTCATCCAGAAACTAAACCAACCCCTACTGTGCTCACTAAACACCAGCACCCAGGCCCAACTTTTTAGTGATGATTACATAGACGCACTGCTAAACTAACGCGACATCTAAACCAGATCGACGCATCGAGAGCTAGCAGAGGAGACCGGGACAGCCGCCAGAACCCCACATGAACAAAGCAAGGGTAATCCATCTAGGGCGCGTTTCTAGAAGAGAAGCCCGGCGAGCGACGGCGAGAGGGAGAGCGAGGGGTCTCACCTTGAGGCCGATGTAGCGGTCGCTGTGCCCCCTCTTGAAGTGCTTCACCCCCTTCTTCACAATCGCCTTCTGCAAAGGCACAAAGGAAACTCAGTAACAGAAGCAAAGGCACCGCCATCTGCACATCGCACGGAAGAAACTCGGTAACAGGAAGGCTACCCGTGCCGGCGGCCGGCGATGGTGTATCCCTCGACGGATCTGCATCCACAAGGCGAGGTGAGAGAGGGGGTCAGCTACATCCTACCCGTGCGGATCGATCGAATCAGAGGGGAAAAACAAGCGGGGACGAGGGGCACCTACCCATGCTGGTCCGCCGCCGCGGCCTTGTCGGGGAGGAGGGAGAGTTGGGGAGACGACTGTCTCTAGCATGGACGAGAGGCCGTGACGAAGGGGGAAGTCGGCGAGGTGCAGAGCCCGGAGGAGCGTCCGACGATGAAGGAGCCGCGGAGGAGCGTGGCGTCAAGTGCTCGGAACGGAGCCGCCGTCGCGCTTCGGGCGCGGTCGTCGGAGGCGCTGCAGAGCAGCCGTGAAGACGAGGCTGCGGTGTCGGCCATGGACTGCGGAGAGAAGGAGGAGGGCGGCGCTA
>NC_041385.1:17457078-17516381 GCF_002162155.2 Triticum dicoccoides
ATGCCTCGATCGGATCTAGGGGATCGAGGGGAGGGGGAGAGGCCGAGAGGGTGGGTCAGGAGTGGGTGGGTGGGTGGGTTGCGGCGGCGGGGATCGAGGAAGGTGGGTGGGTGGGTGGGTTAGGGTTTTTTTACTCGGGAGAGGCTCCACTGTTGGATGGGTGCACGATAGACGGCTCATATTGCGTCCAATTTGATGATCCGCGTGAAGGTGGTTCCTCGCGTCTCATTGGCCGGTTGTCTCGCTTTTGAATCGTAAAAAATTGGACTTAAATCTCTAATTTTTTCCGAGTGCATAAATGATTTTTCACAATGTTGCCAAATAGAGCTTTAATTTTTATTGCACAAAAAAATCTTTTTCTATTTTCCGAGTGCATAAATGATTTTTTTGTGAAGAACCTACCAAATGTTTGTTCCAAAATAGCACCACTCCATTTTTTTCTAAAATAGTAGACCACATTTTATATAAAATTGACCAAATAGTTGCATGTCAAAAGCTTTTGATCCACCTCTCGTGAAAAAACAATTTCCATTTTTTGAGTGCCCAAAATGAGATTTTTTGTGAAGGACCTACCATATATTTGTTGTAAAATTGGACCAAATCAATTTTCTAAAATACTAGGCCATATTTAATGCACAATTGACCAAATTGCTGGGTGTAAAAAGTTTTGATCAACCTCTCGTGAAAAAGACAAATTCCCGCCGATTCAGCTGGAAGCGGGTCAAATTTGAACTGTAGCTGCCTCGTAGTTTGCTCTTTATTTTTTCAAAAAATCATTTATAGATACATAAGTATCTATTTAATCATAGAAACATCAAAAGTTTTCCAAGATTCAACCACTAGCTAGGAACGGTCAAGCCCGCCGTTTTGACCGCATTTTGAAACGGGCATAAAAAATTCAAAAAAATTGGAAAACCTTTGCATTGTGTCATTATATATGACCAAGTTTCCAGGAAAAATAATAAACTTGTAATACGAAAATTATTTTAAAAAAGTGTTCTCGGAAATGCGCTATCATGCATGAAGATTCATGGCTTTCAAGCCAAATGATCAATCTTATGGCCACATTCATGGCATAGTTTGTTCAAATGATCTCATATTGTGCACAAGGGTGCATATTGGAATTCCAAACAATGTTGCTTTGGGGAGTTTTCACTTTCATTGCACAAAAGAGCCATTTTCCATTTTTCGAGTGCCCCAAATGAGGTTTTTTTGTGAAAAACCTACCAAATAATTATTGCAAAATTAGACCAAATCAATTTTATAAAATACTAGGCCATATTTAATACACAATTGATCAAATGGTTTGGTGTAAAAAGTTTTGATCCATCTCTGGTGAAAAAGACAAATTCCCGCCGATTCAGTTGGAAGCGGGTCAAATTTGAACTGTAGCTGCCTCGTAGTTTGATCTTTATTTTTTTCAAAAATCATTTCTAGGTCCATAAGTATCTATTTAATCATAGAAACATCAAAAGTTTTCCAAGATTCAACCACTAGCTAGGAACAGTCAAGCCTGCCGTTTTGACCGCATTTCGAAACGGGCATAAAAAATTCGAAAAAAAACAAAAAATTGGAAAACCTTCGCATTGTGTCATTATATATGACCAAGTTTCCAGGAAAAATAATAAACTTGTAATACGGAAATTATTTTAAAAAAGTGTTCTCAGAAGCGAGCTATCACGTGTGGAGATCAATGGCTTTCAAGCCAAATGATCAATCTTATGGCCACATTCATGACATAGTTTGTTCAAATGATCTCATATTGTGCACAAGGGTGCATATTGCAATGGAAAACAATGTTGCCTAAGGAAGTTTTCTTTTTCTTTGGACGAAAGAACCATTTTCCATTTTTCGAGTGCCCAAAAGGAGGTTTTTTTGTGAAGGACCTCCCAAATAATTGTTGCAAAATTGGACCAAATCAATTTTCTAAAATAGTAGGGCATATTTAATGCACAATTGACTAAATAGTTCGGTGTAAAAAGTTTTGATCACCTCTGG
Organism: Triticum dicoccoides; assembly: GCF_002162155.2. NCBI lineage: Eukaryota > Viridiplantae > Streptophyta > Magnoliopsida > Poales > Poaceae > Triticum > Triticum dicoccoides. The sequence goes on from NC_041385.1 coordinate 17,459,077, forward strand.
TGAAAAAGACAAATTCCCGCTGATTCAATTGGAAGCGGGTCAAATTTGAACTGTAGCTGCCTCGTAGTTTGCTCTTTATTTTTTCGAAAAATCATTTATAGGTACATAAGTATCTATTTAATCAGAGAAACACCAAAAAAATTCCAAGATTCAACCACTAGCTAGGAACGGTCATTCCCACCGTTTTGACCGCATTTTGAAACGGGCATAAAAAATTCAAAAAAAATCAAAAAATTGGGAAACCTTCGCATTGTGTCATTATATGTGGCCAAGTCCCCAGGAAAAATAATAAACTTATAATACGGCATTTATTTTAAAAAAGTGTTCTAAAAAACGAGCTATCACGTGTGGAGATCAATGGCTTTCAAGCCAAATGATCAATCTTATGGCCACATTCATGGCATAGTTTGTTCAAATGATCTCATATTGTGCAAAAGGGTGCATATTGGAATGGCAAACAATGTTGCCTAAGGAAGTTTTCTTTTTCTTTGGACGAAAGAACCATTTTCCATTTTTCGAGTGCCCAAAAGGAGGTTTTTTTTGTGAAGGACCTCCCAAATAATTGTTGCAAAATTGGACCAAATCATTTTTCTAAAATACTAGGCCATATTTAATTCACAATTGACCAAATGGTTGGGTGTCAAAAGTTTTGATCCACCTCTGGCGAAAAAGACAAATTCTCGCCGATTCAGATGGAAGCGGGTCAAATTTTAACTGCAGCTGCCTCATAGTTTACTATTTATTTTTTCCAAAAATCATTTATAGTTATATAAGTACCTATTTAATTATAAATACATGGTTTTGTGGCGATACGTCGAGGTTTGGGCGGTGGCTGAGGCCCCCAACTCTAGAGCGCGTAAACTCGCATGCCCGCCGCGTGGTCACCGCGTGACCGTGGCGTTGCCATGTGTTCTGGGCAGCCTAGGCATGTCTACTGGGTTGGGCACTCCCCAAGTAGGTACTAGGAAGAAATTTACAACATAACATTCTCACGAGGAGACCGATCGATGCTCAAACATGAATTAGCAGCCAAGTGTTTGATTAGCGGTACGGTAAATGTACATGGCTAATGGGTGTGAGTATTGGCTGAGGATGATCAGTTACTAAGAAGACCGTCTTCACAAATTTTCAGCTCAAAAGGAGGAGCCTAGGTGGTACTTGCTTTGCAAACTACCACACTGGACATAACTATAAATGTTGAAGCTCGGCTCAAAATAATGAATGGATTGAGCTGGCATTTGGTGGAGGATGGTTATTTGGGCATAGGAAAGCACTATAGAAAATGGATACTATTTGGACATGTCAAAGTGGTACTTCCTTCACAAACTGCTGCTATGAACAGAATAGGAAAATGAATATTGTTGAGTTATTTTTGAACTAGGCAAAGAAGGTTTTTGACATATTTGATGAAGATATGATCCAAACAATTTACGAGAATTATTTGGGAATTTTTGGAATAACAGAAATATAGGTTGCTTCACAACCTAGGGCAAAAACTGCCACATGGACATGACACATAGGCAAAACTGATGAGATGGCGCCTAGTCATCACAACCCACCATAATCTACAAGGCTATGACCATCTATATTGGTCGTTAACAACTAGAAATAAGGCAGCGGACCAGCCCTGTTTGCTTTGTGACCATTCCGTGTAAGGAAATTACGACCTTTCTGACCAAAATGGTCGGAATGGTTTAGGGTTTGGAGCCCCCCGAATAGCTTTTGACCAATTGGTCTCAAATGGTCATAGATCTATGACCAATTCTTCCAAGGTCACTGATAGAAGGTCACTAGTTGACATATTTCTTTTAGTGGACGTGGATCCCTCCGAAGGGGACCCGGTACCCGTACTCAATTGAGCCGGCGTCAGGGCCCCAGCCTTCGTCGTTGATGTAAATCTTGCCGCGACGACTTTTGGTCATCCGGCCCACTGCGTATCCCTTGAGCCCTTCGAAGTTGTCCTTCAAGAACTCAAATCCACCGTGCGCTGGCCCCACGATGGGCGCCAACTGTCGTGGAATTGTCACGTCAGATGTCCTCGTGAAAGGACTTAGTTGTGGAGCCATCGCAACTAGGAAGCTTGAAGGGGTTAATCGGGACAAGGGGCACGAGAGGTTTTTATACTAGTTCGGCCCCTTACGGTGAAGGTAAGGCCTACGTCTAGTTGGGTTGGTATTGATGTCTCAATGACCAGGGAGCGAGATACGCTATACCCGGCTCTTGATGAGTTGTTTCTTGCCCTAAGCCGCCAGCAGGTCGTCCCCTTATATACTCGGGTTGACGCCCTCTGGCTTACAGAGTCCCGACCGGCTTATAAACAGTGTCCGGCTCGGTGACTAATTAAATCTATCTTATGATACAAGTCATGCCATTATGGCGGTTTACTATAATGGGCCTTAAGTCGCCTATGGGCTTAAGCCCTTTAATGAACCGCCGTCTTCATGCTTGGTTTTGGGCTTCCCTCTGGTAAGTCTTCTTTGCGTAACCCGGCGCCTCCTGGGCGGCTTACTCAAATAGTTACATCCCCAACACTATCCCTAACAACACCAAACACCGTGAACTTTCAAATTATTCCTGTGCCTAACAAGGATTCATCTTCAAAAATGAATATGGTGTATCCCATATTGCTGCATGAAGGTGGTAAATTACTTGGAATGTACATACATGTAAACCCAGAAATAAAGCCGTTGACAGCAAATCCACTCGATTTTAGTGTGTTCGACTAAAATTCCCTGCGGCCATATTGTTTTCCGAATCCACCTAACACAGAAGGGAAAACTACCTTTCATCTCTACAGTTCATTTAGGGCTGACAATAATGTGTTACACGACACATTTTCTTACATTAACTATAACACATCCCCTACATTGAAGAAGTATGTGTTCTGCTAGGACTCTAAAGAAGGGAAGATGTCACTTTTTTTTTACTCAGCAACAATCCTAGAACAGAAACATATTCCACGTACAATATTCATAACCTTTCATAGAAAAATTATAACACAACCCAATATAAGGGAAGACAATGTATACATGACTAGCCTTTTCACAGACGGTCTCTGCAGGATGGTGTCAAAGATGCTTGATTTCTTTGAATTGTTGAAAGCATTCAATAGTTGTTTCCTCCTTTTGTTTTCTAGTCGATGTTTCCTTAACGCTTCCCTGAGAGGCATGTGGTACAAGTGGGTATGATTCTTCAGCCCGGTTCCACCTACTTTATTTGCCAAGTAAAATAGCCCACCCTGCAAGCGGCGCTCTTTGTATCTTTGGATGCTATGTCTGATAGTTTGCATTGAGCTGTCGATGGCGAGGCGATGCTCTTCGTAAGCTTCCCAAGTAAGCATGCCGTCCCTCACGCGTTCATTGTAGTCCTGGGGCGCTGATCTAAAAAGGACGCGTTTGTATGATTCACGGTACAACGATGTGGTCCTGAGCTGAAGGTGTCGGTTGACAAATGGGAAGGTGCCATACTCGTCGCTGCGGCAAAGTCTAAAACTTTTTCTTGGCATCTTGAATTTTTTTCTTTCCATGGCTTTTGCTGCACAATATAAAAAAGAGACTCTTAATCAGCATTGATGCTCAAAATATAATGAAGGACGGGACTACCAAGATCGATTCGTGAAATTCACAATGCTCCTCCGGAAAAAAATTCATGTCAACCCATGTAAAAAGGTGAGGATTATACCTGACGTCTCGGTTCCCACCGCTGCTAGTCTCCTTCAATCCACCCATACGAGCGCAGATGCTCGAGAACGATCGATGTGTTCGCCGCCTGCTGATATACGTACTCTGCTGGGTCCTTGGCGAGGTTTTTATATACAACAAAAGCAAGGCTGACTGTGCTTATATATAGAAAGTCCAATCCGAACTCGTACCCGTCACAGCTACCAACCGTACAGGTGGAGGAGTCCTTACCTGATTAGGCACATGAGGAGACGCAGAAAATAGTAAGTATTCCTTCGATGCGCCGTCGGACCAGCATAGACCCACCGACCTTTCCTTTATGCGTATAACCTGCTCGGTCTCACCGCAAAAGAAAAAAAAAACCTTCTCGGTTTAGGGCATCTCAAAATAAATCATCAAACAAATGCCACCAAATATCCACAAACATGCAGGAAGATAAAGTGGGCACCTGGTTTGATTTTCACTATGAAAAGATTCCACATTTTTGCTTTGAGTGTGGAAGATTCACTAGTGCAGAACTGGGCAATAGCACCGGTTCGGAGCCAGTGGCATTATAGCCTAATTGGTGCCTTCGGAGCACGATGACAATTGGAAGTGGTTTTCATGGGGGCGGTAGCGGGTAATAGTATTCTCCCTTCGGATTTATGACCTGGTCGAGCAAAAATCCCGCTATTTCCTCTTGAAGTGCTTCTACGTGCTCCGTTTCTAGGAGCTTCGCCCGCACCTCTCTGAACTGTTAAGAAGGAGATAAATATGCATGTGTATTAGTTGTGTGACTAGATATCGATAATGGTGTAAAAATTGTAAATAGTGTTTTGACAAGCGTACCCATTCCTGTCTTTGAGATCTGCTCCTTTCGGACGCTATCATGCGAATGTTCTTGCAAACGCAAAATGCACACAGATCAGTCCCCTGCGCCTGCTTCAGGACCTTTACGAGAATGAAATTTGATCAGATAATAATTAATCAAGCATGATAATTAAAGAGATGGCAGCTAGCTAGCTAGCTAGTACTACTTAATTACTTACCTTGGGTCTTCCCCATTTAAGTTTTTCTTTCCAGTCGCCGTCCGTGACCCTGATGAACCTTGCCCAAGCCCTGCCCGCCGACAAAGAAAATGAATAAAGGGGTTATTAAATAGTTCATATCATGAAATGACGAACTAAATAGGCCGAGATATATAATTAATAATGATTGAAATTACCTGTTGACTATCCCAAACAAGATGTTATAGTCAGTTTGCCTCGATGTGTTTGCCGCCTGCAGATATACGTACTTAGCTGGGTCCTTGGCGAGGTTTTTGTTATATACTCGTACAACAAAAGCAAGGCTGATTGGAGTCCAATCCGAACACGTACCCATCACAGCTACCAGCCGTACAGGTGGAGGAATCCTTGCCTGATTAGGCACATGAGGAGACGCAGAAAATAGTAAGTATTCCTTCGATTCGCCGTTGGAATAGACCCACCGACCTTTCCTTTATGCCTATATAATCAGCTCGGTTTCCCGGGAAAAAAAACCCTGCTCAGTTTAGGGCATCTCAAAATAAATCATCAAATAAATGCCATCAAATGTCGGCGAACACATTCAAACATGGGTTCAAACATATTCATGACATCCAATGGTGATCACCAGATGTCTCAGTCACATCCGTTCAGTTTCTGAGTACTGAAAACAAAACGAGATAAAAAAAAGGTGGCAAAGATAATAAAGATGGATCTTTTTTTTGGCTTGGAATACTTTGATAAAGGATTACATTGGGGCACAGTATAATTATAGTCGGTCAGATGGGGAAAGGATCCTCACTTCCACCAGTCACTTTTTCTTTTAACCGTACGATCAACATCCAACAGCCATCAAGTGCGCATTGTTCTTCTTCTTTTCTTTCTTCTTCCTCCGCCGTGATGTTTTCTCCTACCCCCTATCCTATCCTATTAGAAATAAATGGGCTTGACCCACTAACAATTTCTGAAATCTCAAAGTGGCCCATGTATAAAATAGCAAGTGGTGATTCTAAAGTTTAGTACCACCCTGAAAGTTGAGGAAGTGAGAGACCTCTTTATATAGTTGGTTCTCTACACTACACATATTGAGGTCTGAAGTAGAGAAATAAGAGGCTGCATGTGTGTGCGCTCGGCTCTCCATTTTATTTTTTATGTCTTGGCAGAAAAGTTAATTGATTTTTGTCCGGTAACTATACGAGTTAGAACCCAAGTCGGTTTGAGATCATGACAGCGACACGATACCGACTCTGGTCCTCTTATACGTACTGCTACTGGGCCGCAAACAAAGATACATAAAAAACACCTAGGTTTTTGCCTTATCTTGCAACTTGCGCCGCCACCGTAGTCTACTCTATCCCGAACACCGGCGTGGGGGAGAGCAGGTGTTCAAAACCGTTCGTTCTTGCAATCCTTCATCGGGAGAGCATGAATTTCGTTTTTTGGTTTTTTGGGAAGCGCTCTGCGCGACTACCCAAGTTTGTCATTATGGGTCGTCTTCCGTACAAGTAGAGCAGTGCTACTTATCATCGTCGTCGGCAACAGATCGTCGCCAACAACGTCGATCCTGCAGCAACTAATGAACCGTATCGTCCATCGTGATATATTCATGTGTCTACCTATAGTTGCTGTTACATGTGCAATGTTGTTGTGCATGTTTTTCTATTCATCTAGTATGTGCATTGGAGTTGAACATACAGTGACAGACAAACAGCAGGAGGATTTGTGTTCACACCTTTCTGTCCACCCAGGTGCCTCTGGATTGACTCTGTCAGTCGACTGAGCCGACCTCGTCGGTGATGCATCCCGACGATGGCGGTCTCCAACTCCTGTCATATCATTCCCATGGCCGCCGAGTTGTTGAGCACGACCAGACCCAGTATTCGAGTCCGCAGGAACGGCAAGGCTTTCCCACGCCGTGAGGACTTATGTCATGTCATTCCCATGGCCGCTGTGAAGACCCTGCCGGCCTGCTTTCCCACGAACACGACCTGCATCCAATCCGGAATGAAAGAGGTGGAATAGCGGTGATGGCTGACGGGGGAGGAGAGAAGGGAGATGGAGGAGGATGGGGAGGGAGGGTGTGATAGCTGCGAGGATCATGGAGAAAGGGGGCTAGGGTTTGGCTCGTGTGAACGAGACAACGAGGACGGGATTGTGTGTGGTGCGGGCGCAGATCTGGTTGCGGGCTAAGCTCGTAGGTGAGAGAATGGGAGATGAGTGGGCGCCGGCAGTGGGGTATAGGGCGGAGGCCGGGGTTGGGGGAGAGGAGGAGGCGGCTGGGTTTTTTTTTAAATGATAAGGCGGCTGGGTTGGGAGAATAGAAAGAGGAGGAAGATAGCGTCGGGCCGGCGGCTGGTTGGGTTTTTTAGGGAGGGAGAAAAAACTAGTTCGAAGAGGGTGGTGGGAGGAGAGACAAAAAAACCAGACAAGATAGATAGGTGGGAGATGAAACGAAAAAAAAAAAATCACGGGTACCGACCTACCAACTCTCCCTTAAAGAGTAGAGAAAATTATCCCTAACAACACCAAACCCCGTCAACTTTCAAATTATCCCCATGCCTAACAAGATCCGGCTTCACAAAAGAATACGGTGTGTCCCATATCGTGGCGTGAAGGTGCTTAATTACTTGGAATGTACATACGATACAAGGTAACCCCTAAATAAAGTCGTTGACAGCAAATCCTCACGATTTTGATGCGTTCGACCAAAATTCCCTGCTGCCCTGTTGTTTTCCGAACCCACTAAGAATATGTACACAGAAGGGAAAGCTACCTTTCATCTCTACAGTTCATTTAGGGCTGACAATAAATGTGTTATACGACACATTTTCTTACATGAACTACAACCCATCCCGTACATTGAAGAAAAGATGTGTTCTGCTAGGTCCTAGAGGAGACTCTCAAGAAGGGAAGATGACACAATTTCTTTTACTTTTTCTAACTCAGCAATAAGACTAGAACACAACCATACTCCACACTATTCATGAGCTTTCATAGAAAAATTATAAGGCAACCCAATACAAGGGAAGACACTGTATACATGACTAGCCTTTTCACATATGGTCTCTGCATGATGGTGTCAAAGATGCTTGATTTCTTTGAATTGTTGAAAGCATTCAGTAGCTGTTTCCTCCTTTTATTTTCTTGTCGATGTTTCCTTAACGCTTCCCTGAGAGGCATTTTGTACAAGTGCGTATGGGTAGTCAGCCTGGTTTCGCCTAAATCATGCGCAAAGTAAAATAGCCCAGCCTGCAAGCGGCGCTCTTTGTATCTTTGAATGCTATGCCTGATAGATTGCATTGAGCTTTCGATGGCGAGGCGATGCTCTTCGTAAACTTCCCACGTAAGCATGCCATCTCTCACGAGTTCATCGTAGACCTTGAGCGCTGATCTAAAAAAGATGCGTTTGTACGATTCACGGTACAACGATGTGGTCCTGAGAATAAGGTGCCCGTTGACCATTGGGAAGGTACCGTTCTCCTCCCTTCGGCAAAGTCTAAAACTTTTTCTTGGCATCTTGAATTTTTTCTTTCCATGACTTTTGCTGCACAATATAAAATGAGACTCTTAATTAGCCTTGATGCTCAAAATATAGCGAAGGACGGGACTACCAGGATTGATTCGTGAAATTCACGCATGCTCCTGGGAAAAAAATTCATGTCAACCCATGTAAAAAGCTGAGGATTATACCAGACGTCTCGGTTCCCACCGCTGCTAGTCTCCTTCATCAATCCACCCATAAGAGCAGATGCTCGAGAACGATCGATCTGTCTGCCGCGGCCGATATATGTACTCAGCTGGCTCCTTGGCGAGGTTTTTTATATACAACAAAAGCATGGCTGATTGTGATTATATATGGAGGTCCAATCCGAACTCGTGCCCGTCATAGCTGCCAGCCGTACAGATGGAGGAATCCTTACCCCGATTAGGCACAGCAGGAGACGCAGAACATGGTAAGTATTCCTTCGATTCGCCGTCGGACCAGCATAGACCCACCGACCTTTCCTCTCTATACGTATAACCTGCTCGGTTTAGTGCATCTCAAAATAAATCATCAAACAAATGCCACCAAATTTCCGCAAACACATTCAAACATGGGTTCAAACGTATTCATGGACAGCCGCCCGGGTATAGGCCATCCAATGGTGATGGTGATCATCAGATGTCTCAGTCACATCCGTTCAGTTTCTGAGTACAGAAAAACAAAAAGAGTTAAGAAAAAGGTGCCAAAGATAATAAAGATGGATCAATTTTTTTGGCTTGGAATCATTTGAGCACAGTATAATTACAGTGGATCAGCTGGGGAAAGGATCCTCACTTCCGTCAGTCACTTTTTTCTTTTAACCGTACGATCAATATCCAACAGCCATCAAGTGTGCAATGTTCTTCTTCTTTTGTTTCTTCTTCCTCCGCCCTGATGTTTTCTCCTACCCCGTAACCTATCCTGTTAGAAATAAATGGGCTTGAGCCATTAACAATTTCTGAAATCACAAAGTAGCCCTTGCATAAAATAGAAAGTGGTGATTCTAAAGTTTAGTACCACCCTGAAAGTTGAGGAAGTGAGAGACCTCTTTATATAGTTCGCTCTCTACACCACACTTATTGAGGTGTGAAGGAGAGAAATAAGAGACCGCATGCATGTGCGCTCGCCTCTCCATTTCATTTTTTGATGTCTTGGCAGAAAAGTTAATTATTTCTCGTCTAGTAAGTATACGACTTAGAATCCAAGTCGGTTTGAGATCATGATCGCGACACGATACAGCCTCTGGTCCTCTTATATGTACTACTACCGGGCCGCAGCCAAAGATACATCGAAAACACTTAGGCCTCATTCGGTTTGGAGGATTTTCATAGGAAAAACATAGGAACAAGAATTCCAGAGGAAATTTTTCTATAGATGCATTCGGTTTATAGGAAAGGCGTACGGGAATATCGTAGGAATACTATTCATTTCCTGTGTTTTTGGAGGAAACTAGACATCCACTCAAAGCTCATTTTACACCTCGGAACGAGACAAGTCAATTCCTTAGGATGGCGAGTGTCATCCTATCAAATTCCTATACTAATCCTAATTCCTACATTTTAGTTTCCTCCAAACGGAATGAGCCCTTAGGGTTTTGCCTCATCTTGCAACTTGCGCCGCCATCATAGTCTACTTTATCCCGAACACCAGCGCGCGGGAGAGCAGGTGCCTGAAATCGTTTGTTCTTGCAACCCTGCATCGGGAGAGCGTGAATTAGGTTTTTTGGGAAGCGCTCTGCGAAACTGCCCAAGTTCGTCATCATGGGTCGTCTTCCGTCCAAGTCGGGCGGTGCTACTTATCTTCGTCTTCAGCAACAGATCGTCGCCAACATCGTCACCAACAACGTCGATCCCGCAACAACTAATGAACCGTACATCCATCGTGATATATTCATGTGTCTACCTATAGTTGTTGTTACATGTGCAATGTTGTTGTGCATGTTTTTCAGTTCATCTAGTATGCTAGATTGTTGCATGCTATTTTCTATTAGAGTCATAAAGTACTTACTGGAATTAATCATGATTTGTTCATCTAATCGATGGGGACTAAACAACCCTAATCCATAAAATACTAATCGGAACAAAGGCATCGGGATTCTCCTCCCCGCAACCGCTCACCGGAGCGGAAGGCAGAGGGAAGGCGAATCCATGGGGTCGCCGGCTGGAGTGAGAGTTTGCTTTGACCGCCTAAGGTCTGGGGAATTTTCGATCGGGGGACGAGGAGACGAACGCTTGCGAGACGCCTATGATCTGTACTTTTTGAAAAAGGAAAAAATTGTATTGCTTTTGTATAAGGAACAAAAATCTTATCCGTATAAGGCTAGAACTCAGGACTCAGGAGCCTCTTCTATATATATATCTATACAATTTCCGTTCCGTAGTGTGCGATCGATCTGTTGGAATTAATTAAGCAGGCCGTGGTACTTTTGTCCGAGTAGTATTATAGGAATTCTAATCCAATCCGTACGTGGCATAGCACATATACCTAGCACCACCGTGCGTTTCCAGCCGGACGAGATCTAGCAAGCCTCCGGCGAGATCAGTCGACACCAGGTTCTGGCCGGAAAGCAATCGGCACAAAGCCGCAAGCTTGTGCTACGAACGCGCTCTCGCCGGAAAAGTCGGTTATGATGGTCGTCCCCGCGGCGGCATCTCCGAATCTTTACTTGCTCGACCTCGTGAAAACCGGCCGCAGGTTCATCGACCGTGGCCTCGTTCTCGCGGACGGCCAGGTGGACAACATCTATCTCCCTGTCGACACTTTCAAGCTTCTGCGAATCGATGACAGTGTTGAGTACAAGAACGTCGGCGACATCAAGGTGGTCGACAGGAGCCACCTGTATCCTGGACAGGTGGTTGGGTCGGCATCCGACATGGGCGGCCAGATCGGCGTCGTCACCGGCGTCAACACCATGCTCAGCCTAGCCAAGCTCGACAACAACGGCGTGCCGGCCAAGGTCATCAGGGGGGTGTCCCCGTCTAGCCTGCGGCGCGTCAGGAGCATCAACCTTGGAGACTTTGTCGTGTCCGGGCCGTGGCTCGGCCGTGTCGTCGAGGTGTCGATCGACGTCGATGTGTTGTTCGATGACGGAGCTGTTTGCAGGATCACCGACGCAGAGTCTACGAACCTGGCGAGAGTGCATGAAAGCGGCACCATGGTGACCATGCATCGCCGCCAAATGAACAGTGTATTGCACCAGGGGCAGCACGTCACCTTGCCAGGCGCTTGTTCACTCTTCAAGGATGCTCGCTGGCTTAATGGCTACTGGCATCCTTACCGACAAGTAGGCACCATCATGAAGGTGGAGACGGCCGGCATCCTCGTCTACTGGGTTGCATCCAGACATTGTGGCACCGACAAGGGGCTAGTGGAGGCATCCGCTCCTCCAGCCTACCAGAACCCAGATGATCTTACGTTCTTCTGCGCCTCATACAATTGCTGCTGGGGGCTTGCTGACCGTTGTTTTTTTCTAGAAACTAGTTCCACCAAAGAGGATCAAGCTTGTGCTCCTGATCAACACGATGGTGACGATGATGATTATGATGATGATGATAAAGATGATGATGATGATGATAAAGATGATGATGAGGCAGAGGAGGACGGGGAGAAGGAATACAACGCATGCTCAGAAGACAATCAAGAGGTGTGTGATGGATCAACCTCTCAGGTGGTACCACCCACCGAGCAGAAGGATGCGGGGTTTTATCGGAAGCAGCTAAGGAAGGTCGTCTTTGAGGGCCATAGACGAGCGCAACGGCCACAAGTCATGAGACATGTCGAGGTGGAGTTTCCAATGGTCGTCGCCGACACCTGCACCACCGTCGATGTGTTGTGGCAGGATGGCACACGACAACATGGCAGACGTTCAGCGACCGTCGTTCCCTTTGGGATCTGGAATGAGCAAGAGTTCTTCCCGGGACAGCGTGTTGTCGCCAACGTTCTTCCTATTAGCGCTGCCGTTGAAGCTACTGGTGACCATGATGATGTGACAACTACTAGCGTCAACAATAACATTGATGCGTCCGGAATTGGACCAACGGAGCGTGTGGGAATCGTCAAGAGCCTGCAATACGAGGACCAGACGGTTTGTGTATCATGGTTCAAGACGTCAGGGCACCCAGATGAGGCTAGGGAGGTCGACTGCGACCAAACTGTCAGTGCTTACGACCTAAAATTGGACTCTAACCACTCTGCTTACTATGGTGACATTGTCATTCGTGTCCTACCATCGGGATCAACAGATGACGGTGAAAGTGCACCCTTGATATTGGGAAACAAGAAGAAAAATGTCGTTCCCGCCGATCTTTCATGGGTGGGGCGGGTAGTTGAACTTCCTAGTGGGCACATCCAAGTCAAGTGGGGTGATGGTAGCACGTCAACGGTACGTGGATAGTTTCTAGTACCTTTCTTAGATCTACATATATGTTACGTTCTCTACTCAACTTTGTTGATTTGTTTGGGCGTGCTGCAGGTATCGCCCGATGAGATCGTTGTCGTCAAGGACGAGCACTACATGGACCTATTGCTTGAAATGGGCGACTGGGTAGAGGACGATGGCATCGATGACGCACCCGAAGAACCGGTTGCTGCCAATACGGTATATATCTATCTTTCTAAACATTGTCCACTTCGACAAACAATGAGGTGTGGGGACTATTTTGGTTTCTCCTGGTAGGCAGCAAAGTACTATTTATTCTATGATAAATGATTATATGGAAAGCGTCAGCCCGGCAATTGATGTGGTTATATGTGTTATCTTATTTTAGGACATTGATCTTCAGAATCTAGATAATGATGTCGAAAGCGTCAGCCCGGCAATGTCAAGGACAAGCCTTTTAGGTTTTCCATTCCGGTCTTTGCTCCAATTGACCAGTGACGTGGTAGCTCGAGGTAAAGGATACCTGATGAACTGGCGGCCCTCGTCGTTGTCACCAAGCTCAGAGTTACCCGCGCCCGCAAACGATGATAGTATCGGTGGTGCTGCTGCAATGGGGACCAACGATGCTGCTGTAGATTTGACTTGTCACGGTTTTGCCGGGGGGATGAAGGCTGCGGATGCTACCTGTTGCTTTCCACGTTTCGATGTACTGCAGATGAGCCCTCTGGATCACCACTACCTTGAGATTACGGACCAGGTAATTATATATATGTTAGAAAATGATGAAGAACGGAGGTAATTAAGGTTAGAGTAAGGGATGTTTACATGCACAGTATGGTTTGTCTAACGGTGGAATCCATCTTATGGCATTCTTTTTTTAATGCAAAACTAAACTCTCTGACTTAAAATAAGTAAATGACCACACAACATGTTACAACTCATTATAAAACGAATTTTACTAACTGAAGAACTTTAATCAATACTCTTTTTTTCAAGGAAATGCAGGGCGCTAGTCGTGGGAAGAGTTGGGCCAAAACAGTGCAAAAGGAATGGAAAATTCTGGAGAACGACTTACCAGGTATGTGAGTGCACCTGAAAATACACGGTCCATATGCTTGGCTACAAATGAATAGCCAACCATTTAATGTGCAGAAACCATCTACGTGCGAGCATTCGAGGACCGCATGGATCTGCTTCGGGTGGTGATGGTGGGTGTGAGCGGGACACCATACCATCATGGCCTTTTCTTCTTCGATCTGCAGCTACCTCCGTCATACCCGTCTGCCCCACCGCAAGTGTACTACCACTCCTTCGGCTTACGGCTCAATCCCAACCTCTATGAGTCTGGTACGGTGTGCCTCAGCTTGCTAAACACATTCGGTGGCGAGGGCACCGAGGTCTGGTCCTCGACGACATCAAACCTCCTCCAAGTCGTTGTCTCCATCCAGGGCCTTGTCCTCAATGACCAACCATACTACAACGAGGCCGGGTATGGAACATTGGTCAACAAACCAGAGGGTCGCCGCAATGCGCTGCCCTACAATGAGAATGCTTACCTGCTTACCCTTCGGACAATGCAACATCTTTTACGTCGACCACCTCAGGGATATGAGGAATTCGTTAAGGAACACTTCTGCCTTCGGGGAAGGTTTGTGCTCAGGACATGCAATGCGTGGTTGCAGGGAAATAGTGTCGACAATGCTCATGACACTGAAGCAAGTAGGAAGCGGTCGTGCTCGGCTGGGTTAAGGCTTGCACTCACCAACGTGGTGCCAAGCCTCATGACAGCCTTCACAGAGATCGGAGCCGAGGGATGCGAAGAGTACCAGTAGCTATGAATCAAATTGCCATGTGCTGCAACTCACTAGAGAGACGAGTATGTGATGGTGAGACCTTTGCTACACCTACAGATTAGATTGGATTAGTTGAAATGAGGGATACGCAGATATATGATTTTTGGTGATGGTGGTTGTTTTGTAATCGTTCACTTTTTTGTTCTACAACAATCTATACGTACTCCTATTTGCTTTATTTTCTTGGTACACATAGGTTACGAATTTTGCTATTGCTTATTAATTCGTCTACAAAGGGAGGTCTGGTACGGTAAAGTGGGGAAATATGCTTCCCTGCCACAGCTTTATAATCACTTCCAAAAGTAATAATTTTGGTTAGCATATAAGATGGTTCCAAAAGTATATCATAGCCATGTTAAAACAAATGTCATTCTGTTTAGAACCTTGTTCTATACCTTCTCGTATTTGTCTAATCACAAATTGTCATGCTGCATATATACCAAAACCCCTATTTCCCGTCAAGATTTTCTCACCACGTTTACCCACTTGTCTTGCCGGGATGTATGGACCTATGGTTATGTGACGCGTGTATTTCTTTGGTACCCCATTGGGTAGAATTCACTGTGGCTTTTGGCTTCCGTTGGTAAATTTTCTTAACGTGTTTTGTGTTTGTGTGTGTACGCCACGTACGGTGTGGGCCGTGTTTCTCCCGTTGACCCAATTGTGCAGTCTTTCCTGCGTGTGTCTTGCTGCATGCATGGGCTTATATGTGTTGGGCTTCCTTGTCATCCTCCCGTCATCCTTGGCTCGCGTGTGTATGTTTGGGTGACCCACGTGTGCCATCAACTGATGTTTTAATCGGTGCCGCTTAGCTCGGCCGATATGTGTTGGCTCGCGTGTCTATGTTTGGGTGACCCACTTGCTGCATGCATGGGCTTATATGTGTTGGGCTTCCTTGTCATCCTCCCGTCATTCTCTCCAAACATTCCTTGCCAACGAACGATATAAGAGCACACCGACATATGTCTGACTCGGCCAGCTGCGGATTGTGTGGAGCCCCAGATTCATGGAGGCATTCCTTAGTGGCATGTACTGCATCAAGATGCATTTGGGCGTTAAGTGACAGCGAGCTAGCACATAAAATGATGACGGTGGAGGAGCCTTCTACAAAGCATTGGCTGTTTATTCTGAAGGGAACACTCTGAGCATGACATGTTTGTACTTCTACCAATCACTCTGTGGACCATCTGGTCGGCCATCGCGTGTCTATGTTTGGGTGACCCACTTGCTGCATGCATGGGCTTATATGTGTTGGGCTTCCTTGTCATCCTCCCGTCATTCTCTCCAAACATTCCTTGCCAACGAACGATATAAGAGCACACCGACATATGTCTGACTCGGCCAGCTGCGGATTGTGTGGAGCCCCAGATTCATGGAGGCATTCCTTAGTGGAATGTACTGCATCAAGATGCGTTTGGGCGTTAAGTGACAGCGAGCTAGCACATAAAATGATGACGGTGGAGGAGCCTTCTACAAAGCATTGGCTGTTTATTCTGAAGGAAACACTCTGAGCATGACATGTTTGTACTGCTACCAATCACTCTGTGGACCATCTGGTCGGCCAGGCGGAAGGCAATACACGAGGGAATTTTTCAAAGCCCACAATCCACACAAGCATTTATCCACAAGTTCATAGATGATCTACAGATAGTACAAGGTCAGCAAAACACACCAGCAGTCCGGGCAAATATACCCCCTACCTCTACACGGCACAGGGCCAAGGCACCACCACAGGGTTACGCCAAAATCCATGTTGACGCCGCTGTTAGGCATGAACGAGGTGGAGCAGCGGCAGCGGTATGCAGGGATGACAGAGGAAATTATCTGGGAAGCTCGGCGTTGGTTGTTTATGGTGTGTGCAACCCAACCACGCTGGAGGCAATAGCGTGTAGGGAGGCGTTTGCACTCGCGGAGGACCTGAACTTGATGAATTTCGTGATCTCCAGTGACTGCAAGCAAATGGTGTCCGACATCTCCAAAGGAACTTTAGGGCTCATGGGGCAATAATTAAGGAGATCAGGGCAAAAGCAACTTCTTTTAATTCTGTTTCCATCTTCGAGGGACGTGCTGTTAATTATGAAGCATGTAGATTAGCTCGTTTTTCTCTTTCTCAGGGTTTGAGACGCCACGTTTGGTTTGGTAGCCCCCATGACCCTCGTTGTATCCCACATCATGTGGATTTTGGTGATGAATAAAAGTTCTTTTCACCCCAAAAAAAAAAAAAAAAAAGCTCGGCCGATCTAGAAGCGCTGCCCTTGAGTGGTGTGTGTTTGTTTTTGATTTCCCCTTGTATCTCTCTGTTGGTTATAAATAGGCCGTCTGTTTCATAGCATTGTGTGCATCACTGGAGCCCTTCGCCCCCGTCGTGGTGGTGGAGAGTTGGTGCCTCCGAAGCCGACGTGAGGACGCCCCTTGCCCCTCCGCCTCAGCATCAACTACAGGATGACGAGCACTCGGCGGCTGCTTCTTCTTTGATGTCTACGTCGTGCCCTCTGCCGTCCGTGTTGGTTCACGGTAGTTTTCTCCGGAGCGACCTTCGTCGTTCGGGTCCTCCTCCTGGAGTCCATGGGGCTTTTGGATGTACGGGGTCGTGGTGTAAGCATGATGGAAGGTGCTGCTGGTGGCGTCTGTTTGATGATCATTTATCGTGTGCGAGTCGTGGTGGTCGTGCTCCCGTTGACTCCGTATCCGCTGGTTGGTTTGGTTTAACTGGTGGGCTTTTGTTAATCTTTCCTGCACGTGTTTGTTTGATCGCTTTTTGGGAAAGCCTCCTGTTGATTTTGTTGCCGATGAGTTTGCGTGATTGTGTTCTGTTCAAAAAAAATATTTTGTCATCAGTTACTACATGCATGCGGTTGTGTGGATTGTTGTTCAGCGTGTATATGTATGGTCTACCGTCGCTCTCTGCTGCTCAGTACTCCAGGCGAGCGCCACCGCCGGACAGACGAGAGTCCCGACCCCAAGGTCTGCGAGGTATCCCCTGATGTGCTGCTCCACGGCAAAACTGACGGCGACGAGCGCGTGGCTATGCTACTCCCATGCCTCAACTATCTTCTTCAGCAGTGCGGACTGTATTACTCTCGATTAAATAACTGCTTATGTGACCAGCCAGTGTATCCATGCAGCGATATATGTTCTCTCCTCTTAAGTTTTTTTGCGGGACACTTAATCTCTATTCCTAATGAACGAATTGGTTGAATAGTCCCCCCAACTTTCAACCGGTTTATTTTCAACCGGTTTATTTTCAACCGGTTTTTCTTCATCCCACCTCCCACCAGCCCCTCCCACCGGCTTTTCTCTTTTCTCGTCTGACCGGCAATACCCAACGTATTTATGGTAATCAATCATAATTAATCCACGTATAGTAATAAATCGATCTAGGTATGGTAAGGTCATAACTCAGGAAATTTTGAATATGGTAATTATATGATAATAAATGTAAATTACCTCAAAGGTTATCAATCCAGGTATGGTAAGGCCATAACTCGGGAAATATCGAATATGGTAATAAATTTAAATTACCACCAGGTATGGTAAGGCTATCCACGTATAGTAATAAATCATATAGTAATAAATCATAATTAATTCACGTATAGTAATAAATCAATCCAGATATGGTAAGGTCATAACTCAGGAAATTTTGAATATGGTAATTATATGGTAATAAATTTAAATTACCCCAAAGGCTATCAATCCAGGTATGGTAAGACCATAAATTGGGAAATATCGAATATAGTAATAAATTTAAATTACCCCAAAGGCTATTAATCCAAGTATGGTAAGGCCATAACTCGGGAAATATCGAATATGGTAATAAATTTAAATTACCACCAGGTATGGTAAGGCTATCCACGCATAGTAATAAATCATATAGTAATAAATCATAATTAATCCACGTATAGTAATAAATCAATCCAGGTATGGTAAGGTCATAACTCAGGAAATTTTTAATATGGTAATTATATGGTAATAAATGTAAATTACCCCAAAGGCTATCAATCCAGGTATGGTAAGGCCATAACTCGGGAAATATCAAATATGGTAATAAATTTAAATTACCACCAGGTATGGTAAGGCTATCGATCCAGGTATGGCACGCCCTCACCTGATCACCTATCACAATCTCCAGCCCCACGCACGCACCAAAGAACCCACCCGGCACCAAATGCAGCTCCTCTCGATCCCCTCGAGTAAACGCCGCCACCGTCGTGCGATCTTCCTGACACAGACGCTGTCGCCGCCTCCTTCCCACCTACGGCGTCCCCCACGTCCATGGTGACGGCGCTCGCGTCCTACACTGACCCTCCGCCTCATATAGGTTGGTCGTTGATGGAGTGGGATGTGCCGCTGCGGTTTGGGGAGGCGCAATCACGATCTGGTTGGGATCTCAGTGTGGACTCATTCTCTACGATGAAGGATGGCGCTGCCTCCCTGGCAAATGGGATCGGAGGAAGGGGCTCTACGTCGTGAATGTCGGCGAGGCAGCGGCCGAAGGCGAGCCCGATGGTGAGCACGGGTGTTCGTCCCATGAAATAGGCGGCCACGGAGGGCGGATCTGAGGCCACCCCAATCGCCGGTGGCCCTTCCTCCCATCGCTCATCGCCTCCATTTCTCTCTCCTCTAAATCTTTGTCGCCCCTGCCTGATTCTGGCCGACGCCATCCGGCTCTCGCATCGACCACCACCAGCACGGCTGCGGACGAGGCGCAACCGCAGACGCCGCCGCCGCCATCCTCATCCACCTCCTCCACCATCCTTCCCAGCCGTCGTCGGGGGCACCCGCCATCCGCGCTCTAGCCCACCCGCTCCCTCCTATCCCCTCCCCCTGCCTGCAAGCCCCGTGATCCATCGCACAGATGGCAGGTACTACAGCGACCTCCTCCCCAGCGGATCCGGCCTCCTCCGATGGAGATCCATCCTGGGCACCGCCTTATTCTCATGCGTGCACGTCTATATCAACGTCTCATTCCACCTCACCTGAGCCTTTACCTTCCCACCTCTGCTTCAGATCCACATCACTTTGCAAGGTATGTGCTTGATTGTTCCGAACTGGATCGATGGATTATGCAAGGTACATTGGGTGTCGTCATTGACGACAATTGTCACGCCATGCTACCATCGGAGGGGTCCCTCATCGATGATTAGGGTCTTCCGAACTGCACGAGCTCCATTGAGAAGGATGTTTTTAATTCTGGTTTTGCCTACATGCTTTCTTTGCCTATATCTACTTAGCTAATGTCTTCTTATAGATAGTAGCTGCTGAAGTGGTGATCAAAGTTGTTCACTATAAGGAAACAACCATGATAACAAAAGTGTATATTCCCTGACCTTTGACCTGAAGTACTTTTTCATTAGAAACTTGCAACAGCCAGGCATTGAAATTAGCAACAGCTTCGTACGTACTGAACTAATTTGCAGCAACACGTACTGAACTAAGTTAGGTTATGCTCATCGTTCCAACATGCTTAGTGATAACCACCTAGCAAGCTGATCAAACATGAAAAAATTGAAGTGCTACTGCTAATCGTACTATTCTGAATGTGAAAATCTATTTAATTGGCTCTTCTCTAATTGTACACTTGCATAAATCTCAGATCTTGCAAATTACAGTATAACCATAAAAGTCATGCTTTGACTCCTATAGGGCCTTTTGCACTTTAATATGACTAATAATTTGCCTTAATATTACAGATTGTATTACTACCTTTGTAAGTGAATGACATTCAAGAAGGTCATTAAATAAAGCCAATAAATCCTTCTGGTATTGAAGTGTAGGAAAGTTGAGACTATAAAACCAAAAGGCTATATTTACGTTTATTAGAGAAGGTTCTTTACTTTTTATAGGAAAACACAAAATGTTGCGATGTAGAGTCTAGGTGGTGGGCCTCCTTGATCCACTTGGTGGATGAGGGCGACTTCGGTCCTGGCACCCATAGTGCCAGTGATCCAAAAATCATAGGGCCTGGATATAGCTCTAGCAGACGTATGCGTCTTGCGCATCGAGCTTGGTCGTCTCGAGCATGGAGATCGGCGAGTTGTAGACCGAGAGCTGGTACAGAGATAGGCGAGTTGTAGACAAGAGCTGGTGGGCAGCAAGAAACGCATGCACACCAAAGAACAAATCTGAGTCACATGCCTACTTCTATTGGTTTCTACAAAGAGCGGCTAGCTTAGATCTTAGACCAGTCGGTCACTGTCGAGGTCGCCAAGGTGATCTTACAGCACCGCCGTGGGAATTTCTCATGATTTTATGTAGGCAAGCCGCAAGCGGTGGTGGTGATTGGCTGGGTGGTGTCGCTGCCTTGGGAAGAGACGAAGTGATGGTAAAAGTAAGCAGGATCCGATGATTCTTCCGTGGGGATAGCCAAAGTCAAGATGTCGACTACAGACTCGTCGCAGACTTGCAGTGAACCTGGATGCGGCGAGCCTGATTTGTGGATCGATGGCGGGTCTTGACTTTGTTAGGCCGGGATTGGATGGTTGCGGAGGGTGGTGTGCTTGGTTGGGTTCCCATGGAAGAATGTGGCCTCCTCGTGGATCTGGTCATGCCCATCCTAGAGAACATTGTGTCCCTAGCTCCCTCGAGGAGCAAGGACAGTGCAAGCGGCAGCAGGGGGTAGGGTAGATGTGGGGAGGGATGTCGGCGGCACAATGGAAGTGGAAGAGCACGAAGTCGAGATTGGATAGGAGTTTGAGTTCTTTTTGGCACCGATCGGTTCCCCACTTTAGAGATGTATTTTTTTGCGTGCGAGCAAACAGTGGGTTGATTCTAAAAGGGATAGGCACTTTTCAACAGAAGTGCATGACGGACCAAAAATATGACCTCATTTTATTCGTTTGATAGATATCGTATTATTCGTTGTTGTTCGTTCGGTGAAATTTCCTAATATTTGATTGTTGTGTTTCTAATTAGAGCACCCCATAATCATCCAATATGAGGGGATGATAAATGAAAGATACTGATTATAAATTTTGAAGAGCCCGTGGCAACGCACGGGCGTTATACTAGTATATGTTGTGTTCGATAAAAAAAACATGCAACATTGTAGCTGCTTAATGATTGAATAGTCGTTATTCCTTACATTAGTTTTTGTGTGTCATGTCATTAGCAAGCATTTTTGTGTGTGTAGATATTTGGCTCTTTCCTGCATTATTTATGCCTTTCCATGTATCTAATTTATGCAGTACAGTGCGCTAAAGGTCTGCGCTCCGCTCCCCTCCCCTGCGCTCCGCGCTGGAAGCCACCCGGCTCCGGCGGCCACCTCTCTCCGCCGCCCTCCACCCCGGAGGCGGCGTCCCCCCACCCCCTGCCGCACGGATGGCGTCCCGCGTCTCCCTCTCGGCCTCCTCCTCGTCGGAGGCCCCCTCCCCCGCCCCCCTGCCGCGGCCCCAGATCCGCTCCATCATCGTCCCGCAGGTGGTTGGGTCGGCCTTTGGTCCCATCGTCCAGGGCGGCATAGGGCCTGCTGCAGATTCTCGTCCTCCGGCGAGGGCGGCGGACCCCCATCAGTGGCAGACCCAGCGGGACCGCGACCGTGGAGGCCAGAGGCAGCGCTCCCCTCCGGCGCGTCATGCGCGTGCGGGCCGGCCGCTCAACATCCCGGCGCCACGGCCGCGCCCTGGCTCCAGGCTCCCCGCCTCTCTCTACGGGTGCTGCTACAATTGCGGCCGCGACGACGGCCACATCTCGGCGGAATGCCGGAACCCGACGCGCTGCATTTGTTGTGGTGGCGACAACCACACCTTGCGGGGCTGCACGCGGCCGCGAAGCTCGTCTCCGGAGTCGCAGCCCCCGCGCCCGCCACCGACACTGCCCCAGGCCCCGGCTTCGTCCTCCGCTCGCGGAGGCCACCCCGCACCTCCCCTGCCACCGCCTGGCCCGCCGCCGCCGGGGACCGTGCGCTTCCCGCCGCAGCCCGTGGTGCTGCTGCCTCCGCCGCATGGTCCCCCCCCCTCCGACCGGTGAGGTCCGCGTTGGGAGGTCATGGAGCCAGGTTGCCAGCGCGGAGTCCAGGCGGATTGCGTCTTCTTGGAGGCAGGTGAGGATATTCGGGAGCTGGAGGCTGAGCTTGCCCATGCGGTGCTGGTTTCCATTGGCGGCAGCCGCCCGGTAGTGGACCCCATGTCGGCGGCCTCCGCGATCATCGAGGAGTACAGGCTCAGCCCCCTGGACATCTCCATCAGGGCTTACTACCCCGAGGATTTCCTGGTTCTTTGCAGGGACATGGCTACACGCAACAGGCTAGTGGTGGGTGGCTGGGCGTCCACGGCGCAATTCTCCCTCGTCCTGCGGCCATGGCTTCGGCAAGCCCAGGCCACGGCGTCTCGATGCCGTTTCTGGTGCCGCTGGCGCTCAAGGGCGTGCCGGCGAATGCATGGACAAGGCGCACAGCGGAGGCAGTTCTGTGGGGCTTGGGTCTCGTCGTCAAGGTGGCGAAGCGCACGGCAAGCCGACAGGACATGGCACGCTTCCGCGTCTGGTTGCGCACGGACGATCCGGCTCGGATTCCTGTCCAGCGGATTCTGGTGGTGGAGGAGCCAGGCCGGCGGTCTCTGCGTCAGGAGGATGGCGCCCCGGATGCTCTCTGGTACCTAGTTGACATCTTCCAGGAGGCGCCGCTGGTGACTCCGCTGCTCGCACCTCCCGATTCGCCGCCGCCGCCGCCATCAGAGGGCGCGGACTCTGAGGATGACTCCGGTCGTCCAAGTCGCCATGGCCGCTAGTGGTCCAGAGGTGGGCAGCGTGCTGGCTCGAGGGGAGGGCAGAGAACAGGGGGCGCGTCACCGCTGGCGCGCTCATCGGCCAGCTCTGCTCCGCCGGTGCGGCAGCAAGAGATTCGAATTAGTCCGTTGGAAGGTACGATGGATCAGATGGAACAGGTGGGGCCGCAGCCTACGTTCGGACAGGCTGCCACTGCGGAAAGCGTCTGCGGGCCACTTGCGCAGCGTCCCATGGCAGGCGCGCTGGGCAGGTTTGGAGACCGGTCGTCTTCAGGATTGGGCACAGTCCAATCGCCCACGTCGTCTCTTGCTTCCAGAACTGAGGTGGGCCAACCGACAGCTGGGGATAGGACTCCTGTGCGCACCGGATTCTATGTTCCTTTCCGTCAGAGGTTGGAAGGCGTGGTCACGGCCCAATCGGAGGGCGAGGTGGAACGGGACTACCTGGCGCTAGATCCCGTGTCGGGCAGCAACACCAACAATGATTCGCCTGGGTCAGTCCGGATTGGGTCCTGGGACCTGCTGCTACAGGACAACCCTGCACTCGCCTCCACGTCTATCCATGACCCCACGCGCCTCCCGCCCGAGGACCAATACAAGGATGGGGAGGATTCGTCCGGCCTGCCTGGCCTATCCGGGGCCACCTCCGCCTTGGGGCTTCGGGAGCTTTCTCCTATGGGCAGCAACATGGTTGGGCCCATGGTGGATGCATGCATGGACGTGACTACGTGCATGGTCAGTCTATCACCGATCTTGCCGCGGAACGCAACTGGCGAGGGAGCTATGGGGTCTAGCGGGTTGGAAGTGTCGCACCAGGAGCAGCTGAACCAGTTTTGCGAGGAGATACGTCGCACGCTCACCCCCCTTCTTGCGCGACCGGCAAGCTGTGAGCCAGCGGTGAGATTGAAGAGGCCACGAAGAAGGAGGACGCCAGTTTCTAACCCGAGGAGGAGTGCACGCCTTGCCAGGGGCGTGGAAAAGGGTCTACGATGTTCAAGCAACAGAGAGTGTTGATGAGAAGACTTTGCGTGGCGAACGAATGCGAGGAGATGACGGATGAGACTCTACTCATGTATGCGGAACTTTTCTCCAAGCAGCACACTAGCGAGCAGATCGCCGCGATCCTCGCCCTGTTTGGGTGGGACGCGTCCATCTTGCCGATGCAAGAGGAGGATGAGCCGGTGGAGGCAGGGCATTGACTGCCAGCCTTGGTGATCCGTGGGCCTTTGTGATGGCTATACAACCATACAAAATGCTCGTGTGGAATGTGCGGGGCTTGAACTCCCCGGCACGGCGGAACGCTATTCTCCAAGTAGTGGCTATGGCCAACCCGACTGTCGTTTGCTTTCAGGAAACCAAAATGGAGGTTGTATCCCCGGAACTAGTTAGGCATTGCCTCGATAATAGAATGGAGAACTTCTTCTACCTTCCAGCGGTGGGTACACGGGGTGGCATCTTGATTGCATGGGACGCCACCATGGTGGCGGTGTCAAACCCGCACCGGACGACCAACACACTCACGGCCCTAGTTAAGCCGGTCGAGGGGGGCGAATGGTGGCTCACCGGTGTGTATGGGCCTCAGGGAAGCCAGGCCAAGGTTGAATTCATGCGGGAGCTGGTGGAGATACGCGACTTGCATGCTGGCCCGTGGACGGTGGTCGGGGATTTTAACCTCTTGGTTAACCCCGAAGACAAGAGCAACGATGTGGTAAACCACAGGATGATGGCAAGGTTTCGAACTAAGCTCAACCAACTGGAGCTGTGTGAGATGTACTTGAATGGGAGAAGGTACACATGGTTGAATGAAAGACAGCGACGCACGCTCGAGAAGATTGACCACGTCTTTGCATCTAGCTGCTGGGAGGATTTGCACCCCGCATGCTTGCTTACGGCGATGGGATCGGCTGTGTCCGATCATTGCCCCCTGCTGATGGACTTACACGCGGACTTCACGATGGGAAGGAGGTTCCGTTTTGAGGCCTTCTGGCCAAAGGAGGAGGGATTCTTTGACGTAGTCGACATGGCTTGGCAATCGGTGCCCGGGACGGGGAACCCTTTTGTCGCGTTGGACAATAAACTGCGGGCCACCGCCAAGGCCCTTCAGCGATGGAGCGATAAGTGGATTGGTAACGCTAAGCTGCAAACCTTGATCGCCCTCGAGGTCATTGCGAGGTTGGATCAAGCCATGGATAATAGAATACTCTCGGCTGAGGAGCACGGCTTGCGCAGAGTGTTGAAGAGGAAGCTGATCGGTCTAGCTTCATTGCAACGTATGATTGCAAGGCAGAGATCCCGGATGTTACAACTGAGGGATGGAGAAGCAAACACGACATATTTCCACCGGCAGGCGTGCCATAGGCAGCGAAAGAACGCCATTTTGTCGTTGCAAGCGAACGGCCGCATGCTATCCGGTTAGGACGAGATTGCGGAGGAAGTGGACGCATATTATTCCAGGCTCTTTGCGTCGGCCCCGGAGAGGGATTTTGCACTGAGCATGGATACTTTGGGATTGCCGGTGCGTGACCTCTCACACCTTGAGGCCCCGTTCACACACGAGGAGGTGGAGAAAGTGGTGAAAGGGATGCCACTCGATAAGGCGCCGGGACCGGACGGATTTACGGGGCGCTTTTATGCCTCGTGTTGGCATATTATACGGGAGGACATCATGCGGGCGATGGATCATTTTTTCCGTGGAGACATGCGGGGGCTGCCTTCAATCAATAAGGCAATAGTCACCCTTCTGCCCAAGAAGATGGGGGCGATGGAGCTTAAGGACTACAGACCGGTGAGCCTCATTCATGGGGCAATCAAGATTTTCGAGAAGGTCCTGGCAACAAGGCTGGCAGCGAAACTACCGCATCTCGTGGGCAACCATCAAAGTGCGTTTGTAAGCGGGGCGGTCTCTCCATGACAACTTGATGTTGGTCCAGTGCACAGCTAGGCGCCTGCACGCTTTGCGGGAGCCCACGGTACTCTTGAAGTTGGACATATCTAAGGCCTTCGACACCATTCAATGGCCGTTCCTACTGGAAGTGCTGGAGCACATGGGCTTTGGAGAAAGATGGCGAGCTTGGATTTGTGGCATTCTTTCCACGTCGACCGGGCGGATAGTGGTGAATGGGGTGCACGGTGACACGATCTTCAACTGCTGCGGGCTCCGCCAGGGGGACCCGGTATCCCCAATGCTATTCATTTTGTGCATGGAACCGTTGCACTTGTTGTTCCTAAAGGCCACGACAGTTGGCATCGTCACCCCCCTGGCACGTCGTGGACTGCGGCAGCGGCTTTCCATGTTTGCAGATGATGTGACCATCTTCATCAGGCCGGAGCGGAGGGACTTGGCAGCCTGTGATTTGATCCTGCACACCTTCAGTCAGGCTGCCGGTCTGCTTGTCAACATGGCAAAAAGCGCAGCACTTCCCATCCGATGCTCTGAGGAGCAGCTGACTCTTGTGTGCGACACGCTTGGGTGCCCTGCCGCTGCCTTTCCATGCAAGTACTTGGGCCTCCCGCTCTCTCTCAGGAAGCTCACGGCGGCGCAACTGCAAGGGCTTGTGGATGAGTTGGCCAGGCGCCTGCCACACTGGAAGGCGGCGACCCTACCCAAGAGGAGCCGTGCATTACTGGTACAATCGGTGCTATCTGCCATACTGCTCCATTCCATGCTAGCTCTTGGCTTGCCACCGAAGACCATCGCCGCGATGGTTAAGATTTGCCGAGGATTCTTGTGGGCCGGCAAGGCGGATGCAGGCGGAGGCGCCTGTGCGGTGGCCTGGAACCGGGTTTGCACGCCCAAGTGGTTCGGTGGACCTGGCATCCCCGACTTGGCCTGGACGAATGTGGCGCTACAAGCCAGGTGGTTATGGTTACAGAGAGTGGATCGCGATAGGCCCTGGGCAGAGTTCTCCTTTTCAGTGCCAAAGGAGGCCAAGCAGCTTTTTCAGCCAGCAGCAAGAGCGACTGTTGGGAACGGGCGCGACATGCTTTTTTGGGAGGATCGTTGGCTCGACGGCTATCGAATTCAGGAGCTCGCACCGCGCGCATATGGCTCGGTCACGGCAAGGATCAGAGGGACGCGGACAGTATTTGAGGCCGTCGCGCACGGCCGGTGGGCCACGGACATAGGGCCTATTGGTGACATGGCCGGAATCGAGGAGTATATGAACATCTGGCTCAGGATTGGGGCGGTGCAGCTCTAGGAGGAAATTGTGGACTCCCTCTCCTGGTCTTGGGAAAGGAGTGGCGAGTACTCGGCCCGGTCGGCCTACGCGGCAAGATTTGCCGGACGGCAGGTGTCCCCCACGGCGGCTTTACTTGGCGTTCGAAGACTCCACTCCGATGCCGTTTCTTTGCATGGCTAGCAATCATGAACAGGTGCTGACGTCGGACAGATTGGCGAGGCGAGGGCTACCACACCAGGACGCCTGCCCATTTTGTGATCAGCACGACGAAACGATCGGGCACCTACTTGTGGACTGTGTGCTAGCACGGGAGGTTTGGTCCCGCATCTTCACCGCCTTGAGCATGCCAGCTGGTGCGCCGCAGGTAGGACTGGTGCACAAGGCACGGCTCGCTTGGGCGTAATGCGCAAACAATCCGCACCGTAGGTCTGCTCACCCTGTGGGAGCTATGGAAGCACAGAAACGCCATAGTGTTCGACGGGGCGAATGTAAGCGTTACACGCCTCATGGAGCGAATAGGAAGCGAGAGTAGAGCTTGGATGCAGGCGGGCATATTGAGAGGGGACCTTGCAGCGGCCTTCATAGGGGCATTGGAGTGGGCACATGGCGAGTAGTCGGTTTAGTGCTTAGGCGGATGGCGACGAAACGCCGGTGATTATGTAACATAACTGTGGAGGGCTCTTCCCCTTTCTTCTTTAATATATAATACGCACACTCGTGCGTATTCAAGAAAAAAAAGTGCGCTAAAGGTCTATTTTAAGATCCACCACAACAATTAATAATCTCAGTTAATTTTTCTTGTGGGCGACGCACTTGCCGCGGATGGCGTCCTCTGTCTTCGGCATGTTGATTTGTTCGTCGACCACATGTAGAAGCCGTCCTCGTGTCACCACGTGAGGAGCCCCGAAGCGTTTAAATTTTCTCCTGTTTTTTAGATATTTCTATTTCTTCTGTGAATTTTATATGCCTCTCATCTGTATTCTGGGTATATTATGATGTACGCTTCTCGCGTAGACATAGCATTTTGTTTTGCGATTTGTTTTGCTGGGGCAAATGCTGTGTGTCATGTGGTTTGGGATTGGTTCTTTTCATTTTTGTCGTTAGTGGCTGCATGGAGTTCTCGGGCGTGATTGTCGATGGCCTGATGTGTCAATGTGCATGAGAACATGAGGTGATATTATTTTTTGAAACCGAAACATGAGGTGAATTTTGAAACCGAAACATGAGGTGATCCTCCATAAAAACAGTACTACTATAAAAAAATTAGATGTGGTCTGTGGTCTCCCAGTTTTGTCTTTCGATCTGCCTGTGCGACCAAGACGTGGAGTTACTCCCATGATTAATTCACTTGATTATCTCATGTGAATGATTTGTTTGCTCACCTCCTGCATGCAGCCAACTACTTCCTCGGTTCTTAAATATAAGTTTTTGTAGAGATTCTACTAGGTGGACTACATACGGAACAAAATAAATGAATCTAAACTTCAAATGCATCTATATATATCCGTATGCGGTTTGTAGTGAAATCTTTACAAAGACTTACATTTAAGAACGGAGGGAGTACGTTTCATGTTTTATTGCAAAAATAACTACTGGCCAGTGGCCACCACTCTCCTACACGTAGAGATAATTTTTTTTGAAAAAGACACGCAGAGATATGTTTTCACTTATAGAAAAACATTGCTTTGATATAGTGTCTCTGAGTGTCTGTTACCGCTCCCAAGTTAGAAGGTTGTTTATCTTCGGCTTAGAAATAACGATTACTCATAGCAGTACTACATGGGCTTAACAATATCGACCATCATACAACTTCAAGTACTAAACGGTTCAAACTACACGGTGCAAACTGTATAGGCCAGATGGAGCAAACCATGCTGGGAAAAAATATACTCGTATTTGATGTACCAGGCCCGGGCAAAGTACTAACGAGATCGCAAAATACTAATGACATCTGCCAGGGGCACGGCTTGCCTCCCGAATTGTTTGGCAAGTTTTCTAGCATCAAACTGTTATCAAGTTTAGTTGCCCATGTACTACCTGATAAACTGGCAACAAGTGCAAAAATCTGCAGCTAGCTTTGCGGCCTATCTATGCGGAGTTCTACGGATGTACGTTATCATGTCGATTTGTCTGTTTTTGTGATTCAGGTTACAAAAATGACAGCATGTCGATTAGTTTGTTTTTGTAATTCTGCACCAACGAGTTGAGAACATGAATACGCACTGAAGGAATTGTGATACGTAGCACTATAACTTATCAGCAAAGAACAAAATAATATCCTAACAAAAAGAGACTAAAAAACAAACATGCAAAAATCTATTCAATGTGTACAAAACATTACACCAATACTTATCAGCAAAGCGCGCGTGCCGCTGAGCGGTGGTCATAGATTTAAATTAATTAAATAAAACAGAATGACACTTCAACATTAATATGACATAGCATATTTCATCGTGGCACATGGACCTGTGTGTGTATTTTTCATCTGGCAAGATGTACCACTCTCGCGATAATAAATGTATCATTTTTAAATTGCTTCCGTGCACAAAATTATGACTACAAACTTATGCTCATAAAACACTTATTTTAGGCCTAAATTTAAATAACTTATATAATCATAACGTATCGAGGGGGGCGCGGCGCGCGGGCATTGCTAGTTATAACAAAAGTGAAGCTATGGGGCATCAGCGAGAATGTATGTAAACAAATGTTGAACCACCACAAGGATCGGAATTGTACAACATACGACACTTTGATCAACAAGGTACGTAGTACCAAACTCTTCTAAAAAAAGCATCCATGTAATACAACTCTCACTAGTAGAAAAAGGCCTAATGTTCAGCTCATTAGTCCCTATTTGTATTTGAGCCGGCACTAATGTGACAATTAGTGCTGGTTCCAACGGCTAGGCGGGCGGCGCTCATTAGTACCGGTTCGTGGCGAACATTTAGTACCGGTTCGTGCCATGAATCGGTACTAAAGAGGTGGTGGCCTTTAGTACGGGTTGGTGGCTCCAATCGGTACTAAAGACCTCCCTTTAGTACGGGTTCATGCCACCAACCGGTACTAAAGGGGTGCGCTGCCACCCGCCGTGCACAATGTATAGTCCCACCTCGCTAGTTGAGAGGAGCTCGCACCGGTTTATAAGGCCCGCCGCGGCTACCGTGTCGAGCGCCTCTCTAAGAAGGCCTTTGTGCGCCTATTGCAAGTCTTCTTCCCTGTGGGGCCTACTGGGCCGTACGGGCCTGCATCCTGGCCCAACTAGAGGTTGGGTTTCTAGTCTTATGCAGGTCGCGCCGGCCCAGTAGGTGGGCTGTTTTTTCTTTATTTAAAAAAACCAACCGGTACTAAAGGGCTCCCCTCCCTCGGCGCTGGCTCGTGCCACGTGGTGGCCCTTTAGCGGCGGTTCATGCAGAACCGTTACTAAAGGGGGGGGGGGGCGCTTTAGTCCCCACCCTTTAGTGCTGGTTACAGAACTGGCACTAAAGGGCCTTACGAACCGCTGCTATAGCCCGGTTCTGCACTAGTGTCCCCTGGTTGCGCAGGAAAATATATAAAAGAGCACCTGCACCCAGGTCCTTTTTATCTAGCCATCCATTTTTCGCATCACGATTCGTGCAAGTACATTTCTCTTTTTTGTTTCTCCCACACAAAACATATCTTGAAGTTCAGACCTATGGAGCGTGACAAAGCTTTCTAAGTAAAGTCTAGGATAAATCTTTCAGATTTTTTTGTCAAACGTAAATATACAAAATACGTTTTGTTTGATTAAAAAAAATCATATTTTTAGTATTTATGTCAGACAGAAAATTCTGAAAGATTTATCCTAGATTCTAGTTAGAAAGCTTTGCCACGTTGCAAAGGTTTGAACTTCAAGATATGTTTTATATGAGACAAACAAAAAAAGAGAAATTTATATAGAAAGTTAGTTGTGTCGCACGAATCTTAAAGCGATATTAAAGAGTTAGGATAGTAGGGCCGGGGTGCTGGTGCTCTAAAAATCCATGTCCCAAGGCGCAGCGGGCTGTCCGTCCCCCGGGAGCTCGACGCAACGCTCAGGCGGGTCCATGCACTGGCGAGGGTGGCCACGCTCGGTGTGGTGCAAAGCGGGCATGCTGCTCTGGCATTGGGTGGGAGCTCATAGTAGGGGAGGTCAATCCCCTTTCGGTCGCACGGCTCGGAAGCAATTGGCAGGTCGGTGGCCTCGGCAGCATTGCCGTTGGGCCTCAGGGTTCGTCCTGGTGGCTCTTCTCCGACAAGGCGACCTCCTAGGAGTGTCATTCGCGAGTGATGGCCGTGACAACGTCATCGGCAGGCTCCTGGTCTTCGGTCGTCTACTCTTCTCCGGAGAGTTGGGGCGGGTGCGTCCCTCCCGTTCCCACTTTGTGGGGCGCGCCTTTGCGTCGGCCAGCGGAATGCTAGCCTTTGCTAGCCTCCATGGTGGCGCAACTGTGGTATGATGCCATGATCTGGCCGGATCCGGCCTGTCGGCGTCTCCGGCGGGCGGCGAGGGCTCTGGTGGCTCATGCTTAGTCATGGTACGGTGGCTACATGGGAGGTGTGGTTGTGGTGTTGGGCAGAGCTCCGGGCAAAAGCTTGCCGACCGATGACGGTGGCATCTGTGGACATTGTTGCATGTCATTGGAGGCGCCGACATGCAGTCCACCCCCCGCACACCCTCGGATTCGGTTCTTCTGGTGAAAGCCTAAGTCCCGGTCGAGCGTCGACATCGGCATCATCGCCTCCCTCTTTAGGTCATCCTCTTGAAAATCTTTGGATGGCGTTCGCGCTCTCCATGTGATAGAAACTCATGGTGTTGCAGTCGGCAAGTGCCCGGCTGACAATGTGGTGGTGTGTTGTCCAGTTTGGCAACAAACATGACGACCAACAATGCAGGGTCGCCGCGGGGCTTCAGTTGTTGGTTATTTCCTGGCGTGCTCGACGGGTCTCATCTTGGTCTCTCCATACCATCACGGAGTCGGAGCTACCTTGGAGGTGCCAAGGTGGTGACTGTGGCAAGTGGCTGGTGGTCTTCAAGGTTTTGGTTGTCGCAAACACTGCACATTTCTCCTGTGTTGGTCTAGACGGAGTTCTCTAGGTGCTTGCACCGGTGGTCATCTGTTTGACATGGGCCTGTTGGAAAACGTAGCATGCAATTTCAAAAAAAAAATCCTATGCTCACGCAAGATCTATCTAGGAGATGCATAGCAACGAGAGGGTGAGAGTGTGTCCACGTACCCTCGTAGACCGAAAGCGGAAGCGTTTGACAACACGGTTGATGTAGTCGAACTTCTTCTCGTTCTGACCGATCAAGCACCGAACGCGTGGCACCTCCGAGTTCTGCACACATTCAGCTCGATGACGTCCCTTGAACTCTTGATCTGGCAAAGTGTTGAGGGAGAGTTTCATCAGTACGACAACATGGTGACGGTGATGGTGAAGTGATCCGCGCAGGGCTTCGTCTAAGCACTACGACAATATGACCGGAGGTGTAAACTATGGAGGGGGGCACCGCACACAACTAACAGATGTTGTTGTGTGTTCTAGGCACCTCCCCCCTTATATAGGTGGGAGGGAGAGGGGGCAGCCAAGCGGGCTCCCAAGTAGGAGGAATCCTACATGGGGCCCTAATCCTATTCGCCCCCCCCTACCATAATTCCTAGAGTGGGAAGGAAGGAGGAGGGAAGGAAGGGGGAGGCCGAATCCCTCCCCTTCCTTTCTCCATTCTCCTCTTTCGTTCTCCCTTATTTCGTCCTACATGGGGCGCACCAGCCTCTTAGGGGCTGGTCTGTCCCCCTCTTGGCCCATCAAGGCCCATGTAGTTGCCGGGGGGATGCCCGGAACCCCTTCCGGTGACACGATATGCACCTGGTACCCCCAGAACAGTTTCGGTGTCCGACTACTATCGTATTATATATCAATCTTTACCCCTCGACCATTTCGAGACTCCTCGTCATGTGTGTGATCTTATCGGGGACTCCAAACAACATTCGGTCATCAAATCACATAACTCATATGATACTAAATCATCATTGAACGTTAAGCGTGCGGACCCTACGGGTTCGAGAACTATGTAGACATGACCTAGTCCGGTCAATAACCAATAGTGAAACCTGGATGCTCATATTGGTTACCACATATTCCACGAAGATCTTTATCGGTCGTACCGTAATGACAATATTCGTTATTCCCTTTGTCATCGGTATGTTACTTGCCCAAGATTCGATCGTCGGTATCTTCATACCTTGTTCAATCTCGTTACCGGCAAGTCTCTTTACTCGTTTCGTAATACATCATCCCGCAACTAACTCATTAGTCACATTGCTTGCAAGGCTTCTTATGATGTGCATTACCGAGAGGGCCCAGAGATACCTCTCCGATACTCGGAGTGACAAATCCTAATCTCGATCTATGGCAACCCAACAAACACCTTCGAAGATACATGTAGAGCATCTTTATAATCACCCATTTATGTTGTGACGTTTCATAGCACACAAGGTATTCCTCCGGCATCCGGGAGTTGCATAATCTCATAGTCAAAGGAATGTGTATATCACATGAACAAAGGAATATCAATAAAACTGAATGATCAATATGCTAAGCTAACGGATGGGTCTTGTCCATCACATTATTCTCCTAATGATGTGATCCCATTCATCAAATGACAACACATATCTATGGT
Source organism: Triticum dicoccoides (assembly GCF_002162155.2). Lineage (NCBI taxonomy): Eukaryota > Viridiplantae > Streptophyta > Magnoliopsida > Poales > Poaceae > Triticum > Triticum dicoccoides. Next base: position 17,493,098 of record NC_041385.1, read on the forward strand.
TTGGAAAATTAACCATCTTTGATTAACGAGCTAGTCTAGTAGAGGCTTACTAGGGACATGGTGTTTTATCTATGTAACCACACATGTATCAAGTTTCTGGTTAATACAATTCTAGCATGAATAATAAACATTTATCATGATATAAGGAAATATAAAATAACAACTTTATTATTGCCTCTAGGGCATATTTCCTTCTGGGCCGACATGGGTTTCGGTGTTTGTGGCGACGAGGGCTTCGGTGGCGAAAGTTGAGCGTGAAGTCAGGGTCGCTGACTTGTGGAGAAGTGATGTGCTACGTCTTGAGCTAGCGTTGGTTTTCCCCGAAGAGGAGAGGGTGATGCAACAAGTGTAGTGTAAGTATTTCCCTCAGTTTTGAGAACCAAGGTATCAATCCAGTAGGAGGCTCCTCAAAAGTCCCACGCACCTACACAAACAAACTGAGAACTCGCAACCAACGCAATAAAGGGGTTGTCAATCCCTTCACGGCCACTTGCGAAAGTGGGATCTGATAGAGATAGTATGATAAGATAAATATATTTTTGGTATTTTATAATATAGATGCAAAAATTAAATATGCAAATAAAAGTAGATTGAAAGCAAATATGATAAGAGATAGACCCGGGGGCCATAAGTTTCACTAGAGGCTTCTCTCGAGATAGCATAAGTATTACGGTGGGTGAACAAATTACTATCGAGCAATTGATAGAAAAGCGCATAGTTATGAGATTATCTAGGCATGATCATGTATAAAGGCATCACGTCCATAACAAGTAGATCGACTCCTGCCTGCATCTACTACTATTACTCCACACATCGACCGACTCCTGCCTGCATCTAGAGTATTAGGTTCATAAGAACAGAGTAATGCATTAAGCAAGATGACATGATGTAGAGGGATAAACTCATCCAATATGATATAAACCCCATCTTGTTATCCTCGATGGCAACAATACAATACATGTCTTGCAACCCTTTCTGTCACTGGGTAAGAACACCGCGAGATTGAACCCAAAGCTAAGCACTTCTCCCATGGCAAGAAAGGCCAATCTAGTAGGGCAAACCAAACTGATAATTCAAAGAGACTTGCAAAGATAACTCAATCATACATAAAAGAATTCAGAGAAGATTCTATTATTGTCCATAGATAAATCTGATCATAAACCCACAATTCATCGGATCTTGACAAACACACCGCAAAGAGAGATTACATCGAATAGATCTCCACAAGAGAGGGGGAGAACATTGTATTGAGATCCAAAAAGAGAGAAGAAGCCATCTAGCTAATAACTATGGACCCGTAGGTCTGTGGTAAACTACTCACAAATCATCAAAGGGACAAGGATGTTGATGTAGAGGCCCTCCGTGGTCGATTCCCCCTTCGGCAGAGTGCCGGCGAAGGCTCCAAGATGGGATCTCGCGGATACAAAAGGTTACAGCAGTGGAAATTGTGTTTTGTGGTGCTCCTGGATGTTTTTGGGGTCCGTAGGTATATATAGGAGGAAGAAGTACGTCGATGGACACCCGAGGTTCCCATGAGACAGGGGGCGCGCCCTCCAGGGGGGGGGGGGCTATCTCGTTGGGTCCTCGGGAGCTTCTTGACTTGCACTCCAAGCTCTCCGGATCTTGTTCGTTCCAAAAATCACGCTCCCGAAGGTTTCATTCTGTTTGGACTCAGTTTGATATTCCTTTTCTTCAAAATACTGAAATAGGCAAAAAAAATAGCAATACGGGCTGGGCCTCCGGTTAGTAGGTTAGTCCCAAAAATGATATATATGTGTAGAATAAAGCCCATAAACATCCAAAAGGGGTAATATAATATCATGGAACAATAAAAAATTATAGATACGTTGGAGACGTATCAAGCATCCCGAAGCTTAATTCCTGCTCGTCCTCGAGTAGGTAAATGATAAAAAAGAAATTTTTGATGTGGAATGCTACCTAGCATAATTCATAATGTAATTTTCTTTCATGTGGCATGAATGTTCAGATCCAAATGATTCAAGATAAAATCTTATAAAACATAAAAATAATAATGCTTCAAAGCATACTAACAAATAATCATGTCCTATCAAAATAGCATAGCCAAAGAAAGCTTATCCCTAAAAAATCATATAGTTAGGCCATGCTTCATTTTCATTACACAAAATACTCCCATCATGTACAACCCCGATGACGAGCCGAGAACTTGGTTCATACTTTTTAACGCGCTTCAGCTTTTTTAACTCTTACGCAATACATGAGCGCAAGCCATAGACATGGCACTATGGTGGTATATGGTGGTTGTGAGGACAAAAAGGGAGAAGATAGTCTCACATCAACTAGGCATATTAACGGGCTATAAGGAGATGCCCATCAATAGATGTCAATGTGAGTGAGTAGGGATTGCCATGCAACGGATGCACTTAGAGCTATAAATATATGAAAGCTCAACGAAAAAAACTAAGTGGGTGTGCATCCAACTTGCTTGCTCATGAAGACCTAGGGCATTTTGAGGAAGACCATCATTGGAATATACAAGCCAAGTTCTATAATGAAAAATTCCCACTAGTATATGAAAGTGACAACATATGAGACTCTCTATCATGAAGATCATGGTGCTATTTGAAGCACAAGTGTGGAAAATGAGATAGTAGCATTGTCCCTTCTCTCTTTTTCTCTCATTTTATTATTATTTTTCTCTTCTTTTTTTTTCTTTGGCCTCTTTTTTTCTTTTTGGCCTTTCTCAAATTTTTTCTTTTCTCATTTTTTTCTTTCTTTTTGTAAAGTCCGAAGTCTCATTCCGACTTGTGGGGGAATCATAGCCTTTATCATCCTTTCCTCACTAGGACAATGCTCTAATAATGAAGATCATCACACTTTTATGGATTTACAACTCAAAAATTACAACTCAAAGCTAGAACAAGATATGACTCTATGTGAATGCCTCCGGTGGTGTACCGGGATATGCAATGAATCAAGAGCGACATGTATGAAGACTATGAAGGTGGCTTTGCCACAAATACGATGTCAACTACATGATCATGCAAAGAGCAATATGACAATGATAAAACGTGTCATAATAAATGGAACGGTGGAAAGTTGCGTGGCAATATATCTCGGAATGGATATGGAAATGCCATAATAGGAAGGTATGGTGGCTGTTTTGAGGAAGGTAAATAAAGGGTTCAATACCGGCGAGAGTTGCGCGGTAATAATAAAGGCTAGCAAAGTAAAAGGATAAGTGTGCATATGTCCATGGACTCGCATTAGTCAAAAAAGAACTCATATACTTATTGCAAAAGTCTACTTTGCCCTCAAAGCAAAGTACTACTACGCATGCCCCAAGAGGTATAGATTGATAGGAAATAATTCCATCGCTCGTCCCCGACTGCCACTCATAAGGAAGACACTCAAAAGAGCACCTCATGCAACAAATTTGCCACACAACTTTTACCATACGTGCATGCTACGGGACTCGCAAACTTCAACAAAAGTATTTATCAATTTCATAATTACCCACTAGCATGACCCTAACATTACTACACTTATATCTCAAAACAATTATCAAGCATCAAGTTGATCATAGCATCTAATTCTTTTTCTATGATAGTTTTTATTATACCCAACTTGGATGCTCATCATTCTAAGACCAACTTTGTAACCATAGCAAATACCATGATGTTCTAAAATACTCTCAAAATAATATAAGTTAAGCATGAGAGACTAGCAATTTCTTAAAAATTATTCCACCGCCTTGCTCTAAAAGATATAAGTGAAGTACTAGAGCAAAAACTATCAAGCTCAAAAGATATAAGTGAAGCACATAGAGTATTCTAGCAAATTCTAATCAAATAGGCTTCTCCCAAAAGGTGTGTACAACAAGGATGATTGTGGTAAAAAAAAAAGCAAAGACTAATATAATACACGACGCTCCAAGCAAAACACATATCATGTAGCGAATAAAAATATAGCTCCAACTAAAGTTACCAATGAACGAAGAAGAAAGAGGGGATGCCTTCCCCGAGCATCCCCAAGCTTAGGATTTTGGCTATTCTTGAATATCTTGGGGTTCCTTGGGCATCCCCAAGCTTAGGATCTTGCCACCCTTTATTCCATAGTCCATAAAAGCTTTACCCAAAACTTGAAAACTTCACAACACAAAACTCAACAGGAAATCTTATAAGCTCCGTTAGTGAAAGAAAACAAAACCACCACATAAGGTACTGCCATGAACTTATTCTTTATTTATTTTGGTATTTAACCTACTTTATTCCAACTTCCTTATGGTTTCTAAACTAATTTACTAGCCATATATGCATTGAAATAAGCAAACAACACACGAAAAATAGAATCTGTCAAAAACAAAACAGTCTGTAGCAATCTGTAACTAACGCAACCTTATGGAACTCTAAAAATCCTACCAAAATAGGACGTACTGGACAATTTGCTTATTGATCATCATAAAAAAGAATCAATGCAAAATCACGTTTCTGTGATTTATTGAATTTTTTCTCATGAGCGCAAAGTTTCTGTTTTTCAGCAGAATCAAATCAACTATCATCATAGGTTATCCTATAGGTTCTACTTGGCATAAACACTAATTAAAAGATAAAAACACATCTAAACAGAGAGTAGATGGAAGATTTATTCCTAAACAGGAGCAAAAACAAAAAAAACATAAAGAAAAATTGGGTTGCCTCCGAACTAGCGCTATCGTTTAACACCCCTAGCTAGGCATAAAAGCGAAGATAGATTCAAGTAGTGCCATCTTTGGTACTTGATTCATAAGTAGCACGCATGATAGATTCATAACGTAATTTGACTTTCTTCCTTCGAAAGTGCTCCATGCCTTTCTTTAAGGGAAATTGGAATCTAATGTTCCCTTCCTTCATATCAATAACCGCACAAATCGTTCTAAGGAAAGGTCTACCAAGAATAATAGGGCAAGAAAGATTGCAATCTATATCAAGAACGATAAAATCTACGGGCACCAAATTTATATTTGCAACAATAAGAACATCATTGATCCTTCCCATAGGCTTTTTAATGGTGGAATCCGCAAGGTGCAAATTTAAAGAGCAATCATCAAGATCATGGAAACCTAGAATATCACATAAAGTTTTCGGAATCGTGGAAACACTAGCACCCAAATCACACAAAGCAAAACACTCATAATCTTTAATTATAATCTTTATAGTAGGTTCCCACTCATCATTAAGTTTTCTAGGTATAGAAACTTTCAAATTAAGTTTTTCATCATAAGATTGCATCAAGGAATCAACAATATGTTTGGTAAAAGCTTTGTTTTAACTATAAGCATCAGGAGAATTAACAATGGATTGCAACAAGCAAATACAACCTTTTAAAGAGCAATTATCATAGTCAAATTCCTTGAAATCCGAGATAGTGGGTTCAACATTATTAGAAGTTGAGGATTCTCCAATCTCACTCTTACCAAAGTTAGCATTAAGATCTAAAGACTCCGAATTTTTGGGACGCCTTTTAGGCAAAGTTGATTCATCATCAGTCCCATAATCATCAAAATTCATATTGCAAAACATAGATCTAATCAGAGACATATTAATAACTTTAAGATGAGAGCGGCGTTGGTGTGGACGAGCTCGCACGCTCCCGATAGTTGGACCAACGATGCGGTGACGCGTAGCGTATTGTATTAAACTCCGGCACACGCGTAAGTGGCTAGTACAGCTACGGATCCGTCTGAAATAACGGGGAAAAGCGGTCCAGAATGGTGATGGTCCGGTACATACAAACATCTTCCGCCAAGCCCGTCACTAAGACGCCGTTCGCCGAATGGGCGAGTGGGCCCCATAGTGTGGGCCTGTGGTTCACTATGCATCACCGAAAAGTAAAACAAATCTATCCTCTCCCTACCAGCGCCGTCTAAGACCAGAAGCGCATGGCTATGGAGATGATGACCACCGGAGATGTTGAAGTCAAGTTCTTGTCAGATCCGGTCGACAGGTAGCTTCCTCCGCTCCCAGTTTCTATTCCCTGTTGTAGAGGATGCATTTCGAGCGTTTTCCATACCGAGATGTTGCTTCTCTTCAGAAAGATTTCCCCTGCCGGATATCGGCAGCGGAGAGCCCTTGGTCGCCTACGACCCATACCAGTCGATGATGTGTGCTCCTGCTGAGTCCAGCATTGGTGAGGCCGGCGACGCTCCGGTGAATGCCCAATTAGAGTTGGACATTACTTGCGAGGGAGTTGCCGTGACGGCACCAGCCTCGGAGCAATCTGCAGGCAGAGACAAGCCAGAAGCCCCAGCCTGGACGAAGAGGTACAGTGCTCTGCCAAATACTCAGCTGTGCATATGAATATGAAGTCTTCAAAAATTGTGTTAATCCACATTGATAAGCTAGCTAGCATACTGAAATGCAAACGTTTTCACATGTTCTTCCTCAACGCACTTGAGCATGACCCTGAATTACATGCTTCTAAATGATGCAGGATCCGTGTCAGTCGTTCACCTACTGAACGACCGCCTTGTGCTGCCAGGATGAGTGCTTTGGAAGCAACATTACACAGATATGCAGAAAAAAAACTGACACTATCATACTTCCTGTTGTGGGAAGCAACTTTGATTCACTGGGAGAAGCCTACGATTAGTACAATCTCTATTCTTGGGAGATTGGGTTTGGAGTAAGATATGGAAAGAGCAGGCTAAATGTCGAAAGAGCAAAATGTATGCAAGAGATAGTTTGTGGCTGCTCTGTAAGTACTGAATTCATACATATTTGTCTAGCTCACGTGTTCTGTAGCAGAGCATACCAATAAGATGACACACTTGCGCTTGTTCCGGCTATTGCAGGGAATCCCAAAGAAGAGCAACACACGGACTTGTCGAGATGCCCCGCAATGATAAGATTGCTTCGATCAAGCGACAATGGGTGGTACATAAATGAGTACAGGCCAGATCACAACCATGCACTGACTGAAAAATATGGTGAGAAGGTATACTGGCCATGCTGTTTGCAGAACAGTGGACAAACAATCGAATCATTTTGTGGGTCCATAACTCCTGCAGACAGCATGGCCTGTCATCTCCAGGCCGTAAGGTGCTTTCAGTGAAACCCATTTCCTGCTGTTGAAATGAGAAAGTTTCAGTCATTCTTATAATATAGTCAGTTATGTGTACTCAGGAATTTCGTCTGTATTTTTAGCAGGAAGCAGGGTACGAGTAAGAGCCAAGATAATTTGAGAGGTATGTACATGGTTGACAAAGCTTATAACCTCCAGGTGTAGTGTTTTGGTTACATTCCCAAGGTAATCAAGTTTCAAACAAGTTTCATTCATGAGCAGGAGATTTGATACTTGATGGCAAAAACTGCAAAAATAGTTTTGCCGCATTTTATCATAGTCTTGTAGCAGCTGTGGACATCGGAAGAAGATGGTTTGTCTATTGTTATCGTCTGAAATCTTGGAACCACAATGTCCGGCTCTAACAGATGGTATGGTAATATTTCCCATGTCTTGTCAGTTGCTAGGACCAGCTCCAACAGAAGACAGCAGTTTTTTGTCAGTCGTCTCATGCGTAATGCATTGTGAAAATATGTAAGAGGTACATGGTAATGGCTGAAGTTATGTGAGGCCAAGTGGACGTTTGGTTGATCGAGCTTACCATCGCTGATCAGGTATGGAGGAATATGAGATGCATTTGGAGCAGGAGCGCATACAGTTCCCTGTGCTGCTGTGTTTGGAGAAGGACATGCAATGCTGGGAACTCCAAGTGCGCAAGTTCGTTTTATTATAGATGAGGTGCAACTGAACTTTACTAAATCCGGGTATTACATGACACATGAATTCGAATTCAGGGCCCAAAGGTGTGCTACAATTATAGATGGAAGTTAATTTTAGACAAATTTTGGAAAGTTGATTTAAGTATGGAGTCTGTGGAAACATACTCCAATGCCGAAGATACATTTGTTTGGATGTAAATGCATGAAAGTATCTGTTACATGGTTGGTTTGCAGACAAACGACGTGATTATGGTTGTTTTTCATATAAAGAGAGCAAATCCAGTTGCCGGCAAAATGATGACGCGTGCGTGTATAGTTTTTATGACCATGTGGTTGACTTGTAGAGTATATGAGAACTTCAAGTTTGGGCAATCATGTTTTTTCAAGTGTGGTGCAGTACAGCTATCAGTTTCAAGTGTTACCTTGTGTCAAGAGGTCAATACGTTCGTTTGAGCTGCACAGAGCTGCAGCTGGATTTGAATCCCAAACTGGTGGATTTCCTGCACGCAGCCAGACGCAAATTCAAATGGCAGGTAAATAAGCATGTATTGGGAGTTAGATATTGTATCATGCTGTGTGCAGAACAGTGGACAAACGATCCATTACAATCCACCGTCAACCCTGTTCCGAGTTCCGACGTCCGCCCCAACATCCTCTCCCACAGCGTCTCCTGCCCCGTCACGTACACATATTAACTCCCCTCACCTGCCACCTGAAATACAACGCACATCCCGCATCTCCAGGGCAGCGAACGACTAGGGATACCGAGATCGCGCGAGCTCGTCCACGCCGAGCAATTTTCGCTTTAAGATCCTCATCATTATTTCCACGGAAACTAGAAGAACACGCTTTTATAAAGCTTTCTTTTTTAGCACGCAATCTAGAGGTTATTTCCTTGCACCCGTCAATGGAAATTCTCATTACTTTGAGAGACTAATTGATATCATGCTTAGGAGGGGAAGATCTAATTTTAAGAGAATCAGCTTCAAGCGAAAGTCTATCAACGTTCCTAGCCAAATCATCAACTTTGAACAATTTTTCTTTAAGCAAAGCATTAAAATTCTTTTGAGAAATCATGAATTCTTTCACACTATTCTCAAAATCAGAGGGCATCTTATTAAAATTACCATAAGAATTATTGTAGGAATTTCCATAATTATTAGAGAAATTACTAGGGAACGGTCTAGCAATTAAATTTTCTCTATAAGCATTGTTTCCAAAACTATTTCTACCAACAAAATTCACATCCATAGATTCATTATTATTCTCAATCGAGGAAGACAAAGGCATATCATTAGAATCAAGAGGAATATTTTTAATAGCAAACATCTTCATAATTTCATCCATCTTTCCACTCAAAACATTGATTTCTTCTATAGCATGCACTTTTTTACTAGAAGATCTTTCGGTGTGCCATTGAGAATAATTACACATAATATTAAGAAGTTTTGTAGCATCTCCTAACGTGATTTCCATAAACGTGCCTCCCGCGGCCGAATCTAAAAGATTTCTATAAGCAAAGTTCAAACCGGCATAAAATTTTTGTATGATCATCCATAAATTCAAACCATGAGTAGGGCAATTGCGAAGCATCAATTTCATTATTTCCCAAGATTGGGCAACATGCTCATGATCAAGTTGTTTAAAATTCATGATATCGTTCCTAAGAGTGATAATCTTAGCGGGAGGGAAATACTTAGAGATAAAAGCATCTTTGCACTTATTCCAAGAATCAATACTATTTTTAGGCAAAGACGAAAACCAAATTTTAGCACGATCTCGAAGTGAAAATGGAAATAACTTCAATTTGACAATATTGTTATCTGTATCTTTTTTCTTTTGCATATCACACAAATCAACAAAAATGTTTAGATGAGTAGCGGCATCTTCACTAGGAAGGCCGGCAAATTGATATTTCACAACGAGATTCAGCAAAGCAGCATTGATTTCACAAGACTCAACATCATTAAGAGGAGCAATCGGAGTACTAAGGAAATCATTATTATTGGTATTCGAGAAATCTCACAATTTTGTATTATCTTGCGCCATGGAAATAAGTAATCCAACACACAAGCAAACAGAAAAACGGCAAGCAAAAAAGAGAGGAGGAGATTGGGAAAGAGAGGGAGAATAAAACGGCAAGGGTGAAGTGGGGGAGAGAAAAACGAGAGGCAAATAATGTAAATGCGAGGGAGATGGGTTTGTGATGGGTACTTGGTATGTCTTGACTTGAGCGAAGACCTCCCCGACAACGGCGCCAGAAATCCTTCTTGCTACTTCTTGAGCTAGCGTTGGTTTTCCCCGAAGAGGAGAGGGTGATGCAGCAAGTGTAGCGTAAGTATTTCCGTCAGTTTTGAGAACCAAGGTATCAATCCAGTACGAGGCTCCTCAAAAGTCCCACGCACCTACACAAACAAACTGAGAACTCGCAACCAACGCAATAAAGGGGTTGTCAATCCCTTCACGGCCACTTGCGAAAGTGAGATCTGATGATAAGATAAATATATTTTTGGTATTTTATAATATAGATGCAAAAAGTAAAGATGCAAATAAAAGTAGATTGAAAGCAAATATGATAAGAGATAGATGATACGTCCATTTTGCATCATGCTTTTATATCAATATTTATTGCATTATGGGCTGTTATTACACATTATATCTCAATACTTATGGCTATTCTCTCTTATTTTACAAGGTTTACCAAGAAGAGGGGGAATGCCGGCAGCTGGAATTCTGTCTGAAAAAGGAGCAAACGTTGGAAACCTATTCTGCACAACTCCAAAAGTCCTGAAACTCCACGAAACCACTTTTTGGATCTATTCAGAATTTATGAGCGAAAGAAATAGGCCAGGGGGCCCACACCCTGTCCAGGAGACAGGGGGGCACGCCCCCCCTATAGGGCGCGCCCCCTATCTCCTGGGCCCCCTGGTGGGCTTCCGGCGACCATCTTCTGCTATATGAAGGGTTTTGTCCTGAAAACATTCGTGGGCGCCGCCACGAGGCGGAACCTTGGCGGAATCAATCTAGGGCTCTAGTGGAGCTGTTCTGCCGGGGACACTTCCCTCCGGGAGGGGGAAATCATCACCAACGTCATCACCAACGATCCTCTCATCGGGAGGGGGTCAGTCTCCATCAACATCTTCACCAGCACCATCTCCTCTCAAACCCTAGTTCATCTCTTGTATCCAATTTTGTATCCAAAACCACAAATTGGTACCTGTGGGTTGCTAGTAGTGTTGATTACTCCTTGTAGTTGATACTTATTAGTTTATTTGGTGGAAGATTATATGTTCAGATCCTTAATGCATATTATTACACCTCTGATTATGAACGTGATTATGCTTTATGAGTAGTTACTTTAGTTCCTGAGGACATGGGTGAAGTCTTTCTATTAGTAGTCATGTGAATTTGGTATTCGTTTGATATTTTGATGAGATGTATGTTGTCTCCCCTCTAGTGGTGTTATGTGAACGTCGACTACATGACACTTCACCATTATTTGGGCCTAGAGGAAGGCATAGGGAAGTAATAAGTAGATGATGGGTTGCTAGAGTGACAGAAGCTTAAGCCCTAGTTTATGCGTTGCTTCGTTAGGGGTTGATATGGACCCATATGTTTAATGTTGTGGTTAGGTTTACCTTAATACTCCTTTTTGTAGTTGCGGATGCTTGCAATAGGGTTTAATCATAAGTGGGATGCTTGTCCAAGTTAGGGTAGTACCCAAGTGTCGGTCCACCCACATATCAAATTATCAAAGTACCGAACACGAATCATATGAACGTGATGAAACTGGCTTGACGATAATTCCCAATGTGTCCTCGGGAGCTCCTTCATTATTATTAGAATTTGTCCAAGCTTATCCTTTGCTACATAAAGGATTGGGCCACCTTGCTGCACCTTATTTACTTTATTTACTTTTGCTCGTTACTATTTATCTTATCACAAAACCATCTATCACCTACTGTTTCACTGCTTGCAGAGAAAACCTTACTGAAAACCGCTTATCATTTCCTTCTGATTCTCGTTGGGTTCAACACTCTTACTTATCGAAAGGACTACGATAGATCCCCTACACTTGTGGGTCATCAAGACTCTTTTCTGGCGCCGTTGCCGAGGAGCGTAGCGCTCTCGGTGAGTGGAACTTGGAAAGGAAACATTTATATAGTGTGCTGAAATTTTCTGTTATTTGTCACTATGGAAACTAATCCTTTGAGTGGCTCGTTTGGGGTATCTTCACCCCAACCAGAGGAACAAAGATATGTTCCTCAACCTACTAAACTTTACAAAAATATTCACTTTGAGATTCCTTCGGGTATGATAGAAAAACTGCTAGCTGATCCTTTTGCAGGAGACGGAACTTTGCATCCCGACTTACACCTTATCTTTGTGGATGAAGTTTGTGGATTATTTAAGCTTGCAGGTATTCCCGATGATGTTGTCAAAAGGAAGGTCTTCCCTTTATCTTTGAAGGGAGATGCAATGACATGGTATAGGCTATGTGATGACTCAAGATCTTGGAATTACAAGCGATTGAAATTGGAATTTCACCAGAAGTTCTATCCTATGCATCTCGTTCAACGTGATTGTAATTACATATATAATTTCTGGCCTCGCGAAGGTGAAAGCATCGCTCAAGCTTGGGGAGGCTTAAGTCAATGTTATATTCATGCCCCAATCATGAGCTCTCTCGGGAAATGATTATTCAGAATTTTTATGCTCGGCTTTCTCTTGATAATCGCAACCTGCTCGATACTTCCTGTACTGGTTCCTATATGCTGAAGACTATTGATTTCAAATGGGACTTATTAGAAAGGATTAAACGCAACTCTGAAGATTGGGGTTCCGACGATGGTAAGGAGTCAGGTATGACACCTAAGTTTGGTTGTGTTAAATCTTTTATGGATACCGATGCTTTCTGTGGATTTAGCTCTAAGTATGGACTTGACTTTGAGATAGTAGCTACTTTTTGTGAAACTTTTGCTGCTCATGTTGATCTCCCTAAAGAGAAGTGGTTTAAATATAATCCTCCTGTTGAAGTGAAAGTAGTTGCACCTATTACAGTCGAAGAAAAGACTATTACATATAGTGATCCTATTATTCCTACTACTTATGTTGAAAAACCTCCTTTTCCTGTTAGGATAAAAGATCATGTTAAAGCTTCGACTGTTGTTCATAAGAGTAATACTAGGACTTATACACCTCCTGAGCAAATTAATGTTGAACCTAGTATTGCTATGATTAAAGATCTCCTGGATGAATACTTAGATGGGCACGTTATTTCTTTCGTGGGTGAAACTGCTAATATTGCTAGACCCGATACTAAGACACGTAACCTGTTGTAGGCACGCCTATTATTTCCGGTAAAATAGGAGATCATTGTTATCACGGCTTATGTGATATGGGTGCTAGTGCTAATGCTATACCTTACAATCTTTATAAAGAAATTATGCACGGTATTGCACCTGTTGAATTCGAAGACATTGATATTACTATTAAGTCTTGTGTGGAAAGATTAAATACCCTGCTGATTTTCTTGTTCTTGCTTCCCCACAAGATAATTTTTGTCCCATTATTTTTGGTAGACCTTTCTTGCATACTGCTGGTGCTAAGATTGATTGTGAAAAGAATATTGTCACCGTTGGTATAGATGGTATGTCTCATGAGTTTAATTTCGCTAAGTTTAGTAGACAACCTCGTGAAAAGGAACCATCTAGTAAGGATGAGATTATTGGTCTTGCTTCTATTGCTGTTCCTCCAACTGATCCGTTATAACAATATTTGCTAGACCATGAAAATGATATGTTTATGAAGGAAAGGGAAGAAATAGATGAAGTGTGTTGGGGAACGTGGTAATTTCAAAAAAAAATCCTACGCACAAGCAAGATCATGGTGATGCATAGCAACGAGAGGGGAGAGTAATGTCCACGTACCCTCTTAGACCGTAAGCGGAAGCGTTATGACAACGCGGTTGATATAGTCTTACGTCTTCACGATCCAACCGATCCAAGTACCGAACGTACGGCACCTTCGAGTTCAGCACATGTTCAGCTCGATGACGATCCCCCGACTCCGATCCAGCAAAGTGTCGGGGATGAGTTCCGTCAGCACGACAGGGTGGTGACGATGATGATGTTCTACCGGCGCAGGGCTTCGCCTAAACTCCGCGACGATACAGGAACGATCACGTAGATCAACTTGTGTGTTCTAGGGTGCCCCCCTGCCCCAGTATATATAGGAGGGAGGGGGAGGTGCGGCCGGCCCCCTAGGGGTGCGCTTGGAGGAGTCCTACTCCCATCGGGAGTAGGACTCCCCCCTCTTGCCTTGGTGGAGAAGGAAAGGGGGGAGGGGAAAGAGGAAAGGGGGGCGCCGCCCCCCCTTCCTTCTCCTATTCGGACTAGGGGGGAGGGGGCGCACGGTCTGCCCTGGCCGGCCCTCCTCTTCTCCCCCATGGCCCACTAAGGCCCATTAACCCTCAGGAGGGTTCCAGTAACCCCCTGGTGTTCCGGTAAAATCCCGATTTCACCCAGAACCATTCCGATATCCAAATATAGGCTTCTAATATATCAATCTTTATGTCTCGACCATTTCGAGACTCCTCGTCATGTCCGTGATCACATCCGGGTCTCCGAACAACCTTCGATACATGAAAACTTATAAACTCATAATAAAACTGTCATCATAACGTTAAGCATGCGGACCCTACGGGTTCGAGAACTATGTAGACATGACCTAGAACTATTCTCGGTCAATAACCAATAGCGGAACCTGGATGCTCATATTGGCTCCTACATATTCTGTGAAGATCTTTATCGGTCAAACCGCATAACAACATAGGTTGTTCCCTTTGTCATCGGTATGTTACTTGCCCGAGATTCGATCGTCGGTATCAAATACCTAGTTCAATCTCGTTACTGGCAAGTCTCTTTACTCATTACGTAATGCATCATTCCGTAACTAACTCATTTAGATACATTGCTTGCAAGGCTTATTGTGATGTGCATTACCGAGAGGGCCCAGAGATACCTCTTCGACAATCGGAGTGACAAAACCTAATATCGAAATACGCCAACCCAACATGTACCTTTGGAGAGACCTGTAGTACTCCTTTATAATCACCCAGTTACGTTGTGACGTTTGGTAGCACCCAAAGTGTTCCTCCGGTAAACGGGAGTTGCATAATCTCATAGTTACAGGAACATGTATAAGTCATGAAGAAATCAATAGCAATATACTAAACGATCAAGTGCTAGGCTAACGGAATGGGTCATGTCAATCACATCATTCTCCTACTGATGTGATCCCATTAATCAAATGACAACACATGTCTATGGTTAGGAAACATAACCATCTTTAATTAATGAGCTAGTCAAGTAGAGGCATACTAGTGACTAAATGTTTGTCTATGTATTCACACATGTATCATGTTTCTGGTTAATACAATTCTAGCATGAATAATAAACATTTATCATGATATGAGGGAATAAATAATAACTTTATTATTGCCTCTAGGGCATATTTCCTTCAGTCTCCCACTTGCACTACAGTCAATAATCTGGATTACACAGTAATGATTCTAACACCCATGGAGTCTTGGTGCTGATCATGTTTTGCTCGTGGAAGAGGCTTAGTCAATGGGTCTGCAACATTCAGATCCGTATGTATCTTGCAAATCTCTATGTCTCCCACCTGGACTTGGTCCCGGATGGAATTGAAGCGTCTCTTGATGTGCTTGGTCCTCTTGTGAAATCTGGATTCCTTTGCCAAGGCAATTGCACCAGTATTGTCACAGAAGATCTTCATTGGTCCCGATGCACTAGGTATGACACCTAGATCGGAAATGAACTCCTTCATCCAGACTCCTTCATTTGTTGCTTCCGAAGCAGCTATGTACTCCGCTTCACATGTAGATCCATCCACAACGCTTTGTTTAGAACTGCACCAACTTACAACTCCACCATTTTATAAAAACACGTTTCCGTTTTGCGATTTAGAATCGTCCGGATCAGTGTCAAAGCTTGCATCGACGTAACCATTTACGACTAGCTCTTTGTCACCTCCATATACGAGAAACATATCCTTAGTCCTTTTCAGGTATTTCAGGATGTTCTTGACCGCTGTCCAGTGATCCACTCCTGGATTACTTTGGTACCTTCCTGCCAAGCTTATTGCCAAGCACATGTTAGGTCTGGTACACAGCATTGTATACATGATAGAGCCTATGGCTGAAGCATAGGGAACATCTTTCATTTTCTCTCTATCTTCTGCTGTGGTCGGGCATTGAGTTTGACTCAACTTCACACCTTGTAGTACGGGCAAGAACCCTTTATTTGCCTGATCCATTTTGAACCTTTTCAAAACTTTATCAAGGTATGTGCTTTGTGAAAGTCCAATTAAGGGTCTTGATCTATCTCTATAAATCTTGATGCCCAATATATAAGCAGCTTCACCGAGGTCTTTCATAGAAAAACTTTTAATCAAGTATCCCTTTATGCTATCCAGAAATTCTATATCATTTCCAGTTAATAATATGTCATCTACATATAATATCAGAAATGCTACAGAGCTCCCACTCACTTTCTTGTAAATACAGGCTTCTTCAAAAGTCTCTATAAAACCATATGCTTTGATCACACTATCAAAGCGTTTATTCCAACTCCAAGATGCTTGCACCAGTCCATAAATGGATCACTGGAGCTTGCACACTTTGTTAGCACCTTTTGGATCAACAAAACCTTCTGGCTGCATCATATACAACTCTTCTTCCAGAAATCCATTCAAGAATGCAGTTTTGACATCCATTTGCCAAATTTCATAATCATAAAATGCAGCAATTGCTAACATGATTCAGACAGACTTAAGCATTGCTACGGGTGAGAAAGTCTCATCGTAGTCAACCCCTTGAACTTGTCGAAAACCTTTTGCAACAAGTCGAGCTTTATAGACAGTTACATTACCATCAATGTCAGTCTTCTTCTTAAAAATCCATTTATTCTCAATGGCTTGCCGATCATCGGGCAAGTCAACCAAAGTCCATACTTTGTTCTCATACATGGATCCCATCTCAGATTTCATGGCCTCTAGCCATTTTGCGGAATCTGGGCTCATCATCGTTTCCTCATAGTTCGTAGGTTCATCATGGTCAAGTAACATGACTTCCAGAATAGGATTACCGTACCACTCTGATGTGGATCTTACTCTAGTAGACCTACGAGGTTCAGTAGAAATTTGATCTGAAGTTTCATGATCAATATCATTAGCTTCCTCACTGATTGGTGTAGTTGTCACAGGAACCGGTTCTTGTGATGAACTACTTTCCAATAAGGGAGCAGGTACAGTTACCTCATCAAGTTCTACTTTCCTCCCACTCACTTCTTTCGAGAGAAACTCCTTCTCTAGAAAGGATCCGAATCTTGCAACGAAAATCTTGCCTTCAGATCTGTGATAGAAGGTGTACCCAACAGTCTCTTTTGGGTATCCTATGAAGACACATTTCTCCGATTTGGGTTCGAGCTTATCTGGTTGAAGTTTCTTCACATAAGCATCGCAGCCCCAAACTTTAAGAAACGACAACTTTGGTTTCTTGCCAAACCACAGTTCATGAGGCGTCGTCTCAACGGATTTTGATGGTACCCTATTTAACGTGAATGCGGCCGTCTCTAAAGCATAACCCCAAAATGATAGCGGTAAATCATTAAGATACATCATAGATCGCACCATATCTAGTAAAGTACGATTACGACGTTCGGACACACCATTTCGTTGTGGTGTTCTGGGTGGCGTGAGTTGCGAACACTAGTAGAAAACAGGGCTTTCGTCCAGGCCAGTTTAGCCCATTAGTCCCGGTTCAATCCAGAACCGGGACCAATGGAGCTATTTGCCCCGGTTCGTGAGCCCAGGGGGACGGCCGGGCCACGTGGGCCATTGGTCCCGGTTCGTCCGGACCTTTTGGTCCCGGTTGGTGGGACGAATCGGGACCAATGGTCCTGGCTCCTGGCCCACCACTATTGGTCCCGGTTGGTGGCATGAACCGGGACCAAAGGGTTACCTGTAGTCCCGGTTCATGCCACCAACCGGGACCAATGGTTCTGCCTATATATAGCCCCTCGCGCAAGAGCAGAGCACACTGCTCTGTTTTTTTTGGACGAGGGGGAGAGGGCTTGGTGGTGCTCTAGCTCACCTCCTATGCACACAAGGTGTTCGATGGAATGCCCGAGCCACACTACTTAAGGTTTCTCCTCTCCAAGCTCGACCGCCAAGCTCCATTTTCCTCAATATTTATCTAGGTTTAGCGGTCCGTCACGCCCCGTCCCCGTCTTCACCGCCGTCGATCACCCGCGCCGATCTCATCGCCGGCACCACCGTGGTGAGCCTCTTGTTCTTATCTTCTTTCTGAAAGGAAAAATATTATTACTTGTTTGTTTAGATAGATACTTGTATTATTTTCTTACTTTTATTATTGCATCTTATATAGTGCGCCGATGGTTTTGGTATCCGGCCCCGTCGGCCCTCGTCCTGTCTATGATTCAGATGTGGTATATATTATCTTTTCATAACTATTGGTTCATTTATTGTTTATGAAAATTATGCCGACCAACGTGACATAGATTTTATTTATCTAGGAGGTTGTTGAACCGGAAATTCCAACCGACCCTATTGTCGAGAGGTTAAATTTAGTTGAAGAAGAAAACAATTTCTTGAAGGAAAAAATAAAAAAACTTAAGGAGGAGAAGATGATATTGGAGTTGCATGTTGCGGATGTCGTCGATGATCACAAGATCAAGATGGATGCAATGCGCTTGAAGATGAGAAAGATTAGAAAATATGCCATTCATACCGAGGCTTGGTATCATTATGCCGTTGGATCAGTTGTTACCTTGGTTGCGATTATGATCGCATTTGTTTTCGCATTGAAATGTTTTACATAGTTTCAATGTATGGTTTAATTAATTTAGATGCTCTGCAGAGCTTTATGTTGTTAGATGAGAACTATGTATCTACTTTGGTTTTTATGTGATGATGAACTTCTATTAATTTGGTCACTTAATTATCTATTCATGATGTTCTGTAATGATTTTTGACACACTTAATTATATATAATGCACGCAGATGAACCGGCAATGGATGTACGGTGACAGACACACCTCCGAGTACATTAAGGGCGTGCATGATTTTCTCCAAGTGGCTGAGGCAAACAAGCAGAATGGTTTTATGTGTTGTCCATGCCCTATATGTGGGAATACGAAATCTTACTCTGACCGGAAAATCCTTCACACCCACCTGCTTTACAAGGGTGTCATGCCACACTATAATGTTTGGACAAGGCACGGAGAAATAGGGGTTATGATGGAAGACGGCGAGGAAGAAGAGTACGATGACAACTATGTGGCCCCTGAATACGGTGATGCTACTGAACATCAAGATGCACCAGACGATGTGCACGATGGTGCTGCAACAGGCGAAGCTGCTGAAGATCAAGAGGAACCAGACGATGTGCCCGATGATGATGATCTCCGCCGGGTCATTGTCGATGCAAGGACACAATGCGAAAGTCAAAAGGAGAAGCTGAAGTTCGATCGCATGTTAGAGGATCACAAAAAGGGGCTGTACCCCAATTGCGAAGATGGTAACACAAAGCTCGGTACCGTACTCGAATTGCTGTAGTGGAAGGCAGAGAATGCTATGCCTGATAAAGGATTTGAGAAGCTACTAAAAATAATGAAGAAGAAGCTTCCAAAGGATAACGAATTGCCCGACAGTACATACGCAGCAAAGAAGGTCGCATGCCCTCTAGGATTGGAGGTTGAGAAGATACATGCATGCCCTAATGACTGCATCCTCTACCACGGTGCCTACAAGGATCTGAACGCATGCCCGGTATGCGGTGCATTGCGGTATAAGATCAGACGAGATGACCCTGGTGATGTTGACGGCGAGCCTCCCAGGAAGAGGGTTCCTGCGAAGGTGATGTGGTATGCTCCTATAATACCATGGTTGAAACGTCTGTTCAGAAACGGAGAGCATGCCAAGTTGATGCGATGGCACAGTGAGGACCGTAAGAAAGACGGGAAGTTGAGAGCACCCGCTGACGGGTCGCAGTGGAGAAAAATTGAGAGAAAGTACTGGGATGAGTTTGCAAAGGACCCAAGGAACGTATGGTTTGCTTTAAGCGCGGATGGCATTAATCCTTTCGGGGAGCAGAGCAGCAATCACAGCACCTGGCCCGTGACTCTATGTATGTATAACCTTCCTCCTTGGATGTGCATGAAGCGGAAGTTCATTATGATGCCAGTTCTCATCCAAGGCCCTAAGCAACCCGGCAATGACATTGATGTGTACCTAAGGCCATTAGTTGAAGAACTTTTACAGCTGTGGAATGGAAATGGTGTACGTACGTGGGATGAGCACAAACAGGAGGAATTTAACCTAAAGGCGTTGCTGTTCGTGACCATCAACGATTGGCCCGCTCTCAGTAACCTTTCAGGACAGACAAACAAGGGATACCATCCATGCACGCACTGTTTACTTGACACCGATAGTATATACCTGGCAAGCTGCTGGAAGAATGTGTACCTGGGCCATCGTCGATTTCTTCCGACCAACCATCAATGTCGAAAGAAAGGCAAGCATTTCAAAGGCGAGGCAGATCACCGGAAGAAGCCCGCCATGCGTACCGGTGATCACGTACTTGCTATGGTCAATGATTTACACGTAATCTTTGGAAAGGGTCCCGGCGGACTAGCTGTTCCGAATGACGCTGAGAATCACGCACCCATGTGGAAGAAGAAATCTATATTTTGGGACCTACCCTACTGGAAATACCTAGAGGTCCGCTCTTCGATCGACGTGATGCACGTGACGAAGAACCTTTGCGTGAACCTGCTAGGCTTCTTGGGCGTGTATGGGAAGACAAAAGATACACCTGAGGCACGAGAGGACCTGCAACGCTTGCACGAAAAAGAGGGCATGCCTCCGAAGCAGTATAAAGGTCCTGCCAGCTACGCTCTTACGAAAGAAGAGAAAGAAATATTCTTTCAATGCCTGCTCAGTATGAAGGTCCCGACTGGCTTCACGTCGAATATAAAGGGAATAATAAATATGCCATAGAAAATTTTCCAGAACCTAAAGTCTCATGACTGCCACGTGATTATGACGCAACTGCTTCCGGTTGCATTGAGGGGGCTTCTACCGGAAAACGACCGACTAGCCATTGTGAAGCTATGTGCATTCCTCAATGCAATATCTCAGAAGGTGATCGATCCAGAAATCGTACCAACGCTAAGGAGTGATGTGGCGCAATGTCTTGTCAGTTTCGAGCTGGTGTTCCCACCATCCTCCTTCAATATCATGACGCACGTCCTAGTTCATCTAGTCGACGAGATTGTCATTCTGGGGCCCGTATTTCTACACAATATGTACCCCTTTGAGAGGTTCATGGGAGTCCTAAAGAAATATGTTCGTAACCGCGCTAGGCCAGAAGGAAGCATCTCCATGGGCCATCAAACAGAGGATGTCATCGGGTTTTGTGTTGACTTCATTCCTGGCCTTAAGAAGATAGGTCTCCCTAAATCGCGGTATGAGGGGACACTGACTGGAAAAGGCACGCTTGGAAGGGACTCAATAATATGCAGGGACGGATATTCTTGGTCTCAAGCACACTACACAGTTCTACAGAACTCTACCTTGGTGACCCCGTATGTCGATGAACACAAGAACAGTCTGCGCTCCAAACACCCGGAGCAGTGCGACGACTGGATTACATGTGAACACATCAGGACTTTCAGCAGTTGGTTGGAAACACGTCTCAGAGGTGACAGCATTGTTTGTGATGAGCTGTACTTGTTGTCCAGGGGACCATCTTCGACTGTAATGATTTGGAAAGGATATGAGATAAATGGGAATACATTTTACACGATTGACCAAGATGAAAAGAGCACCAACCAAAACAGCGGTGTCCGCTTTGATGCAGCAACCGACAATGGAAATGACACATATTATGGTTACATAGCAGACATATGGGAACTTGACTACGGAGTAGATTTTAAGGTCCCTTTGTTTAAGTGCAAGTGGGTCAATCTGTCAGGAGGCGGGGTACAGGTAGACCCACAGTACGGAATGACCACAGTGGATCTAAAAAATCTTGGGTACACTGACGAACCGTTCGTCCTAGCCAATGATGTGGCACAGTTTATCTATGTGAAGGACATGTCTACCAGACCGAGGAAAAGAAAAAATAAGGAAGCGAATACATCATACAATGAGCCAAAGCGCCACATAGTTCTTTCAGGAAAAAGGGACATCCTGGGAGTGGAGGGCAAGACAGACATGTCTGAAGAGTATGAAAAGTTTCATGAAATTCCCCCCTTCAAAGTCAAGGCTGACCCAAGCATCCTGATAAACGATGAAGATTATCCATGGTTACGGCGCAATAAGCAAACGACACAAGCGAAGAAAAAGTGAAGACTTTCTCCCGCAACTATTATGATGATAACATGCCAACTTTGTAACAGACGAGTATGATACCATTGTCCGTTTTGTACATGCACATGCTATGCCAACTTTTTCAGAGTTCATTTGAAAACTATGAATTTTAAAACCTCGCCAACCGAAGGGCGCTCACACCGGTTTGTAAATAAAGCAACAAAGAAAACAAAAAAAGAGTTTCCAAATTTGAAAACTAATGGCACTAACAGAAAGTTTATAATTTTTCTAAAACTAAAAGCAAAAAGAATTAAAAAATAAAGCAAAAAACAACAAAAAGTAAATAATGCAGAAAACAGAACAAAAAACTGAAAAAAAATAAAAATAACAACAATAAGTATTTTGTTGTAAGTAGAAACAAAATAAAATAAATAAAGCAACAAAGGAAACAAAAAAAGAGTTTTCAGATTTGAAAACTAATGGCACTAACAGAAAGTTTATAATTTTTCTAAAACTAAAAGCAAAAAGAATTAAAAAATAAAGCAAAAAACAACAAAAACTAAATAATGCAGAAAACAGAACAAAAAACTGAAAAAAATAAAAATAGCAACAATAAGTATTTTGTTGTAAGTAGAAACAAAATAAAATAAATAAAGCAAGAAAGGAAACAAAAAAGAGTTTTCAGATTTGAAAACTAATGGCACTAACAGAAAGTTTACAATTTTTCTAAAACTAAAAGCAAAAAGAATTAAAAAATAAAGCAAAAGACCAAAAGAAAAATAAACCAAAACCAAAATAAACTAAATAAAGCAACAAAAAAACAAAAAACAAAAAAATGCCACCTACTGGGCCCCCACGGCCTGAATACGACTAGAAACCCTATGGGCCAGGATTCAGGCCCGTGGAAGGCCCAGTAGGGCCACAGGCACAGATGGCAGAGTTAGGCCCGAAAGCCTGCTTTAGAGAGGAGCTCGAGAGGGGGGCCGCACCGCACCTTATAAACTGGTGCGGCTCCCTCTCAACTAGCGAGGTGGGACTAAACATTTGGCGCGGGGCAGCACAAGGCCTTTGGTCCCGGTTGGTGGCACCAACCGGGACTAAAGGGGGCCTTTGGTCCCGGTTGGTGG
>NC_041385.1:17517599-17522572 GCF_002162155.2 Triticum dicoccoides
GAAGAAGAAAAAATAGAAAATATTCTATTTTTTCTTCTTCTCCTCTATTCCTTTCTTCTTCTCCTCTTTTTTTTCTTATTTTTTTCTTCGATCTTCTCCTCTGTCACCGTCGATATACCCCTCCCGATAACTTCAACATGAGAGGAGAAGAAGAAAGAAAGGAATAGAGGAGAAAGAAGAAACTTTGACACGAGGGGGGGGTACCGATACCCCCTCCCCGATAACATTATTTTCCCATGTATATGTATGTTGCTTCATTGTCGATATAACGAGGGTGTCGAGGATCACCGAGGGGTCGAGGGTCGGGAACTAGGGTAGATGGTCGAGGGTCGTTAAGGGGTCAAGAGTCGAAGGTTTCAGGGTCGAGGGTCGTTAAGGGGTCAAGGGTCGAAGGTTTCAGGGTCGAGGGTCGTTAAGGGGCAAGGGTCGAAGGCTCTCGACCCCTCGGCGATCCTCCCGACCCCTTGACCCTCGACCGCTCGGCGATCCACGACCCTCTACCCTTCCGCGGGCGTCGATGCCCATGTCACTTGTGGGACATAGATGTAGTGTTCAACGCCGACCCCCTCCCGATAGCTTCAACACGTGGGGGGGTCGATATTACCCCCTCCTAGCTTGAAGCGTTCTCGAGGCCACCCCCTAACCCTTGAAGCGTTGTCGAGGCCACCCCAAACCCTAGAGAAGCAGCGTCAAGGCCACTAATATGATTCCTTATTGTGATTAGCTAGCTAGTTCTACGTTTGCCACTAATATATCCATATCTGTCATGTTTGAATAATAATTGCCATGTTGTAAATATTTGTAGAAACTATGGACACCCCCCGAGATGAAGCACAAGAAGCGTTGTTGAGGGACATAATCACAGAAGGAAGTGATGCCCTCTCCTCGATGTTTCTCAACGACAATGATGGTCTGGAAGGAGAGGGTGAAGAAGCAGCTGGCCCTCTCCTCATTGATTTACATGGCTCCGCTGACCCAATGCCGGTGCAAGAAGGAGAGGGTGAAGAAGTAGACCGTGAGGACGGCTCCGGTGATCACCAAACCGAGTCCGGCGAGGTATATATATTAGTTAAGCCTGTGCTGACTAGCTAATTGATGCATTCATTGTTTTGGTATGTACACATATTAATTAACTATCGTCTTTGTTCTTTTTTCTAGCCCACCGGATCGAGCACAACTTCGGTAAAGAGATGAGGCCCGAAGAAAAAGTTGAGCTCGGATGAAAAGTTTGAGATCATACAAATCGCGCGCGACGGCCAACCGATTGAACCCTACCGGACAAAGAAGGCATTTGTTGCTCAGTGTGGGGTTCTGGTTAGGGACAAGATCCCGATCAGCATCCAGCAATGGTATAAGCCTAAGAACGAAGACCCTGAGGTGTCTTATGTCAATGAGATGCAGAAAAAGAATCTTTGGACTGAGCTGAAGTCAAATTTCACCCTACCGCCGGAGGATGATCCGGAGAAGCCAGTTATAGAGCCATTAATCAAGTCTTTTGCTCTGAGGAAGATGGCAGACCTATTCAGGAATTGGAAGAAAGACCTCAATAGGTATGTCGAAAAAATGAGACACCAGAATTCATTGGCAAATATGAGAAGATCAAAGATGACTGGCCCGCATTTGTGGCCCACAAGACATCGGAAAAGAGTAAAAAAATGTCGGCGACAAACAAGAGAAATGCTGAGAAGAAGAAGCTTCACCATCGCACGGGGTCAGGTGGCTACCTCGTAGCCCAGCCTAAGTGGGCCAAGGCTGAGAATGATCTGCTTGATAAAGGGATCGAACCAGAGACAATGAACTGGCCTGAATGTTGCCGGACTTGGTTCTTTGGGGCCGGCGGATCCTTGGACCCTATAACAGGGAAGTGCATTTGGACGGAGGAACAATTGGACATACCAGTCAAGAAGCTTCAGCAATATATCGAAGCAGCGCAGCAAGGGACGTTCGTTCCAGACAGGGAGAAGGACGAGCTCACAATGGCCCTCGGCAATCCTGAGCACCCTGGACGGACACGAGGCACGCCAGGCTCCGTTTCGTGGAAGGATGGATTTCCGAACGCAGGGGGTTACAAAACCCACGAGAGGAGGAAGAAACTGGAGCAGAGCCAACTGCAGTCGCTGCACGAAAGGGTAATGGGGCTAGAGGAATGAGAAGTAGATCGCAGCAAACGACCTGCCGAAGCTTCCCCCGAAGCTACCCCGCCATCTCAGCGGAAAAGCAGCGTGGCTTCCACCGAGCTGCTTCAGCCAGAGCATGCCTTGACGGCTCCTGCCAGCTATCCCGTGGATGCTATCACGGATGCTGAAAATTGCCACCTTATGGCGCAATGGAGCAATTTGAAGGTCAAGGCGGCTGTTGGCTCTGTTTATCCTACTAAACCCGACTCAACTTTTCACTGTCGGCCGATTCCAGAAGGATATGCTAAGGTGATGGTCGATGAAATAACGGAGGGATTTGAGGACCTCTGGCTTGACCACCCTACTGGTGAAGGGGAGTATCGGCTGGGTTCTGCTCTGAAGACTCCATGCCTATGGCGGAAGGATCTCATCAACCTTCCGAACTGGACGCCTCCGCCTCCTCCTCCTCCTCCGGCAAGTCAGGGCACTCCGCCTCCTCCACCGGCGAGTGACGATCAGGGCACTCGGCCCGCTCCTTCTCCGGCGCGTGGCGGCACTCCGCCTCCTTCTCCGCCTGCGCCGGCGTGCCCGAGCAGCCAGCCTCCTCCTTCTCCGCCTCGTCAGCAAGGGCGGAAGAGACCCGCCGCCGCTCCGGCTTCTACGGCGCATCGCAGTCCTTCTCCTCCACCTCGTAAGCAAGGAAAGAAGACATCCGCTCCGTCTACTCTGCCGGCGTCTAGCAGTACAGCCAAAGGCGGGAGGAGATACAGATTCGGTCCTTCTCTGAAGACTCCAGAGAAGTTACCGTACGAGAGGAGCGAGGAGGAAAACGCGAAGATCGCGCAGACCGAAGTGGATGACTGGTTTCAAGGGTTGAAAGCAAAGAGACATCCACCTCCGGAGGAGAAGGTAGATCCGGTGAAAGGGAAGCGCACTCTGGCTGCCCTGACAAAACCACCCAAGTCTCCGCCGAAAGGCAACTATGAGCGCATTATTGGAAAGGCATTTTCCGAAGCGGAGAGGTTGGGAAGTACTAAAAGTGATCAAAGGATGAAAGAACGACGAGCTGGGAAACAAATTGCCCAGCTCGGCGAACAAGCGAAGCAATCGTGCCCCCCGCTCAAGGTGCCTGCTAGCGACATCGTCGATCCGAGGATGGTGCCCGGTTATGGCAATCCTGCAGATTACCTGCCCGACGATGTACATTATGATATCTTAAAGGTGCAGATACAAAGATACGAGTACGGGAAGCCTCTCGTCAAAGATGAAAGTTCTCTATCAACGATGATGCGAAGATTGCATGATTGGTACATGAAAACCTGCAAAGAGTCTGAGGGGAGGAGTACTTTGTATGTGAGAGTTAAAAAGGAGCATGACCTCCTTTGAATCGAACTGTTGCCTATTCCATTTGAGGAGTTCTATCAGTTTTTCAATCAATTGGCCATCGATAAAGCAACGGTCACCTCCTACTGTCTGTAAGTAGTACTACTTCCGTCATTAAGTCTCTCTATATAACTCAGCCCTTTCATTTGCATGTATTTATAATTATCCTCACTATATTATGTAGATTGAAGATCGCCGAATTGAAGAAAAGACAAGTGGGAGATATTGGGTTCATTAACACGTATCTCATAGATGCAACTGAGGTTCAATATCGTGCCCAAGAAACCGAGGCCAACTTGCTACGATCGTTGGAAATAAATGAACACAAAGATATAATACTCTTTCCTTACAACTTCAAGTGAGTGTTACTGTCTTGTGGCATATTCGGTTTCCTTATTAGTCCAGGTTATAGTAATGTAATATTGATGAGTTATGCATGTGTGCGCAGCTAGCACTATATTCTCCTAGAGATTAAGCTTGAGAAGGGAGTAGTAACTGTCTTAGACTCCAAGCGAAAAGATCCCAAGGAGTATGCGGACATGACTGAAATGCTCGAGAAGTAAGTTAAATCGATCATTATCCACCATATCAGCAACTTTGTTCATTTCTGATATCAAGTAATTGTTTTCTTTGTATGGCAGGGCTTGGAGAAAATTCACCAAAAAAGCTCCGGGACTACCGAAGAAGCTGCAATTTAGGCACCCGAAAGTAAGTACTATATAGTAGCATATTCCAGGCATCTCCTAGTGATTCAAGCGCTAGTTTCATCAATACCATTTAGCATGCTTGCTAATTATCAGTTTGATTGACCTCTATTTCTTGTAAAGTGGTTGTGGCAGGAACAAGGGAATGATTTCTGTGGATACTACATTTGCGAGTCCATCCGCCACACGACCTGTGAGCGGGGCTACTCCGACAAACAATATGAAGTGCGTAAATAACAATATTCACAATTTTATTTTACTACCATCATTTGTGTTGAGTTTGATTCATTCATATATATATATATATATATGTATTGACCCCCTTCTTAAAATTAGATGTTTCGGATGCGGGATGAACTCCTAGCACCAGATCGCATGCGAGCAATTCAAGAGGAATTGGCGGCATTCTTTCTTGACCACGTGATCGCTGAAGACGGAGAATACTATGTGGACCACGCGTCCGTATTTTAGGAGATTATATATTTGTAAAAGATAATTATTGTATATATGTAGCCGGTAGTGTCGGATAGATATACGAGAACTTGTTTGTTCGACCAATCTCTCGGAGAAGGAGAGGTGGTCTATATCACTTCTCTCTGTATGCATATATGTTCATGATGATCTTCTGTTTGCTTACTAGCTAGCTAGCGTGTCTAGCTAGTCCTCTCTATACGTATGTATGTATGGTACGTAGCGTCGACCAAGCACGGACAAAAGAGAGGACACTTCTCTCTATTAATTAGCTAGCTATAGCACAATATATGAAACA
>NC_041385.1:17522800-17541537 GCF_002162155.2 Triticum dicoccoides
TTCAAAAAAAAGACCCCAGCCACAGAAATGCTGATGCGTGGATGCCTATTGGTCCCGGTTGGTACCACCAACCAGGACCAAAGGCCCTCCTACCTGGGCTCAGCGACTGGCCACGTGGAGGCCCATCTGTACCGGTTCTGGATTGAACCGGGACTAAAGGGTCAGGGCATTAGTACCGAACCTTTAGTCCCGGTTCATGAACCGGGACTAAAGGCCCTCACCAACCGGGACTGTAGGCCCTTTTTCTACTAGTGGAAACTATTCCGCATTGTTTCAAATGTAAATTAAACTTGTAACTCAAATATTCTCCTCCACGATCAGATCGTAGAAATTTTATTTTCTTGTTACGATGATTTTCCACTTCAGTCTAAAATTCTTTGAACTTTTCAAATGTTTCAGACTTGTGTTTCATTAAGTAGATATACCCATATCTGCTCAAATCATTTGTGAATGTGAGAAAATATCGATACCCGCCGCGAGCCTCAACATTCATTGGACCACAAACATCAGTATGTATGATTTCCAACAAATCAGTTGCTCGCTCCATAGTTCCGGAGAACGGCGTTTTAGTCATCTTGCCCATGAGGCACGGTTCGCAAGTACCAAGTGATTCATAATCAAGTGATTCCAAAAGCCCATCAGTATGGAGTTTCTTCATGCGCTTTACACCGATATGACCTAAATGGCAGTGCCACAAATAAGTTGCACTATCATTATCAACTCTGCATCTTTTGGTTTCAACACTATGAATATGTGTATCACTACTATCGAGATTCAATAAAAATAGAGGGGTGCATGACCATAAAAGATATTACTCATATAAATAGAACAACCATTATTCTCTGACTTAAATGAATAACCGTCTCGCATCAAACAAGATCTAGATATAATGTTCATGCTCAACGCTGGCACCAAATAACAATTATTTAGGTCTAAAACTAATCCCGATGGTAGATGTAGAGGTAGCGTGCCGACTGCGATCACATCGACTTTGGAACCATTTCCCACGCGCATCGTCACCTCCTCCTTAGCCAATCTTCGCTTAATCCGTAGTCCCTGTTTCGAGTTGCAAATATTAGCAACAGAACCAGTATCAAATACCCAGGTACTACTGTGAGCATTAGTAAGGTACACATCAGTAACATGTATATCACATATACCTTTGTTCACTTTGCCATCCTTCTTATCCGCCAAATACTTGGGGTAGTTCCGCTTCCAGTGTCCAGTCTGCTTGCAGTAGAAGCACTCAGTCTCAGGCTTAGGTTCAGACTTGGGTTTCTTCTCTTGAGCAGCAACTTGTTTGCTGTTCTTCTTGAAGTTCCCCTTCTTCTTCCCTTTGCCCTTTTTCTTGAAACTGGTGGTCTTGTTAACCATCAACACTTGATGCTCCTTCTTGATTTCTACCTCCACGGCTTTTAGCATTGCAAAGAGCTCAGGAATAGTCTTGTCCATCCCTTGCATATTATAGTTCATCACGAAGCTCTTGTAGCTTGGTGGCAGTGATTGAAGAATTCTGTCAATGACACTATCATCAGGAAGATTAACTCCCAGTTGAATCAAATGATTATTATACCTAGACATTTTGAGTATGTGGTCACTGACAGAACTTTTCTCCTCCATCTTGCAGCTATAGAACTTATTGGAGACTTCATATCTCTCAATCCGGGCATTTGCTTGAAATATTAACTTCAACTCCTGGAACATCTCATATGCTCCATGACGTTCAAAACGTCGTTGAAGACCCGGTTCTAAGCCATAAAGCATGGCACACTGAACTATCGAGTAGTCATCAGCTTTGCTCTACCAGATGTTCTTAACGTCGTCAGTTGCATCAGCAGCAGGCCTGGCACCCAGCGGTGCTTCCAGGACATAATTCTTTTGTGCAACAATGAGGATAATCCTCAGGTTACGGACCCAGTCCGTGTAATTGCTGCCATCATCTTTCAACTTTGCTTTCTCAAGGAACGCATTAAAATTCAATGGAACAACAGCACGAGCCATCTATCTACAACAAACATAGACAAGCAAAATACTATCAGGTACTAAGTTCATGATAAATTTAAGTTCAATTAATCATATTACTTAAGAACTCCCACTTAGATAGACATCCCTCTAATCTTCTAAGTGATTACGTGATCCATATCAACTACACCATGTCTAATCGTCACGTGAGATGGAATAGTATCAACAGTGAACATCAATATGTTGATCATATCTACTATATGATTCACGCTCGACCTTTCGGTCTCCGTGTTCCAAGGCCATATCTGTTATATGCTAGGCTCGTCAAGTTTAACCTGAGTATTCCACATGTGCAACTGTTTTGCACCCGTTGTATTTGAACGTAGATCCTATCACACCCGATCATCACGTGGTGTCTCAGCACGAAGAACTTTCGCAACGGTGCATACTCAGGGAGAACACTTCTTGATAATTTAGTGAGATATCATCTTAAAATGCTACCGTCAATCAAATCAAGATAAGATGCATAAAGGATAAACATCACATGCAATCAATATAAGTGATATGATATGGCCATCATCATCTTGTGCTTGTGATCTCCATCTTCGAAGCACCGTCGTGATCACCATCGTCACCGGCGCTTCACCTTGATCTCCATCGTAGCATCATTGTCGTTACGCCATCTATTGCTTCTACGACTATCGCTACCGCTTAGTGATAAAGTAAAGCAATTACAGGGCGTTTGCATTTCATACAATAAAGCGACAACCATATGGCTCCTGCCAATTGCCGATAACTTCGGTTACAAAACATGATCATCTCATACAATAAAATATAGCATCACATCTTGACCATATCACATCACAACATGCCCCGCAAAAACAAGTTAGACGTCCTCTACTTTGTTGTTGCAAATTTTACGTGGCTGCTACGGGCTTAGCAAGAATCGTTCTTACCTACGCATCAAAACCACAATGATAGTTCGTCAAGTTAATGTTGTTTTAACCTTCGGAAGGACCGGGCGTAGCCACACTCGGTTCAGCTAAAGTGAGAGAGACAAACACCCGCCAGTCACCTTTAAGCACGAGTGCTCGTAACGGTGAAACTAGTCTCGCGTAAGCGTACGCGTAATGTCGGTCCGGGCCGCTTCATCTCACAATACCGCTGAGCCAAAGTATGACATTCTCGTAAGCAGTATGACTTGTATCGCCCACAACTTACTTGTGTTGTACTCGTGCATATGACATCTACGCATAAAACCAGGCTCTGATACCACTGTTGGGGAACGTAGTAATTACAAAAAAATCCTACGATACGCAAGATCATGGTGATGCATAGCAACGAGAGGGGAGAGTAATGTCTATGTACCCTTGTAGACCGTAAGCGGAAGCGTTATGACAACGCGGTTGATGTAGTCGTACGTCTTCACGATCCAACCGATCCAAGTACCGAACGTACGGCACCTCCGAGTTCAGCACACGTTCAGCTCGATGACAATCCCCGGACTCCGATCCAGCAAAGTGTCGGGGATGAGTTCCGTCAGCACGACGGCGTGGTGACGATGATGATGTTCTACCGGCGCAGGGCTTCGCCTAAACTCCGTGATGATATGACTGAGGTGGAATATGGTGGAGGGGGGCACCGCACACGGCTAAGGAACATCACGTAGATCAACTTGTGTGTTCTATGGTGCCCCCCTGCCCCCTATATAAAGGAGGGAGGGGGGAGGTGCGGCCGGCCCCCTAGGGGTGCGCCTGGAGGAGTCCTACTTCCATCGGGAGTAGGACTCCCCCCTCTTGCCTTGGTGGAGAAGGAAAGGGGGACGGGAAAGAGGAAAGGGGGGCGCCGCCCCCCCCCCCTTCCTTGTCCTATTCGTACTAGGGGGGAGGGGGCGCGCGGCCTGCCCTGGCCGGCCCTCCTCTTCTCCCTCATGGCCCACTAAGGCCCACTAACCCTCGGGAGGGTTCCGGTAACCCCCCGGTGTTCCGGTAAAATCCTGATTTCACCCGGAACCATTCCGATATCCAAATATAGGCTTCCAATATATCAATCTTTATGTCTTGACCATTTTGAGACTCCTCATCATGTCCATGATCACATCCGGGACTCCAAACAACCTTCAGTACATCAAAACTTATAAACTCATAATAAAATTGTCATCGCAACGTTAAGCTTGCGGACCCTACGGGTTCGAGAACTATGTAGACATGACCTAGAACTATTCTCGGTCAATAACCAATAGCGGAACCTGGATGCTCATATTGGCTCCTGCATATTCTGCGAAGATCTTTATCGGTCAAACCGCATAACAACATAGGTTGTTCCCTTTGTCATCGGTATGTTACTTGCCCGAGATTCGATCGTCGGTATCCAATACCTAGTTCAATCTCGTTACTGGCAAGTCTCTTTACTCGTTACGTAATGCATCGTTCCGTAACTAACTCATTTAGCTACATTGCTTGCAAGGCTTATAGTGATGTGCATTACCGAGAGGGCCCAGAGATACCTCTTCGACAATCGGAGTGACAAAACCTAATCTCGAAATACGTCAACCCAACATGTACCTTTGGAGACACCTGTAGTACTCCTTTATAATCACCCAGTTACGTTGTGATGTTTGGTAGCACCCAAAGTGTTCCTCCGGTAAACGGGAGTTGCATAATCTCATAGTTACAGGAACATGTATAAGTCATGAAGAAAGCAATAGCAATATATTAAACGATCAAGTGCTAGGCTAACGGAATGGGTCATGTCAATCACATCATTCTCCTAATGATGTGATCCCATTAATGAAATGACAACACATGTCTATGGTTAGGAAACATAACCATCTTTGATTAATGAGCTAGTCAAGTAGAGGCATACTAGTGACTAAATGTTTGTCTATGTATTCACACATGTATCATGTTTCTGGTTAATACAATTCTAGCATGAATAATAAACATTTATCATGATATGAGGAAATAAATAATAACTTTATTATTGCCTCTAGGGCATATTTCCTTCAAAGTGTTCCTTAAACAAGAACCTATGCTAAAACATAATCTTCCCATTGAAATTCTTGGGGATTCCCCTCCACCCAATGGTGATCCCGTGTTTGAACTCAGACCCTTACCTGATAATCTCAAGTATGCCTATCTTGATGAAAAAGAAATATATCATGTTATTAATAGTGCTAACCTTTCGGAGAAAGAAGAAGAAAGATTATTGAAAACTCTGAAGAAGCACTAAGCTGCTATTGGATATACTCTGGATGATCTTAAGGGAATTAGTCCCACACTATGTCAACATAAAATTTCAATGGAGAAAGATGCCAAACCTGTTAGAGATCCTCAAAGACGATTAAACCCCAAAATGAAGGAAGTGGTAAGAAAGGATATTCTAAAACTCCTTGAGGCAGGTATTATTTATCCCGTTGCTGATAGTGAATGGGTAAGACCTGTCCATTGTGTCCCTAAAAAGGGAGGTATTACTGTTGTTCCTAATGATAAAGATGAATTGATCCCGCAAAGAATTATTACAGGCTATAGGATGGTAATTGATTTCCGCAAGTTAAATAAAGCTACTAAAAAAGATCATTATCCTTTACCTTTTATTAATCAAATGCTAGAAAGGCTATCCAAACACACACATTTTTGCTTTCTAGATGGTTATTCTGGTTTCTCTCAAATACCTGTGTCAGCGGGGGATCAATCTAAAACTACTTTTACATGCCCTTTTGGTACTTTTGCTTATAGACATATGCCTTTTGGTTTATGTAATGCACCTGCTACCTTTCAAAGATGCATGATGGCTATATTTTCCGATTTTTGCAAAAAGATTT
The DNA here is from genome assembly GCF_002162155.2 of Triticum dicoccoides. NCBI lineage: Eukaryota > Viridiplantae > Streptophyta > Magnoliopsida > Poales > Poaceae > Triticum > Triticum dicoccoides. Next base: position 17,528,586 of record NC_041385.1, read on the forward strand.
GTGAGGTATGTTGGGGAACATAGCAGAAATTCAAAATTTTCCTACGAGTCACCAAGATCTATCTATGGAGAGACTAGCAAAGAGGCAGAGGAGTGCATCTACATACCCTTGTAGATCGCGAGCAGAAGCATTCAAGTGAACGGGTTGAGGGAGTCGTACTCATCGTGATCCAAATCACCGAAGATCCTAGTGCCGAACGGACGGCACCTCCGCGTTCAACACACATGCAGCCCGGTGACGTATCCCGTGCCTTGATCCAGCAAGGAGAGAGGGAGAGGTTGGGGAAGACTCCGTCCAGTAGCAGCACAACGGCGTGGTAGTGATGGAGGAGCGTGGCATTCCAGCAGGGCTTCGCCAAGCACCGCGAGAGATGAGGAGGGAGAGAGGTAGGGTTGCGCCTTGGAGAGAATAACTCATGTGTTGGGCAGCCCCTAGACCTCAACTATATATAGGGGAGAGGGGGGGGGCAGCGCCCCCTCTAGGGTTCCCACCCCAAGGGGTGCAGCAGCCCCTAGATCCCATCTAGGCTGGCGGACAAAGGGGGAGAGGGGGAGACTTGCCCCCCAAGCAAGGTGGAGGAGCCCCCTCCCCTAGGGTTTTCAACCCTAGGCCCCTTGGGCCCTAGTGGGGGCTGCACCAGCCCACCTGGGGCTCGTCCCCTCCCACACTTGGCCCATGCATCAGTCTGGGGCCAGTGGCCCCACCTGGTGGACCCCCGGTACCCTCCCGGTGGTCCCGGTACGTTATCGATAGTACCCGAAACTTTTCCGGTGACCAAAATAGGACTTCCCATATATAAATATTTACCTCCGGACCATTCCGGAAGTCCTCGTGACGTCCGGGATCTCATCCGGGACTCCGAATAACTTTCGGTAACCACGTATATCTATTCCCTATAACCCTAGCGTCATCGAACCTTAAGTGTGTAGACCCTACGGGTTCGGGAACCATACAGACATGACCGAGACAACTCTCCGGCCAATAACCAACAGCGGGATCTGGATACCCATGTTGGCTCCCACATGTTCCACGATGATCTCATCGGATGAACCACGATGTCAAGGATTCAATCAATCCCGTGTACAATTCCCTTTGTCTACCGGTATAGTACTTGCCCGAGATTTGATCATCGGTATGCTGATACCTTGTTTAATCTCGTTACCGGCAAGTCTCTTTACTCGTTCCGAAACACATCATCCCGTGATCAACTCCTTGATCACATTGTGCACATTATGATGATGTCCTACCAAGTGGGCCCAGAGATACCTCTCCGTCACACGGAGTGACAAATCCCAGTCTCGATTCGTGCCAACCCAACAGACACTTTCGGAGATACCCGTAGTGCACCTCTATAGCCACCCAATTACGTTGTGACGTTTGGTACACCCAAAGCATTCCTACGGTATCCGGGAGTTGCACAATCTCATGGTCTAAGGAAAAGATACTTGACATTTAGAAAAGCTTTAGCATACGAACTACACGATCCTGTGCTAGGCTTAGGATTGGGTCTTGTCCATCACATCATTCTCCTAATGATGTGATCCCGTTACCAACGACATCCAATGTCCATGGTCAGGAAACCGTAACCATCTATTGATCAACGAGCTAGTCAAATAGAGGCTTACTAGGGACATGGTGTTGTCTATGTATCCACACATGTATCTGAGTTTCCTATCAATACAATTCTAGCATGGATAATAAACAATTATCATAAACAAGGAAATAAAATAATAACCATTTTATTATTGCCTCTAGGGCATATTTCCAACAGTCTCCCACTTGCACTAGAGTCAATAATCTAGTTCACATCACTATGTGATTGTAATGAATCAACACCCATGGGGTTTGATCATATCTCGCTTGTGAGAGAGGTTATCAGTCAACGGATCTGAACCTTTCAAATCCGTATGTGTTTTTGAAATATCTATGTCATCTCCTAGATGCAGCTACCACGCTCTATTTGCAACTATTCCAAATAACTGTTCTACTATACGAATCCGGTTTACTACTCAGAATAATCTGGATTAGTGTCAAAGTTTGCATGGGCGTAACCCTTTACGACGAACTCTTTTACCACCTCCATAATCGAGAAAATTCCTTAGTCCACTAGTTACTAAGGATAAGTTTGACCGTTGTCCTGTGATCCATGCCTGGATCACCCTTGTACCCCTTGACTGACTCATGGCAAGGCACACTTCCGGTGCGGTACACAGCATAGCATACTATAGAGCCTACGTCTGAAGCATAGGGGACGACCTTCGTCCTTTCTCTCTCTTCTGCCGTGTTCATGTCTTGAGTCTTACTCAATACTCACACCATATAACACAGCCAAGAACTCCTTCTTTGCTGATCTATTTTGAACTCCTTCAAAATCTTGTCATGGTATGTATTCATTTGAAAGTACTATTAAGTGTTTTGATCTATTCTTATAGATCTTGATGCTCAATGTTCAAGTAGCTTAATCCAGTTTTTCCATTGAAAAACGCTTTTCAAATAACCCTATATGCTTTCCAAAAATTCTACATCATTTCCGATCAACAATATGTCAACATATACTCATCAGAAATGCTATAGTACTCCCACTCACTTCTATGGAAATACAAGTTTCTCATAAACTTTGTATAAACCCAAAATCTTTGATCATCTCATCAAAGCGTATATTCCAACTCCGAGATGCTTACTCCAGTCCTTAGAAGGATTGCTGGAGCTTTGCACACTTGTTAGCATCTTTCGGGATTGACAAAACCTTTTGGTTGTATCACATACAACGTTTCCTCAAGAATAACGTCGAGGAAACAATGTTTTGACATCCTATCTGCAAGGTTTCATAAATCAGGCAATAATTGCTAATATAATTCCAACAGACTCTTAGCATCACTACGAGTGAGAAAGTCTCATCGTAGTCAACTCCGTGAACTTGTCGGAAAACATCTGAACGACAAGTCGAGCATTCTTAATGGTGATACTTACCATCATTGTCCGTCTTCCTTTTAAAATCCATTTGTACCCAACAGCCTTACGACCATCAAGTAGTTCTTCCAAAGTCTATACTTTGTTTTCATACATGGATCCTCTCTCGGATTTTATGGCCTCGAGCCATTCGTCGGAATCTGGGCCCACCATCGCTTCTCCATAGCTCGTAGGTCCCTTGCTGTCTAGCAAGATGACCTTCAAGACATGATTACTGTACCACTCTGAAGTAGTACGCATCCTTGTCACCCTACGAGGTTCGGTAGTGACTTGATCCGAAGCTTCATGATCACTATCATAAGCTTATACTTCAATTGGTGTAGGCGCCATAGGAACAACTTCCTGTGCCCTGCTACACACTAGTTGTAGTGACGGTTAAATAACTATATCAAGTCTCCACCATCCTCCCACTCAATTCTTTCGAGAGAAACTTTTCCTCGAGAAAGGACCCGTTTCTAGAAACAATCACTTTTGCTTCCGGATCTGAAATAGGAGGTATACCCAACTGTTTTGGGTGTCCTATGAAGATGTATTTATCCGCTTTGGGTTCGAGCTTATCATGATGAAACTTTTTCACATAAGCGTCGCAGCCCCAAACTTTCAAGAAACGACAACTTAGGTTTCTCTAAACCATAGTTCATATGGTGTCATCTCAGCGGAATTATGTGGTGCCCAATTTAAAGTGAATGCGGTTGTCTCTAATGCCTAACCCATAAACGATAGTGGTAATTCGATAAGAGACGTCATGGTATGCCCCATATCCAATAGGGTGCATCTATGATGTTCGTGTAGGAGATATGCCCTAGAGGTAATAATAAATACTATTACTTATCTCCGAGTTCATAATTATGTTTATGTTCCATGCTATAACTGCAATGATTCTCGAGTCTGCAATATCCACGAGGCTCGGAGGAAGACTCATATGCACGTGTGGAATAATAAACGGTAAGAAGTATTCCTAGTTTGGCCTCTAAGACTAGCTCAAGTGTTGCATGATGGTTCTGTTTTCCTGATCATGGGCATGTCTATGCCAGCAACTTTGAGGGCACAATGTTAAGAGAACATTTGTGTTGAAACGACCCGGTTTGATGTTATGCTATAAGATTCATTTGTCACAAGTTAATGATAAATAACACAGAGATGGTTAACGTCTGCATGATTCCTTAGACGATGAGAGTATGGAGTTTCTTCATGCTTGCTTCATGAACTTTGGGGTTTGTTAAACGTCATGCATAAATGGGTGGCTATTACGGCGGCTTACGGGTTCATAGAAAAGTGTGTCAAGTAACTTGATAGCTCAAGATTGCGATTTGCTCCTCCGACGATGGAGAGATATCCGCGGGCCCTCTCGGTGTTACAGTATCCATCATCGTCTGGCCAGACACTTTGTGATTTGATCACGGGGATGCCGGAACACGGAAACGAGAAAAGAGAACAAAACCAGTAACGAGGTAACTAGTATAGTGGACAAGTTGTTGATCCACGGGGATGCAAGTAAATCTCACCTCGGGTCTTTGTAACATATTTCGAAGCAACAGGAATAGCACATGGCAACTGGAAGTTCACTCGAATATTCATTCGTGTGGGTATAGGGGTCAATATGGGTGTCCACGGCTCCGATGTTGATCATTGATCGGAAGGGGTTCCGGGTCATGTCTATACTTCACCGAACCTATAGGGTCACACGCTTAAGGGTCATCTATCTGTTGAATACTAGACAGGGAGTCTCAGAGAAAATCACCAAAAAAGTTTCGGACACCGGAAAAGTTTCGGACAGCGGAATCATACCGCAGAGAGAGGTCATCGGATGAGTTTCGATGATACCGAAAAGTTGTTTCAGGATAGACCATTAAGTCAAATTGGTTTCGGCAAATGCCTGATAATTCTTGGAGAGTGCCAGAATCATTCTGGAAGCTTTTTGGAATTTTGTTAGATAAAAACGGAAATGTACCGGAGTTGCCGGAGCCACTTCAGATGCGTTTCGCAGATGAAAATCACTAAAATCGGAATTGTTTCGGAACGCGTTGAAAATTATTATGGTGGGTACTGGAAATGTTCTAAGCCCACATAAATATTTTCTGTTCGAACGGACGCTGGAAAATGTCGTTGTGAATAGTGAAAGTGCTTTTTGGGATATTTATGTAGAGCCACCTTTTTGGACTTGGTCAAAGTTCTAGAAGGTAGTGGCTTAAAAGGGAAGGAACCCCATTTGGGGGGGGGATAGGGGTGGCCGGCCATGGGTGGTGGAGCTCCTTGGAGCTCCACATGGCATCCCATTTTATCTTAACACCCTCATGTGTGACCTAATGCATGGGGTTTTTTGGTAAAAATATGGAGGCACACTACCCCTTGGATTTCCTATGAATAGAGGAGGTGAGGGCTGCCATCTCTTCATCCCTTGATCTCATACACATGCCATGCATTATCTGGTTTCTTCTCTCCCTCCCACGAAAAGAGTTTCGTAGAGTCGTAAGGCTGTCTGGGTTCTGGCAGGAACTAGTTCTGGACGGCGAAGCCCTGCCGGATAGCTGACACCGTATGTGTGCCACCCCGTAGAGAGATTGTAGTCTTCGATCTTTTGCCCGAAGGGCTGTCCGAGTGATCGTTCGAGTTTCCAAGGTCCTCCCGAAGGGCTGTCCGCGACACCATCCGGGGGGGCTGTTCGACCATCCCCCGGAGGGCTGTCTGAGGAGCAGATGAGGGTATACATCCTCGCGGTTGGGAGGTTGTAAATCCTAGATGTGGGGATCTGCACCGCCGTTCGTCATCGACTCTACTTCCCGCTGCGCTACGAGTCGGTAACGAAAAAGATCAAACCATGTATGCAGTCTCCATAGTGGTCCTGGGCTGGTGCGTAGGTCGGAAAATTTTTGTTTTCTGTTGCGTTCCCTTACAGTGGCATCAAGAGTCGTGCTATGCGTAGATGCAGGTTACGATCTAGAATAAATGGAGATGTATGGGTATTGCATAATATAATTTTGGAGTAGATGAGATCTATTGCTGAAAATTATTTATGCGGGTGACAGATGAAATCTGTTACCCCACATTCTTGTTGCTTCCCTAGAATTTGCGTTTGCTCAATCTCAAGACAGCATGGTAGAATTTGACAAAGTTCTGGCAATCCGTGATCCTGATTGATCATGGAAGTGCTATCAGTTCTTTGGGTTTTGCTGTAGTCAAAAGAAAGATGAAATTCGCAGATGAAAGGGCATTGCAGATATGATCTGCACAGGGGTCATGCGTATGACGAAGTTTAGTATGGGGCTCGAGATTTAATTATCTCGTGTTTCATACACCCCGAGATGTTAATCTAGCAACTTGAATAATCATACTTGATGATAAAACGTTGGTAGATGCGGTTTAAGTCGAAACCTTAGAAGCCACGAAAAACAAGTTTGCATGAACCGATTAGAAACGTCTAACTTGGTTTTGCAGGAGCGTTTGCATGTGCATGTGATGTGGTATAGCAATGCTCATATTCAATTTGATTATGTATGAGATGAATATATGACGTAAATTGATTAACATGACCTGTGTGTCATGATTCGGCATGATGGCTGGAGCCATATGATTGTCACTTTAGTGACTTGTGTGTCAACCTTAAGTAATGCACTTATTTTATTAGCTATAGAGATAGCAATATTATTTGGTGCATCGACAAGGTGGTGGCAATCTTAGCGAAGGTGAACGCCGACGCAAATCCCAAAGACAAAGAAATGAAAGACTTCTCCGTCAGAAAGGGCTATACCATATCATGCTATTATGAATTGCCTGAGATGTTTATCCCTTATGGTGCACCCTTCTTGATTGCGCAGTAGTCGCTTTTTATTAGGGTGATCTCTCACAAAAATATCAAGTAGTTAGTGTTCTCCCAAGTGTAGCACCGTCTGAAATTCGTATCTTTTCAGGGTGCGCCATGTACACATGAGCACGAACAAATTGAGAGGAATGAGGCGGGTGAGGTCAGACCTCGCAGCAAGATCACTTGGTTGCCTTTGACGTTCAGGCAGGAGAGTCCTGAGCTCGGAACACGCCCATCGAAAGATGAATAAGAATCACATAGAGATGTGATCGGAAAGTTGGCCTACCAATTGAAATTCGTGTCATCAGTGATGAACCCGTCAATGGCATCGATTAGAAATATGGATCTTGAATCACTATAAATCAATTATGAGATATATTGATTTGAGTGGGAGCGCATTGTTGAATTAACATGCTTAATTCCCAGTGCAATTAATTCTGAACAATGTCTAAGTGTTTCTTGCAAAATAGTTGTAGAATAATGGCTCGCGTTTCCACCTTCCCTGTTAAAAATGAATAGCTATTAAATATCTGGTTAAAACTTTACAATTGGTAAGGTAATGTGAGGATTATCCTCAAAAGTGCCGAGAAGGACTTTGTCCTATCGCATGCTTTCCGTATCCTCCTGCTAATGCTATGGATCATGTGACTCTCGTCCTTCAATCCAAAAGCTAGAATTCTGTTACGGTCAAGTGGAATATGTTTGCTTCCATGAAACCCAAACTTCGAAAGTTGGGATAGTTATATGATATTCATGGAACTGAAAATTAATTTTCAGATACAAACAAAGGCCGAAAGATATGAAATATCCAAAGTAATGTTTGTTTGCAAGTATTAGTAAAAGTGTTTACTATGCATTTGACTGTTGGGAAAGGGATCCAGAAGAACGTCTGTCATATGATGAAAGGTGAATAAAACAACAACTTAAAGAGAAAGGAAGTGTCCAAAGGGTGTTAGTGTGACTTACACGCCTAGGAAGTCCGGGGCTAACGCCACTCTTTAGTTGGGTGCTTATTTTGCAAGTAGGAAAAATACTAAAAGTTAAACTGTTAGAAGTATAAAGGCAGAAATAAAGATGACTAGAATATCCAGCTCATGTATGAATGTCATACAAGTTTTTGATGTATAAGTAGGCTAGTCAAAGATATAGTTCTTGGGAATTATGGTTAAACATGTTAATCACTAATTCTTGGGTATTGTGAGTTAATCACAAATATACCCGCTTGATTGTATTCTGTTGCGAATCAATGTAAGAGATACTATGGCCTAAAAAGACTAGCCAGAAATGAGGTTAAGGTATACACAGGGAACATAGTAAATGTTACTATACCTTCCATTGGTGTATTGCCGTCTATATTTATTTTCATAATTCATTTAGAGTTTTACAAACTCTAGCCCATTGCATCAGATATCTTGCAAGAAGGTTGTTCATAAGAGAACTTTTTATGTTCGATGTTACGAATAACACAAGGGCCATACTTTCATTATGAATGAGATGTATGTTATGAATATTGATAATAACAAAATACCTCTGGGTTTACTTTCATAATTCATTTTAGAGTTTCATACACTCTAGCCCATTGCACAATGTTTTGTTGCAAAAGAAGTGTTCATAAAACCAACAATTGCTGTTAAGTATTATGAATAACATGAAGGGCCATGCTTCCATCCAAGATGGGATGTATGTTATGAATATTGATGGTAATATGATACATCCATAACGCTGACGCTAAATGTCGCGAGACTATGAAAATACCACACATGTGTGGCACTACATTTGGTCACATTGGAGAAACCCGCATGGAAAAATTCCATTATGATGGATTTTGAAGTCGTTTGATTTTGAATCATCTGACACTTGCAACTTTCCTCCGAAAAGTGAAGTGACTGAGATACTGTTCACGGGCCATAAGGAACGAGCAACAAACTTATTGGTGATCACACATTTTGATGTGTGTAGTTCAATAAATGTTGTTGCAAGTGGTGGATTTATTTATCTTCAGAAATGACTCAAGTAGATATATGGATATTTACTTGATGAGACGTAAGTCTGGATCTTTTGAAATCATTCGAAAGGTTTTCAAAAATGAAGTAGAAGTTATTGTAACAAGAAAATTATGTTTCTGCAATTTGATTGCACAAAGGAATATTTGAGTTACATGTTTAGCGAATGTCTCTTGAGTTGTGAAAGGGGTTTAATAACTTGCACCTCCCGGAACACCACTGCAAGTGAAAAGTCCGTGGAGATGTAATCTAACCATTTATGACATGGTAAGATTAAACATGACATAAATAAATTTGCCATTATCCCTTTTAAAGTGATGCTTTAGAGACTGCAACTTTTACACTGAAAAGAGCTACATCGAGTCTGATGAAATGAAGCCATTGTATGGTACGCCCAACCATGTTATATCTTTTCTTAACATTTGGAATATGGGGCTTGTGTAAAAGGTTACAAACCTATTCCAAATCGGACAAGTGCTACTTTGTAGGTTATACCAAAATGTTGGGTATTCCTCCCTCACTATACCGAGGCAAATAGTTTTGCCGCGAAGCGGTGTGCTTTTAAAGAGAATGGTTCTTTCAAAAAGGTGAGTGGGAGAATAGTGCAACTCGGCGAGATAAACAGTATCTTCGTCATCAGATCAAAGGAAAGAGACCTTGGAAGTAATTCCAGAGTTTCCTACTGCGACTGATACGGAAGTCTCTACAATAAAATGTATGAACTTCGGTCGAACTTGCAGCTGAACCACGTAGGCAAGGCTCGTGCAAACCTCTCAGGTGCGCAAACGAGATATTGTTGTTAGACAACATTATACCTACGATACACAAGGAAGCGTTCATGGGCCCTGACTCCGGAATTGGCTAAATGCCAATACAACCCGAGTTAGTTTCCATATAAGTGATTCAAGATTAAAACCTTGATATACCTTTTGGAAGACTTAGAGTCTAAGGAATATTTATGGAACTTAAAACTGATACGGATAAAAATGTTTTATCCATAAAGCTCGACTTGTTGAAATAACAAGTTCAATAGTTGACTACGATGAGGTTGTTTTCATCGTAGCGATGCTTAAAGTCGGTTCGGGTTGAACAAGCAATTAATACATATTTCAATCATGAGATATGAAACATGGATAACAATAGGATTTCCATATGATGGAAATGAAACCAAGGACTAGCATGTGTTACAGTCCAAGGCATTTTGTCTATCCATAGGATGCTAGTAAAAGTGCAAACTTCAGAGTTCCAGCGATGGATAGAAGAGAGCAAAATGGAGTTGGAATCTTCGTGCTTTGATGAAATGGTCAAAGGGGTTTGACTTCATCAATGGGTAACGAACATGCTTGTAATTCAAGAAAGTAAGTGGGAGAGTAATAATAATTCTAAAAACCTTGTGTGCTTGACACATTGTTAATCGGAAATAAATTTCTTGACACAAATTAGGACTTCATTTGAAAATAGTTTTTTGATGAAGTGCTTTGGCTAAATAGCCTCAATATTAGGCATAATGATCTATGGAGATAGATTTACCTAATAGGGCTAAGCAATGAATACATATTGACAAGGTGCTAAAACCTTTTAGCATTTAAAACCGCCAAGGAGTGATTCTTGTCGGAGTCACATGGAAGAGTTTTTTGCAAGACTCGGTGTCCCAAAACACTAATGAGCAAAATACATGATGCAGATTCCACACACTTTTGTGTTTGGATTAATCATGTATTCCATGGTATGTAAAACAACCAGATATGTCCGATACTCCCAAGGTGTTGCGAGTGTGGATACTAAAGTGATCAAAGTACTGATCGTGGGACAACAGTGAAGATGTCATTGAGTACTAGAGTAAGTATTGATGATATGTTTTCTTGCGAGCGGAGATCATGAAGAGTTCGTTGTAAAATGTTACATCGATACAGTCTTCATCTTTTCTCCATGCGATTTTCGATTTAAGTTAAGGGTTTTGTGTAATACACAATATGGTGGCACGGTAGTTGGAAATTGTTCCCAACACGATACTGTGGTGAATTCTATAACAAATGACTAAGTATGTTGACGCTTTAGAAGCGACAAACAAGATGTTGAATCATATAGTTCATTCATGAACTTAGTATGGTTCCAAGATGGCTTTTGTCAATGGGACACTACTGCAGGTAGTTTCTCCATAACTCAGTCTGAGGAATCCAGGTTCAACCTGTGATTCACATTTATACAAAGCCAAGTTCGTACAAAATATGAATTTTGTGAAAGCGTGAAAACGCGAGGATATGCAGAGATAAACACGGAGCTTAAGTTTTCAGATCCGATGGACATCAGGCTATACCACATGCGAAGCAATTTTTACACCGGTATGCCATAGGTGTAAAGTGCATTAGCATTAACTAGATTATTGACTCTAGTGCAAGTGGGAGTCTGTAGGAGATATGCCCTAGAGGCAATAATAAATACCATTACTTATCTCCGAGTTCATAATTATGTTTATGTTCCATGCTATAACTGCAATGATTCTCGAGTCTGCAATATCCACGAGGTTCGGAGGAAGACTCATATGCATGTGTGGAATAATAAACGGTAAGAAGTATTCCTAGTTTGGCCTCTAAGACTAGCTCAAGTGTTGCATGATGGTTCTGTTTTCCTGATCATGGGCATGTCTATGCCAGCAACTTTGAGGGCACAATGTTAAGAGAACATTTGTGTTGAAACGACCCGGTTTGATGTTATGCTATGAGATTCATTCGTCACAAGTTAATGGTAAATAACACAGAGATGGTTAACGTTTGCATGATTCCTTAGACCATGACAGTATTGAGTTTCTTCATGCTTGCTTCATGAACTTTGGGGTTTGTTAAACGTCATCCGTAAATGGGTGGCTATTACGGCGGCTTACGGTTCATAGAAAAGTGTGTCAAGTAAATTGATAGCTCAAGATTGGGATTTGCTCCTCCGATGATGGATAGATATTCTTGGGCCCTCTCGGTGTTACGGTATCCATCATCATCTGGCCAGACACTTTGTGATTTGATCACGGGGATGCCGGAACACAGAAACGAGAAAAGAGAACAAAAACAGTAACGAGGTAACTAGCATAGTGGACAAGTTGTTGATCCACGGGGATGCAAATCTCACCTCGGGTCTTTGTAACATATCGCGAAGCAACAAGAATAGCACACGGCAACTGGAGGTTCACTCGAATATTCATTCGTGTGGGTATAGGGGTCAATATGGGTGTCCACGGCTCCGATGTTGATCATTGATCGGAAAGGGTTCTGGGTCATGTCTATACTTCACCGAACCTATAGGGTCACACACTTAAGGGTCATCTATCTGTTGAATACTAGACAGGGAGTCTGAGAGAAAGTCACCGAAAAAGTTTCGGACATCGGAAAAGTTTCGGACAGCGGAATCGTACCGCAGAGAGCGGTCATCGGATGAGTTTTGATGATACCGAAAAGTTGTTTCAGGATATACCATTAAGTCAAATTGGTTTCGGCAAATGCCTGATAATTCTTGGAGGGTGCCAGAATCATTCTGGAAGCTTTTTGGAATTTTCTGAGATAAAAACCGGAAATGTTCCAGAGCTGCTGGAGCCACTTCAGATGTGTTTCGCAGATGAAAATCACTAAAACCGGAATTGTTTCGGAACACATTGAAAATTACTATGGTGGGTACTGGAAATGTTCTAAGCCCACATAAATATTTTCAGTTCGAACGGAGGCTAAAAAATGTCGTCGTGGATAGTGAAAGTGCTTTTTGGGATATTTATGTAGAGCCACCTTTTTGGACTTGGTCAAAGTTCTAGAAGGTAGTGGCTTACAAGGGAAGGAACCCCATTTTGGGGGGGGGGGGGCTAGGCGTGGCCAGCCATGGGTGGTGGAGCTCCTTGGAGCTCCACATGGCATCCCATTTTACCTTAACACCCTCATGTGTGACCTAATGCATGGGGTTTTTTGGTAAAAATATGGAGACACACTACCCCTTGGCTTTCCTATAAATAGAGGAGGTGAGGGCTGCCATATCTTCATCCCTTGCTCTCATACACATGCCATGCATTATCTGGTTTCTTCTCTCCCTCCCACGAAAAGAGTTTCGTAGAGCCGTAAGGCTGCTTGGGTTCCGGCAAGAACTAGTTCTGGACGGCGAAGCCCTGCCAGATAGCTGACACCGTATGTGTGCCACCCCGTAG
>NC_041385.1:17541947-17549466 GCF_002162155.2 Triticum dicoccoides
GGGGCTGTTCGACCGTCTCCCGGAGGGCTGTCTGAGGAGCAGACGAGGGTATACATCCTCGCGGTTGGGAGGTTGTAAATCCTAGCTGCGGGGATCTGCACCGCCGTTCGTCATCGACTCTACTTCCCGCTGCGCTACGAGTCGGTAACGAAAAAGATCAAACCATGTATGCAGTCTCCATAGTGGTCCTGGGCTGGTGCGTAGGTCGGAAATTTTTTGTTTTCTGCTGCGCTCCCTTACAGTTCAGACACACCATCACACTATGGTGTTCCAGGCGGTATTAGTTGTGAAACAATTTCCACAATGTCTTAATTGTGTACCAAACTCGCAACTCAAATATTCATCTCTATGATCATATCATAGACATTTTGTCCTCTTGTCATGACGATCTTCAACTTCACTCTGAAATTACTTGAACCCTTCAATAATTCAGACTTGTGTTTCATCAAGTAAATATACAACATCTACTCAAATCATCTGTAATTAAGAACATAACGATATCCACTGCGTGCCTCAACACTCATTGGAATGCACACATCAAAATGTATTACTTCCAACAAGTTGCTTTCTTGTTCCATCTTACTAAAAATGAGGTTTTCAGTCATCTTGCCCATGTGGTATGATTTGCATGTCTCAAGTGATTCAAAATCAAGTGATTCCAAACGATCCATCTGCATGGAGTTTCTTCATGCATGCATACCAATAGACATGGTTCGCATGTCTCAAACTTTTCAAAAATGAGTGTGTCCAAAGATCCATCAACATGGAGCTTCTTCATGCGTTTTATAATATGACACAAAAAGCAGTGCCATAAGTAGGTGGCACTATATCATTACTATCTTATATCTTTTGGCATGAACATGTGTATCACTACGATCGAGATTCAACAAACCATTCATTTTAGGCGCAAGACCATTGAAGGTATTATTCAAATAAACAGAGTAACCATTATTCTCCTTAAATGAATAATCGTATTGCGATAGACATAATCCAATCATGTTTATGCTCAACGCAAACACCAAATAACAATTATTTAGGTTTAACACCAATCTCGATGGTACAGGGAGCATGCGATGCTTGATCGCATCAAGCTTGGAAACACTTCCAACACATATCGTCATCTCACCTTTAGCTAGTCTCCGTTTATTCCGTAGCTTTTATTTCGAGTCACCAACACTTAGCAACCGAACCGGTATCTAATACCCTGGTGCTACTAGGAGTACTAGTAAAGTACACATTAATATAATGTATATCCAATATACTTCTATCGACCTTGCCAGCCTTCTCATCTACCAAGTATCTAGGGTAGTCCTGCTTCAGTGACCGTTCCCCTCATTACAGAAGCACTTAGTCTCGGGCTTCGTTTCAACCTTGGGTTTCTTCACTAGAGCAGCAACTGATTTGCCATTTCATGAAGTATCCCTCCTTGCCGTTCTTGAAACTAGTGGTTTCACTAACCATCAACAATTGATGCTCCTTCCTGATTTCTACTTTCGCGGCGTCAAACATCGTGAATATTTCAAGGATCATCATATCTATCCCTGATATGTTATAGTTCATCATGAAGCTCTAGCATCTTGGTGGCAATGACTTTGGAGAAACATCACTATCTCATCCGGAAGAATAACTCCCACTCGATTCAAGTGATTGTTGTACTCAGACAATCTGAGCACAAGCTCAACGATTGAGCTTTTCTCCCTTAGTTTGCAGGCTAAGAAACTCGTCGGAGGTCTTATACCTCTTGACGTGGGCACGAGCCTGAAATCCCAATTTCAGCCCTCGAAACATCTCATATGTTCCGCGACATTTCGAAATCGTCTTCGGTGCCTCAATTCTAAACCGTTTAACATTACTGAACTATCACGTAGTTATCAAAACGTGTATGTCAGATGTTCGCAACATCCACAGACGACGTTCGAGGTTCAGCACACCGAGCGGTGCATTAAGGACATAAGCCTTCTACGCAGCAATGAGGACAATCCTCAGTTTACGGACCCAGTCCGCATAATTGCTACTATCAACTTTCAACTAAATTTTCTCTAGGAACATATCTAAAATAGTAGAACTAAAGCGCGAGCTACGACATAATTTGCAAAAACCTTTTGACTATGTTCAAGATAATTAAGTTCATCTAATGAACTCCCACTCAGATAGACATCCCTCTAGTCATCTTAAGTGATACATGATCCGAGTCAACTAGGCCGTGTCCGATCATCACGTGAGACGGACTAGTCATCATCGGTGAACATCTTCATGTTGATCGTATCCACTATACGACTCATGTTCGACCTTTCGGTCTCTTGTGTTCCGAGGCCATGTCTGTACATGCTAGGCTCGTCAAGTCAACCTAAGTGTTTCGCGTGTTTAAATCTGGCTTACACCTGTTGTATGTGAACGTTAGAATCTATCACACCCGATCATCACATGGTGCTTCGAAACAATAAACTTTCGCAACGGTGCACAGTTAGGGGGAACACTTTCTTGAAATTTTAGTGAGGGATCATCTTATTTATGCTACCATCGTTCTAAGAAAATAAGATGCATAAACATGATAAACATCACATGCAATCAAATAGTGACATGATATGGCCAATATCATTTTGCTCCTTTTGATCTCCATCTTCGGGGCTCCATGATCATCATCGTCACCGGCATGACACCATAATCTCCATCATCATGATCTCCATCATCGTGTCTCCATGAAGTTGTCTCGCCAACTATTACTTCTACTACTATGGCTAACGGTTTAGCAATGAAGTAAAGTAATTACATGGCGTTATTCAGTGACACGCAGGTCATACAATAAATAAAGACAACTCCTATGGCTCCTGCCGGTTGTCATACTCATCGACATGCAAGTCGTGATTCCTATTACAAGAACATGATCAATCTCATACATCACATATCATTCATCACATTCTTTTGGCCATATCACATCACATAGCATACCCTGCAAAAACAAGTTAGACGTCCTCTAATTGTTGTTTGCATGTTTTACGTGGCTGCTATGGGTTTCTAGCAAGAACGTTTCTTACCTACGCAAAAGCCACAACGTGACATGCTAATTGTTGTTTGCATGTTTTACGTGGCTGCTATGGGTTTCTAGCAAGAACATTTCTTACCTACGCAAAAGCCACAACGTGATATGCCAATTGCTATTTACCCTTCATAAGGACCCTTTTCATCGAATCCGATCCGACTAAAGTGGGAGAGACTGGCACCCGCTAGCCACCTTATGCAACAAGTGCATGTCAGTTGGTGGAACCTGTCTCACGTAAGTGTGCGTGTAAGGTCGGTGCGGGCCGCTTCATCCCACAATACCGTCAAAACAAGATAGGACTAGTAACGGTAAGCATATTGAACAAAATCAACGCCCACAACAACTTGTGTTCTACTCGTGCATAGAATCTACGCAATAGACCTAGCTCATGATGCCACTGTTGGGGAACGTAGCAGAAATTCAAAAATTTCCTACGAGTCACCAAGATCTATCTATGGAGAGACTAGCAACAAGAGATAGGAGTGCATCTACATACCCTTGCAGATCGAGAGCAGAACCGTTCAAGTGAACAGGTTGAGGGAGTCGTACTCATCGTGATCCAAATCACCGAAGATCCTAGTGCCGAACGGACAACACCTCCGCATTCAACACACGTGCAGCCCGGTGACGTCTCCCGTGCCTTGATCTAGCAAGGAGAGAGGGAGAGGTTGGGGAAGACTCCGTCCAGCAGCAGCACAACAGCGTGGTGGTGATGGAGGAGCATGGCATTCTAGCAGGGCTTCGCCAAGCACCGCGAGAGATGAGGAGGGAGAGAGGTAGGGCTGCGCCTTGGAGAGAATAACTCATGTGTTGGGCAGCCCCTAGACCTCAACTATATATAGGGGAGAGGGATGGGGCTGCGCCCCCTCTAGGGTTCCCACCCCAAGGGGTACGGCAGCCCCTAGATCCCATCTAGGGTGGCGGCCAAAGGGGGAGAGGGGGAGACTTGCCCCCCAAGCAAGGTGGAGGCGCACCCTTCCCTAGGATTTTCAACCCTAGGCGCCTTGGGCCCTGGTGGGGGGGCGCACTAGCCCACCTCGGGCTGGTACCCTCCCACACTTGGCCCATGCAGCCCTCTGGGGCCGGTGGCCCCACCTGGTGGACCACCGGGACCCTCCCGGTGGTCCCGGTACATTACCGATAGTACCCGAAACTTTTTCGGTGACCAAAACGGGACTTCCCATATATAAATCTTTACCTCCGGACCATTCCAGAACTCCTAGTAATGTCCGGGATCTCATCTGAGACTCCGAAAAACATTCGGTAACCACGTATATCTATTCCCTATAACCCTAGCATCATCGAACCTTAAGTGTGTAGACCCTACGGGTTCGGGAACCATGCAGACATGACCGAGACAACTCTCCGGCCAATAACCAACAGCGGGATCTGGATACCCATGTTGGCTCCCACATGTTCCACGATGATCTCATCGGATGAACCACGATGTCAAGGATTCAATCAATCCCGTATATAATTCCCTTTGTCTACCGGTATAGTACTTGCCCGAGATTCGATCGTCGGTATGCTGATACCTTGTTCAATATAGTTACCGGCAAGTCTCTGTACTCGTTCCGTAACACATCATCCCGTGATCAACTCCTTGATCACATTGTGCACATTATGATGATGTCCTACCGAGTGGGCCCAGAGATACCTCTCCGTCACACGGAGTGACAAATCCCAGTCTAGATTCATGCCAACCCAACAGACACTTTCGGAGATACCCGTAGTGCACCTTTATAGCCAACCAATTACGTTGTGACGTTTGGTACACCAAAAGCATTCCTATGGTATCCGGGAGTTGCACAAGCTCATGGTCTAAGGAAAAGATACTTGACATTTAGAAAAGCTTTAGCATATGAACTAAACGATCTTGTGCTAGGCTTAGGATTGGGTCTTGTCCATCACATCATTCTCCTAATGATGTGATCCTATTATCAACGACATCCAATGTCCATGGTCAGGAAACCGTAACCATCTATTGATCAACGAGCTAGTCAAATAGAGGCTTACTAGGGACATGGTGTTGTCTATGTATCCACACATGTATATGAGTTTCCTATCAATACAATTCTAGCATGGATAATAAACAATTATCATAAACAAGGAAATATAATAATAACCATTTTATTATTGCCTCTAGGGCATATTTCCAACAAGGTATTCATGGATGACTTCTCCGTCTATGGATCCTCTTTTGATGATTGTTTGAGCAACCTTGATCGAGTTTTGCAGAGATGTGAAGACACTAGTCTCGTCCTGAATTGGGAAAAGTGTCACTTTCTGGTTAATGAAGGCATGGTATTGGGGCACAAGATCTCCGAGAGGGGTATTGAAGTTGATAAAGCCAAAGTTGATGCTATTGAAAATATGTCATGTCCCAAGGACATAAAAGGTATAAGAAGTTTCCTTGGTCATGCCGGTTTTTATAGGAGGTTCATTAAGGACTTTTCTAAAATCTCTAGGCCTCTGACTAATTTATTGCAAAAAGATATTCCTTTTGTCTTTGATGATGATTGTGTAGAAGCATTTGAAACACTTAAGAAAGCTTTGATCACAACACCTATTGTTCAGCCACCTGATTGGAATTTACCTTTTCAAATTATGTGTGATGCTAGTGATTATGCTGTAGGCGTTGTTTTAGGGCAAAGAGTCGATAAGAAATTGATACTGCCCAGAGAAATTATGCTACCACTGAAAAAGAATTCTTAGCAGTTGTGTTTGCATGTGATAAGTTTAGACCTTATATTGTTGATTCCAAAGTTACTATTCACACCGATCATGCTGCTATTAAATGTCTTATGGAAAAGAAAGATGCTAAGCCTAGACTCATTAGATGGGTTCTCATGCTCCAAGAATTTGACTTTCATATTATTGATAGAAAGGGAGCTGAGAACCCCGTTGCAGACAACTTGTCTAGGTTAGAGAATGTTCTTGATGACCCACTGCCTATTAATGATAGTTTTCCTGATGAACAATTAAGGGTTGTCAATGCTTCTCGTACTGCACCTTGGTATGCTGACTATGCTAATTACATTGTTGCTAAATATATACCGCCTAGTTTCACATACCAGCAAAAGAAAAGGTTCTTCTATGATTTAAGACATTACTTCTGGGATGATCCACGCCTTTATAAAGAATGAGTAGATGGTATTATTAGACGTTGTGTGCCTGAGCATGAACAGGAACAAATCCTACGCAACACTCTGAATCCTATGGAGGACACCATGCTGGAGATAGAACTGCACACAAGGTACTACAATCTGGTTTTTATTGTCTACTATTTTCAAAGATGCTCGTAAGTTTGTCGTATCTTGTGATGAATGCCAAAGAATAGGTAACATCAGTAGACGTCAACAAATGCCTATGAATTATTCTCTTGTTATCGAACCGTTTGATGTTTGGGGCTTTGATTACATGGGACCTTTTCCTGCCTCCAATGGTTATACACGTATTTTAGTTGATGTTGATTACGTTACTAAGTGGGTAGAAGCTATTCCAACTAGTAGTGTTGATCATAACACTTCTATTAAAATGCTTAAAGAAGCAATTTTTCCGAGGTTTGGAGTCCCTAGATATCTTATGACTGATGGTGGTTCACACTTTATTCATGGTGCTTTCTGTAAGATGCTTGCTAAGTACGATGTTAATCATAGAATTACATCTCCTTGTCACCCGGAGTCTAGTGGTCAAGTAGAGTTGAGCAATAGAGAGCTCAAATTAATTTTGCAAACGACTGTGAATAGATCTAGAAAGAATTGGTCCAAAAAACTTGATGATGCATTATGGGCCTATAGAACTGCATACAAAAAATCCTATGGGTATGTCTCCATATAAGATGGTTTATGGAAAAGCATGTCATTTACCTCTTGAACTTGAACATAAAGCATATTGGGCTATTAAAGAGCTCAATTATGACTTCAAACTTGCCAGTGAGAAGAGGTTGTTTGATATTAGCTCACTTGATAAATGGAGAGCCCAAGCTTATGAGAATGCCAAGCTCTCCAAAGAAAAAGTCAAACGCTGGCATGATAAAAGGATACAAAAGCGTTAGTTTAATGTAGGAGATTATGTGTTATTATTCAACTCTCATTTAAGATTTTTTGCAGGAAAACTTCTCTCAAAATGGGAAGGTCCCTACGTTATCGAGGAGGTCTACCGTTCCGGTGCTATAAAAATTAACAACTTTGAAGGCACAAATCCGAGGGTGGTTAATGGTCAAAAAATCAAGCATTATATTTCAGGTAACCCTATCAATGTTGAAACTAATATTATTGAAACCATAACCCCAAAGGAGTACATAAGAGACACTTTCCAAAACGTTCCAAACTCCGAAAAGGCATAGGTACGTGGTACGGTAAGTATACCGACTCCAAAACAACTCTAATGGCAATTTTCATCAGTTTTGGATTATTTAAGAATTTTAGGAAGAAAGAAGTAGTCCGAAAGGGACACGAGGCTTCCACGAGAGAGGAG
>NC_041385.1:17549859-17606912 GCF_002162155.2 Triticum dicoccoides
GCCTATCTCATGGGCACCTCGTGTGCCTCCCGGACTCCGTTTTCTTGTATGTTATGTATTTTGGTCGATAAAAATTCATTATATATACTCCCGAAGGTTTTGGCCACCGTATCATGCAAATATCCTCTGTTTTTGTTTCGAGCTATTTCTGTTTCAGATCTAGAGCATTATGTCATCTTCAAGCGCTTCCAAGGACAAGTTTTTCGAGAGGGTTATCAATCCCTATCTTGCGGAGGTGCTGCATCACCCTCAAACCATTGAGGTGTGTGAGGGGGTGTTGCACATCCGCGATGTGGAAGGACCAAGGCGTACCGGGAGCATAGAGACAAAGCTCGAAGCCATGGAACAACAAGTTTTCAAGTACCAAGGGATGGTGGAGCGTGGACTCAATGCCAACCAGATGATGATCACGGAGTTCACCAACAACCACAAGCTGGATGCCAAAGGCATTGGGGAGACCATCTTCAAGCTTCAAGAGAAAATCGAGCACCTCCAAGCCCAGATTTATGACCTGCAAAACCAGAACTATGAGTATGAATATAGATTCAAGCGAATAAGTTTGGCTGTAGATTTAAGGACCCCGGAGACTCGATCGTCCCTTTATGATGGAGAGTCTATGCCTTGGAAGATGGATTACAAGCCCACTCCATCAATAACTCCTACTTCACCACCTCCGAAGAAATAATCACATGGGTATGGGCACTCCCCTTGGCAACTGCCAAGCTTGGGGGAGGTGCCTCGATACCGTATCACCATCACACTCCTATCTTTACCGCTTTATTTAGTTTGATCCTTTTAGTAGTGTCTTGATCTATTAGTTCGAAGTTTTGATATCAAGTAGTTTTGAGTTTTCGTTGTGATATCTTTTTGTAAGCGAGTCTGTGTGCTATCTATAATAAAGATTAGTGTTGAGTCAAGGGATTTGATATGTTGCTCAGTTCTTGAGAAAGTAAAAAGAACAAAAGAGTTCATATTGATCTTATGGATAGTGATAACTTCACACATAGAAAGTATGAGGCATAAAATTTGTTGAGAGTTGATGAACGTAGCCTTGGTCATCGTTGCAATTAATAGGAAGTGATAAAGAAAGAGGGGTTCACATATAGATATATTATCTTGGACATCTTTCATGATTGTGAAGCACTCATTAAGTATGACATGCTAAAAGAGTTGATGTTGGACAAGGAAGACAACGTAATGGTTTATGTTTTCCGACATCTCAGTTAGAGTATATTGTCAGTGACCTTCTGAACATGTTGAGCTTGCCTTTCCCCCTCTTGCTAACCAAAATTCCTTACACCAAGTAGAGATACTACTTGTGCTTCCAAACTTCCCTAAACCCAGTTTTGCCATGAGAGTCCACCATACCTACCTATGGATTGAGTAAGATCCTTCAAGTAAGTTGTCATCGGTGCAAGCAATAAAAATTGCTCTCTAAATATGCATGACTTATTAGTGCAGAGAAAATAAGCTTTGTACGAACTTGTTGTGGAAGTAATAAAAGCGACGGATTGCATAATAAAGGTCCACATACAAGGGGCAATACAAAGTGATGTTCTTTTGCATTAAGATTTTGTGTATCCAACCCTAAAAGCGCATGACAACCTCTGCTTCCCTCTGCGAAGGGCTTAATTTTTACTTTATGTTTTTACTTTATGCTTCAGTCAAGGTGATTCTCACCTTTCCACTTTTTCATTTTATCCTTAGGGAAGCTCCTCGTGTTTGAAAGGTCATGATACATATATCAAATTGAATGTAAGTTGGCATAGGCTATTATTGTTGACATCACCTAAAGGTGAATACGTTGGGAGGCAACACAATAAGCCCCTATATTTCTCAGTGTCCGTCTGGAACTCTATAACCACAAGTATTGCGTGAGTGTTAACAATTATGGGGGACTATGTGATAGTTGAGTATGTGATCTTGCTGAAAAGCTCTATTATTGACTCTTTCTGCCGTTACGATAAATTGCAATTGCTTCAATGACTGAGATTATAGTTTGTTAGTTCCCAATGAAGTTTATGAACCATACTTGACATTATGAATTTCTTATTACTTGAACATAGGAAATCATATGACAAAATCTATATATATGTTGTTGTTATTAGAATGATCATGATACCCTCATGTCCGTGTTTTATTTTTATCGACACCTCTATCTCTAAACATGTGGACATATTTCTCGATCTCGGTTTCCGCTTGAGGACAAGCGAGGTCTAAGCTTGGGGGATTTGATACGTCCATTTTGCATCATGCTTTTATATCAATATTTATTGCATTATGGGCTGTTATTACACATTACTAGATCATTGAAGGCGCGCGTTGCCGCGCCCGTCTATTTTTACAATGAAATAATAGGCATTATATAAATATCTTTAACCATGTTTACTACTGAGATCCATGCCATGTAATAACTTCATTGCACCTATAATTTCATTAAATCCATACATATAAACTATGACTAAAGTATCATTACTTCTTGTTTTGACAGGCTACAAAGACACCATCTTAAGAAAAGAGAGCTCTACCATTTTCCCACATATTTTTTCTGCCTCCGAAGAGGCAAAACCTTTTGTTGTAACTTCCAGAAACAACTTTGGCCTGACCAACAAAAAGCGACAACTTTAGCATGCTCATATGAGCAAAGAATTCACACGTCAAACTTGCAATAACTGGATAGCAGATGATACAAAGTTATACAACCTCCATCCCAAATTAGTTGTCTTAGATTTGTCTAGACACAGAGAACATGGGTGGTACATGTTGCCGCGCCAATCTATCTTGACGATAAAATGATAGGAATTGATGATAATATATAGATGCAAGAAACATAATAAGGAACTAATTACAGCTTATGACTTGGTAATGTTAGAAATTTCATACTTTAGTGCCGCTAGATTCAGAGATTTGTCTAAAATATATGACAAACAGTATCTAGTGCGACTAAGAAGCAAATGGATTAATAAATGGCATGTGTAAAGCGGCAGCGCTCTCAGTGGATGGATGAGCTCTTTTGATATTCTAGAGTCTCAATTCTTGAGCCCTGTACATCTGTATAGGAAAAAAATATCAATGGAACATATAGAACCAAAATGCAACCGTGCCATCAATACAAATATATTTTTAGTATAAATAACGGTCCAAGACATTGCAAAAATAGTACTTAGTGAGCCGTGTAGCCTCACTTGGTCATGCACATCGCAAACTCAACTATTTGAAAACTATGCAAAGATGAGTGTACATTATTCTTCTTACCCAGGAAAGCTACAGAATAAATGACATCCTTTGTTGGTTCGGTGTATGTACAGAGATAATCGGCACTTAAGGTCGCAGCAGCATCCGTCTCTCATTGAATCGGATGAACAGGAAGATGAGCATATGAGATGAGTTGACCGCTAAAACTGGACTAAACTTAAGATGCAACATAAAGGGTACTATCTATAAATTAGTGCACATCCAAATAAGATGCGGCAATGCCCTATGCTCATGGCAAACCTCTGTAGGAGGTTCCGAAGAAGCATATAAAGTAGGATTATTCATTTAGCAAACATTCAATATCCTTTAGTCTTTGCAAGATCTGGATAAACAGGAGATACTATTTGGTCGGATTGGAGACAAATTAAAAGTGCATGGGAACAACATGTGTTTCTGTATTTAGTAACACCTACATGCCACTTCCCTATGCATAACCCGTTTCTTAAGAGTAGAACTTAATCAGTAAAACTTGATATTCAGATGAAGTTTAGTTATTGGAATGGGCTAGGAAAATCAATACATATGAAGAGTAGTGTTACGGGAAGGATGAACTGGGTATTGAATAAATGCAATCAGATCATACAACCACAAGTAAAACTCTCTACGGGTCCAAAAGTAGAAATCTTGATGTTGGATAGATGTATCATTGCTAATATGCCTATATATCTAACATTGCGGGAAGTAATTGAATTGGATTTGCTTGATAATTAACATGCCATAAGAGAACCAGTAGAAAATGACACTAATCAAGACGGCTTGGAATAGCTCATGATTCAACAATTGGAATATTTGATGATTGTGTATGTATTATAACAAATAATCATTTGGCGATTGAACTCAGAATAAAAGAAATTGATAAAGTATGTTAATTCTTTGGGCATACCTGCATTTTGGTTTCCACAAAGTTTTGCTTCTTCATGAAAGTCAGCTCCCCTACCATGCCAAAGTGCAAACATTTTGGTTTCACTGCATTTCAGTAAGGTAGGAAATCAAACTCATCTGAGAGAAAGTCAGCTCCCCTACTGTGCCATGGCAAACTGGAAAAAATTGAAACAGCAAGCATGGCACATTCCGAAATCATGATTTTGATGGCATAGTGCAGATGCTTTCCCGCGGCACCGCACAATGCTTAATTCCTTGAGCTAAAGCAACCCACTTGTTCAACTACATCAGAATGCATTACAGATCGACCATCACCATTTTCACACTATGATTAAGTTCAAGGAATTTAAAGAACATTCAGGCACATGCCAATGGACGAACCGTTCTAGTTCTTACCAAAGTAAACTAATTACCTCTTAGTCCATCAAGAGCTCTCGTATCCGTCTTCACAGCAAATTCACCTGACTCCGTGGGCGCTTTGTCGTTGTAGTTTGCACCACGTTCAGCAACTTGCCCCCCTCGAACGAGCGCCGTCACCGATGATTCTGGAGGTACCTCTTCCCGATACCTTACCACCTAGCTTCCACCATCCAGATCAGTTTGCCCATGCTGGATCACTTCCTGGAAGATAGGAAATCTACCCACAGTGCCAACCAGAGATCAGCAAGGACCAACCAAAAAGGGACGGAAAAATGATCTAGCGTGGTTTACGGGCAGCTACGTCTCACCTCATGTAGAGTTTCATCTCTGCTCGAAGTGCACATCCATGTTGATCGACAGGACGACACACATTTATTCATAAAAAACACAGAGATTGACGCGGCAGACGGAGGCCGGATCCAGTTGTAAGCTTTGCATGTGTATATATATATATATATATATATATATATATATATATATATATATATATATATATATATATGCATCGGCGACCGTGTGTATGTACCTCCACCCATCTCTCATTGTTCGAGAAACAATGGTAATTCAGGTCAATGAATTATCTACAGAAAAAAGAAAAGAAAAACAATAAAGCGGAGATGAATATACCTTTCCTTGTTAGGACGATGAAAAACATTTGTGATTACGATTCTAAAAAAAGATCTGGTGATTACCCTTGCCGATGTAATTTCTCATCATGCCGGTTAGATCCCTTGCAGAACCCGCGTCGGCCGAATCACAAGCGCCTGGATCCCCTCACTCTCGCTGGTGGATCGCGTCGGCCGCATCGCAAGCGCCTAGATCCACTCTCTCTCGCTGGTGGCCCACGTGGGCGAGGAATGGAGGCGTCGTTCCAGTGCGGGGAGGGGGTGGGGGACTGCGCCGTGCGGCGGAATGGCGGCGCACTTCGTGTCGTGGCTGAGAGAGGAGAGGTCGGGGATGGAATTAGAGAGAGACGAGTGGTTGTCGATCGGGGGCTTTCTGCTGTATGTCGCGAGGAGGAGGTTAGGTAAATGGGCCGCCAGAAAAGGCTCTGTCAATCACAGACATCAGATTTTTCTTTGGGAGTAGCTGCCCTTTAGGATAGTTTGGCCCAGAATCATCCGACGACCAGAAACAACTTGCACATGTGATCTGATGGCTGAAAACGTCAAGTGTGTGAGAGGGCTGGGATTAGGCTCGGTTATACTATCCTAAATATCTCAATACTTATGGCTATTCTCTCTTATTTTACAAGGTTTACCATGAAGAGAGGGAATGCCGGCAGCTCGAATTCTGGCTGAAAAAGGAGCAAACGTTGGAAACCTATTCTGCACAACTCCAAAAGTCCTGAAACTCCACGAAACCACTTTTTAGATTTATTAAGAATTTATGAGCGAAAGAAAAAGGCCAGGGGGCCCACACCCTGTCCAGGAGACAAGGGGGCGCGCCTCCCCCTATAGGGCGCGCCCCCCTATCTCCTGGGCCCCCTGGTGGGCCTTCGGCGACCATCTTCTACTATATGAAGGGTTTTGTCCTGGAAAAATTCGTGGGCAAGCTTACGGGATGAAACTCCGCCGCCACGAGGCGGAACCTTGATGGAATCAATCTAGGGCTCTGGCGGAGCTGTTCTGCCGGGGACACTTCCCTCTGGGAGGGGGAAATCATCACCAACATCATCACCAACGATCCTCTCATCGGGAGGGGGTCAATCTCCATCAACATCTTCACCAGCACCATCTCCTCTCAAACCCTAGTTCATCTCTTGTATCCAATCTTGTATCCAAAACCATAAATTGGTACCTGTGGGTTGCTAGTGTTGATTACTCCTTGTAGTTGATACTTATTAGTTTATTTGGTGGAAGATTATATGTTCAGATCCTTAATGCGTATTATTACACCTCTGATTATGGACATGATTATGCTTTGTGAGTAGTTACTTTAGTTCCTAAGGACATGGGTGAAGTCTTGCTATTAGTAGTCATGTGAATTTGGTATTCGTTCAATATTTTGATGAGATGTATGTTGTCTCCCCTCTAGTGGTGTTATGTGAACATCGAATACATGACACTTCACCATTATTTGGGCCAAGAGGAAGGCATAGGGAAGTAATAAGTAGAGGATGGGTTGCTAGAGTGACAGAAGCTTAAACCCTAGTTTAGGCGTTGCTTCATTAGGGGTTGATATGGACCCATATGTTTAATGATGTGGTTAGGTTTACCTTAATACTCCTTTTTGTAGTTGTGGATGCTTGCAATAGGGGTTAATCATAAGTGGGATGCTTGTCCAAGTTAGGGCAGTACCCAAGTGTCAGTCCACCCACATATCAAATTATCAAAGTACCGAACGCGAATCATATGAACGTGATGAAACTGGCTTCACGATAATTCCCAAGGTGTCCTCGGGAGATCCTTCATTATTATTAGAACTAGTAATTAGCAGTAGTGGTTGTTTTGAAAAGCGCTACTACTAAGTAGAGATAGCAGTAGCGAGTGATAGTAGGCGCTACTGCTAAGCTTTAGTTGTATCGTATCAGTAGCACGCTTACCCGCGCTACTGATAGGCCAAAAATCAGCGCTACTGCTAGGTTTTTCCCTAGTAGTGGCATACACCCTATTCTCCTATATATATGTCAGCAATCACTTCTTATTCTACCTAGTTAAAACCAGCACATCATAAGCTTGTTGGTTTTGAAGTGCCTGAACCAGACACGTGAAGGAAAAATATTTCCTATGAGCATTATAACCATACCACAAAGATGGTTATAGGAGCGAAGCCCTTTTGCCTGTCTAGCCAAACTAACTATACTGAGCTTCTTGACTCAGACATGGTTGCACTATTTCAAATACTCATCCAACGCTCGCTGTCATTTTAGAGACCTTGTGTTGGCTACGAGGTACCCATAATAAATCATTGCATCCAACACTGGAGGGCATTTGCCAACCTGATAAAAAACATAAGTAAAAAGTTTCATATCCATCTCAGGTTATATCATGTATTCTATCCCAACTATGGACTTTAGCAAGTGGATATATCAAATACACATACAAACACTACGTTACTATAGTATCCAAAGGAGGGACTCCTATTTAATTAATACTCGATACGGTGGAGAATACATGGTACTAAGAAGTAAATTTCAAAGAAATATGGGAAAAGAGTTAGATGGTTGTCACTACCTTGCAACATCATGTCAATATTCCCTTCGTGACTGCAATAATGCAGCATATAATTTATGGTGAGATCACTCACATTAACTGTATCTGCTTTAGCAATAATTTTTCTTTGATTGTTGTCTCAAATGTTGCACACCATACTTCTTCAGAGGTTCTTTGATTCATCATATGTTATTTACATGCACAAAAAAATGCAAGTTGCTAGTTAATGCATAAATTGCAGATAAGGTAAACATGCAGAGACAAGACAAAGTAGGGAAATATCAAACATCAAGGCTAAAATAACATACCGGACTAACCCCTTCAAGACAAAGTGTCCTTGCTGTTAAAAGTATCGAGGTATTTGAACATTTCTCTCTTAAGATCATCCTCTCTTCCCATGACAAGCTCTATACAATAATCTGAATGTAGCATAAGAAATGAGAAAAATTATTATGAAATGTTGACCCAGATGCTAAGCAAGATTAAAAATAGAGAGCCACAAGTTGACGCAGGACTACCTTTAAATTAGACACTGGATAATTATTCCCTTTGTTGGTTTCAACATAAATGCAATGATCTGAATGTTACATACTATGAAACTCTACAACCTCTTTGCTGCCCGAATCTGGTGGTCGAAGAGGCAAAAGCCAACCAAACAGGCAGCGCACTTGGATGAGGAATGCAAGGAACAGTCATGGGGCATAGGCAACGCACCTAGCGGTTCACTGCCCACGCTGCGAAGAGCGAACCCTGCCGCAGCCTCTGCTTCGTTATAACCGCCGCCGGCCGCCGGGGAGATGGAGATGGAGAAGGCGAGCAGTGGAGCGCCTAGGCGAAGGCGGCGATGTGGGATTGAACACGCTACCAAGATGAAAGGGTGCACGGGCTGCCACGGTGCTGATCCGTGGTTAGGATTTGAGACACACACACACACACACACACACAGAGAGAGAGAGAGAGAGAGAGAGAGAGAGACCATGTGGCGCTACAGATCTTGGGGCAGCTAGGTTGGGGAGGCGTTGCAAGAGGGGGTTCGAGCGAAGGGAGACGGGTGGCTCGCTTTTTTTTGTTTAGCTAATAAAGACGGGTTTTTTTCTTTCTTTTGAGCTAAAGACGGATGGCTCACTGGTTTGGTTGTTTCCTCACAGGGGTCTGAATGGGCTTCACGTGAGAGCAAGGGGCAAATTAATCACATGCCTCCAATTTTGCTGCGAGAGCAGCTGCCCGGTTTAGTCGCGTTAAGCGTTGCGCCCAAAGTTTAATCCGATGGCCATAAACTCCCACAAACGCAGATCCGACGGACAAAAGTACTGATGGCCTGACAGGGCGGAGAGAGTGCTCGATTATAATGTATCCAAATTTGTCCAGGCTTATCCTTTGCTACATAAAGGATTGGGCCACCTTGCTGCACCTTATTTACTTTATTTACTTTTGCCCGTTACTATTTATCTTATCACAAAACCATCTATCACCTACTGTTTCAGTGCTTGCAGAGAAAACCTTACTGAAAACCGCTTATCATTTCCTTCTGCTTCTCGTTGGGTTCGACACTCATACTTATCGAAAGGACTACGATAGATCCCCTACACTTGTGGGTCATCAATAGAACCGGGGGCCATAGGTTTCACTAGAGGCTTCTCTCGAGATACCATAAGTATTACGGTGGGTGAACAAATTACTATCGAGCAATTGATAGAAAAGCGCATAGTTATAGGATTATCTAGGCATGATCATGTATAAAGGCATCACGTCCATAACAAGTAGACCGACTCATGCCTGCATCTACTACTATTACTCCACACATCGACCGACTCCTGCCTGCATCTAGAGTATTAAGTTCATAAGAACAGAGTAACGCATTAAGCAAGATGACATGATGTAGAGGGATAAACTCATGCAATATGATATAAACCCCATCTTGTTATCCTCGATGGCAACAATACAATACATGTCTTGCAACTCTTTCTGTCACTGGGTAAGAACACCGCAAGATTGAACCCAAAGCTAAGCACTTCTCCCATGGCAAGAAAGACCAATCTAGTAGGGCAAACCAAACTGATAATTCAAAGAGACTTGCAAAGATAACTCAATCGTACATAAAAGAATTTAGAGAAGATTCTATTATTATCCATAGATATATCTGATCATAAACCCACAATTCATCGGATCTCGACAAACACACCGCAAAGAGAGATTACATCGAATAGATCTCCACAAGAGATGGGGAGAACATTGTATTGAGATCCAAAAAGAGAGAAGAAGCCATCTAGGTAATAACTATGGACTCGTAGGTCTGTGGTAAACTACTCACAAATCATCGAAGGGGCAAGGATGTTGATGTAGAGGCCCTCCATGGTCGATTCCCCTCCGGCAGAGTGCCGGCGAAGGCTCCAAGATGGGATCTCGCAGATACAGAAGGTTACGGCGGTGGAAATTGTGTTTTGTGGTGCTCCTGGATGTTTTCGGGGTCCGTAGGTATATATAGGAGGAAGAAGTACGTCGATGGACGCCCGAGGGTCCCACGAGATAGGGGGGTGTGCCCTACAGGGGGGGCGCGACCCCCTATCTCGTGGGGTCCTCGGGAGCTTCTTGACTTGCACTCCAAGCTCTCCAGATCTTGTTCGTTCCAAAAATCACGCTCCCGAAGGTTTCATTCCGTTTGGACTCTGTTTGATATTCCTTTTCTTCGAAATACTGAAATAGGCAAAAAAACAGCAATACGGGTTGGGCCTCCGGTTAGTAGGTTAGTCCCAAAAATGATATAAATGTGTAGAATAAAGCCCATAAACATCCAAAAGGGGTAATATAATAGCATGGAACAATAAAAAATTATAGATACGTTGGAGACGTATCATGATGATCCTTAGGGGCCGAGTTCGAGAAAAATAAAAAAAGGTAATACAACTACGTTGGGTAGCCGTCGAGCAATTTAGAAAGAATTTGATACATTTGGTAGTGTTCGACCAACCACACAATTTAAAGCCTTGATGTAATATAAGTAGTTGTCATAAACAAACAAAAATATTTCCTTCAGTCTCCCACTTGCACTAGAGTCAATAATCTAGTTCGCATCGCCATGTGATTTAACACCAATAGTTCACATCACCATGTGACCAACACCCAAAGGGTTTACTAGAGTCAATAATCTAGTTCACTTTGCCATGTGATCAATGCCCAAAGAGTACTAAGGTGTGATCATGTTTTGCTTGTGAGAGAGGTTTAGTCAACGGGTCTGCCACATTCAGATCCGTATGTATTTTGCAAATTTCTATGTCTACAATGCTCTGCATGGACGTACTCTAGCTAATTGCTCCCACTTTCAATATGTATCCAGATTGAGACTCAGAGTCATCCGGATCAGTGTCAAAACTTGCATCGACGTAACCCTTTACGACGAACTCGTTGTCACCTCTATAACCGAGAAACATTTCCTTAGTCCTATTTAGGTACCTAAGGATAATTTTGACCGATGTCCAGTGATCTACTCCTAGATCACTATTGTACCCCCTTGCCAAACTCATGGCAAGGTACACAATAGGCCAGGTACACAGCATGACATACTTTATAGAACCTATGGCTGAGGCATAGGGAATGACTTTCATTCCCTCTCTATCTTCTGCCATGGTCGGGTTTTGAGTCTTACTCAACTTCACACCTTGCAACACAGGTAAGAACTTTTTCTTTGACTGGTCTATTTTGAACTTCTTCAAAATCTTGTCAAGGGATGTGCTTTGTGAAAGTCCTATTAAGCGTCACGATCTATCCCTATAGATCTTGATGCCCAATATATAAGTAGCTTCACCAAGGTCTTTCATTGAAAAATTCTTATTCAAGTATCCTTTTATGCTATCCAGAAGTTCTATATCATTTCCAATCAATAATATGTCATCCACATATAATATCAAAAATGCTACAGAGCTCCCATTCACTTTATTTAAATACAGGCTTCATCATAAGTCTATATAAAACCATATGCTTTGATCACCTTATCAAAGCGTATATTCCAACTCCGAAATGCTTGCACCAGTCCATAGATGGATCGCTGGAGTTTGCACACTTTGTTAGCACCATTAGGATCGACAAAACCTTTTGGTTGCATCATATACAACTCTTTTTTAAGAAATCCATTAAGGAATGCAGTTTTGACATCCATTTGCCAGATTTCATAAAATGCGTTAATTGCTAAGATGATTCGAACAGACTTAAGCATCGCTACGAGTGAGAAAGTCTCATCGTAGTCAACTCCTTGAACTTGTCAAAAACCTTTTGCGACATGTCGAGCTTTGTAGATAGTAACACTATCATTAGTGTCCGTCTTCCTCTTGAAGATCCATTTATTCTCAATGGCTTGCCGATCATTGGGCAAGTCCACCAAAGTCCATACTCTGTTCTCATACATGGATCCTATCTCAGATTTCATGGTCTCAAGCCATTTATCGGAATCTGGGCTCATCATAACTTCTTCATAGTTCGTAGGTTTGTCATGGTCTAGTAACATGATTTCCAGAACAGGGTTACCGTACCACTCTGGTGTGGAACGTGCTCTGCTTGACCTACGAGGATCAATAGTAACTTGATCCGAAGTTTCATGATCATCATCATTAGCTTCCTCTCTAGTTGGTGTAGGCATCACGGGAACGGTTTTCACTGATGTGCTACTTTCCAATTTGAGAGAAGGTATAATTACCTCATCAAGTTTTACTTTCCTCCCACTCACTTCTTTCGAGAGAAACTCCTTCTCTAGAAAGGACCCATTCTTAGCAACAAAGATCTTGCCTTCGGATCTGTGGTAGAAGGTGTACCCAATAGTTTCTTTTGGGTATCCTATGAAGACGAACTACTCCAATTTGGGTTCAAGTTTATCAGTTTGAAACTTTTTCACATAAGCATCGCAACCTCAAACTTTAAGAAATGACAAATTTGGTTTCTTGCCAAACCATAGTTCATACGGTGTCGTCTCTACGGATTTAGACGGTGCCCTATTTAACGTGAATGTAGTTGTCTCTAATGCATAACCCCAAAACGATAGTGGTAAATCGATAAGAGACATCATAGATCACACCATATCTAATAAAGTATGGTTATGATGTTCGGACACACCATTACACTGTGGTGTTCCAGGTGGCGTGAGTTGTGAAACTATTCCACATTGTTTTAAATGAAGGCCAAACTCGTAACTCAAATATTTGCCTCTGCGATCAAATCGTAGAAACTTTATTTCCTTGTTACGATGATTCTCCACTTCACTATGAAATTCTTTGAACTTTTCAAATGTTTCAGACTTGTGTTTCGTCAAGTAGATATACCTATATCTGCTCAAATCATCTGTGAAGGTCGGAAAATAACGATACCCGCCGCGTGCCTCCACACTCATTGGACCGCATACATCGGTATGTATTATTTCCAATAAGTCAGTGGCTTGCTCCATTGTTCCGGAGAACAGAGTTTTAGTCATCTTGCCCATGAGGCATGCTTCGCAAGTATCAAATGATTCATAATCAAGTGATTCCAAAAGCCCATCTGCATGAAGTTTCTTCATAGGCTTTACACCAATATGACCTAAACGGCAGTGCCACAAATATGTTGCACTATCATTATCAGCTTTGCATCTTTTGGCATCAATATTATGAATATGTGTATCACTCCGATCGAGATTCAATAAACCATTTACATTGGGTTTATGACCATAGAAGGTTTTATTCATGTAAACAGAACAATAATTATTCTCTGACTTAAATGAATAACCGTATTGCAATAAACATGATCCAATCATATTCATGCTCAACGCAACCACCAAATAACATTTATTTAGGTCCAACACTAATCCCGAAGGTAGAGGGAGTGTGCGATGGTGATTTTATCAACCTTGGAATCACTTCCAACACACATCATCACCTCTCCCTTAACTAGTCTCTGTTCATTCTGCAACTCCTATTTCGAGTTACTAATCTTAGCAACTGAACTAGTATCAAATACCCAGGTGCTACTACGAACACTAGTAAGGTAACAAACAATAATATGTATATCAAATATACTTTTTTTATTTTGTCATCCTTCTTATCAGCCAAATGTTTGGGGGAAATCCACTTCCAGTGACTATTTCCTTTGCAGTAGAAGCACTCAGTTTTAGGCTTGGGTCCAGCTTTGGGCTTCTTCACGGGAGTGGCAACTTGCTTGCCATTCTTTTTGAAGTTCCCTCTCCTTCCCTTGCCTTTTTTTCTTGAAATTAGTGTTCTTGAACCATCAACACTTGATGCTCTTTCTTGATTTGTACCTTCATTGGTTTCAGCATCGCGAAGAGATTAGGAATCATTTTCGTCATCCCATGCATATTATAGTTCACCTCGAAGTTCTAGTAAATTAGTGGTAGTGACTAGAGAATTCTGTCAATCACTATCTTATCTGGAAGATTAACTCCCACTTGATTCAAGTGATTGTAGTACCCCAGACATTCTAAGCACATGCTCACTAGCTGAGCTATTTGGCTCCATCTTGCAGGCAAAGTATTTGTCAGAGGTCTCATACCTCTCAATATGGGCATGAGTCTGAAATACCAATTTCAACTCTTGGAATATCTTATATGCTCTGTGGCGTTCAAAACGCTTTTGAAGTCCCGGTTTTAAGCCGTAAAGCATGGTGCACTAAATTATCAAGTAGTCATCATATCGAGCTTGTCAAACATTCATAACGTCTGCATCTGCTCCTGCAATAGGTCTGTCACCTGGCGGTGCATCAAGGACATAATTCTTCTTTGCAGCAACGAGGATAATCCTCAGATCACGGACCCAGTCCGCATCATTGCTACTATCATCTTTCAACTTAGTTTTCTCTAGGAACATATCAAAAATATATGGGAGCTACAACGAGAGCTATTGATCTACAACATAGATATGCAAATACTATCAGGACTAAGTTAATGATAAATTAAGTTCAATAAATAAAATTACTTAAGAACTCGCACTTAGATAGACATACTTAGAGTCATCTAAATTATCACATGATCCAAATCAACTAAACCATGTCCGAGCAGCACGTGAGATGGAGTAGTCTTCAATGGTGAACATCTCTATGTTGATCATATCTACTATATGATTCACGTTCGACCTTTCGGTCACTAGTGTTCTGAGGCCATGTCTGTACATGCTAGGCTCGTCAAGTTTAACCCGAGTATTCCGCATGTGCAAAATTTTCTTGCACCCGTTGTATGTGAACGTAGAGCTTATCACACCCGATCATCATGTGGTGTCTCAACACGATGAACTGTCGCAACGGTGCATACTCAGAGAGAATGCTTATACCTTGAAATTTTAGTAAGGGATCATCTTATAATGCTACCGCCGTACTAAGCAAAATAAGATGCATAAACATCACATGCAATCAAAATATGTGACATGATATGGCCATCATCATCTTGTGCCTTTGATCTTCATCTCGAAAGCAACGTCATGATCTCCATCGTAGTGTCGTGGTCGTCTCGCCAACTATTGCTTCTACAACTATCGCTAGCGCATAGTGATAAAGTAAAGCAATTACATGGCGTTTGCATTTCATACAATAAAGCGACAACCACAAGGCTCCTGCCAGTTGCCGGTAACTTCTACAAAACATGATCATCTCATACAATAACGTATATCACATCATGTCTTGACCATATCACATCACAACATGCCCTGCAAAAACAAGTTAGACGTCTTCTACTTTGTTGTTGCAAGTTTTACGTGGCTGCTACGGGCTTCTAGTAAGAACCGTTCTTACCTACACATCAAAACCACAACGGTGATTTATCAAGTTTGTTGTTTTAACCTTCAATAAGGACCGGCCGCAGTCAAATTCAATTGAACTAAAGTTGGAGAAACAGACACCCGCCAGCCACCTTTATGCAAAACTAGTTGCATGTCTGACGGTGGAACCGGTCTCATGAACGTGGTCATGTAAGGTCGGTCCGGGACGCTTCATCCAACAATAGCGCCGAATCAAAATAAGGCATTGGTGGTAAGCAGTATGACAATCACCACCCACAACTCTTTGTGTTCTACTCGTGCATATCATCTACGCATAGACCTGGCTCGGATGCCACTCTTGGGAAACGTAGCATGCAATTTCAAAGAATTTCCTACGCTCACGCAAGATCTATCTAGGAGATGCTCGCAACGAGAGGGGGACAGTGTGTCCACGTACCCTCGTAGACTGAAAGCGGAATCGTTTGACAACGTGGTTGATGTAGTCAAACTTCTTCTTGTTCCGACCGATCAAGCACCGAACGTACGGCACCTCCGAGTTCTGCACACGTTCAACTCAATGACGTCCCTCGAATTCTTGATCCAGCAAAGTGTCGAGGGAGAGTTTCGTCAGCACGATGGCGTTGTGACGGTGATGGTGAAGTGATCTGCGCAGGGCTTCGCCTAAGCACTACGACAATATGACCGAAGGCGTAAATTGTGGAGGGGGGCGCCGCACACGGCTCACAGTTTTGTTGTGTGTTTTAGGCGCCTCCACCCCTCATATAGGTGGGAGGGAGAGGGGGCAGCCAAGGGGGCGCCCAAGTAGGAGGATTCCTACTTGGGGCCCTAATCCTATCCCCCCACCCCCTTACCATAATTCCGAGAGGGGGAAGGAAGGAGGAGGGATGAGGGAAGGAAGGGGGAGGCCCAATCCCTCCCCTTCCTTTCTCCCTTCTCCTCTTTCCTTCCCCCTTATTTTGGCCTACATGGGGCGCACCAGCCCCTTAGGGGATGGTCTGTCCCCCTCTTGGCCCATTAAGACCCATGTAGTTGCCGGGGGGATGCATGAAACCCCTTCCGGTGACCCGATATGCACCCGGTACCCCCGGAATAGTTTCGGTGTCCGACTCTATCGTCCTATATATCAATCTTTACCTCTCGACAATTTTGAGACTCCTCGTCATGTCCGTGATCTCATCCGGGACTCCAAACAACATTCGGTCACCAAATCACATAACTCATATATAATACTAAATCGTCATCGAACGTTAAGCGTGCGGACCCTACGGGTTCGAGAACTATGTAGACATGACTGGGACACCTCTCTGGTGAATAAACAATAGCGGAACCTGGATGCTCATATTGGTTCCCACATATTCTACGAAGATCTTTATTGGTCGTACCATAACGACAACATACGTTATTCCCTTTGTCATCGGTATGTAACTTGCCCGAGATTTGATCGTCAGTATCTTCATACCTAGTTCAATCTCGTTACCGGCAAGTCTCTTTACTCGTTCCGTAATGCATCATCCTGCAACTAACTCATTAGTCACATTGCTTGTAAGGCTTCTTATGATGTGCATTTCCGAGAGGGCCCAGAGATATCTATCCGATACTCAGAGTGACAAATCCTAATCTCGATATATGCCAACCCAACAAACACCTTCGGAGATACCTGTAGAGCATCAACACAAGGTATTCCTTCAGTATCCGGGAGTTGCATAATCTCATAGACAAAGGAATATGTATATGACATGAACAAAGGAATAGCAATAAAACTGAACGATCAATATGCTAAGCTAACGGATGGGTCTTGTCAATCACATCATTCTCCTAATGATGTGATCCCGTTCATCAAATAACAACACATGTCTATGGTTAGGAAACTTAACCATCCTTGATTAATGAGCTAGTCTAGTAGAGGCTTACTAGGGACATGGTGTTTTGTCTATGTATCCACACATGTATCAAGTTTCCGGTTAATACAATTCTAGCATGAATAATAAACATTTATCATGATATAAGGAAATATAAAATAACAACTTTATTATTGCCTCTACGGCATATTTCCTTCAGGGCCAACATGGGTTTCGATGTTTGTGGCGACGAGGGCTTCGGTGCCGAAAGTCGAGCGTGAAGTCGGAGTCGCTGGCTTGTGGAGAAGTAATGATCCTTAGGGGTCGAGTTCGAGAAAAATAAAAAAGGTAATACAACTACGTTGGGTAGCCATCGAACAATTTAGAAAGAATTTGATACATTTGGTAGTGTTCGACCAACCACACAGTTTAAAGCCTTGATGTAATAGAAGTACTTGTCATAAACAAACAAAAAGATAAGTATTTTCTTCCAATGGAAATAGCAAAGAAAGTAAATCCTTTGCCAATCAAACATGACAGATAAATATATTTGTGACCATTTTCTGAAATCGTGAATGTATCTTAAAATCACAATTATTTTATATAAGCGTAAGCATTCTGAAATAAGTGAATAGTCTCTATAATTGTGATTTTTTTGATTTCCCGGACATTTTCTGAAACTTATGAACATTTTTTGAAACACGTAAACATTGTTCATGAGTCGACGAAAAATGTAGGAAATTGGATAATATTTTTTGAAATTCACGAACATTTTTTGTTGCTTTGAAGAAAATGAATGAGCATTTTTTTAATTCATTTGCATTTGTTCAAATTCATGGAAACAATTTGAATGTGTGAACAGTCTGTTAGAAGCATGAACTTTTGTACAATATGTGAATTTTTAGAAAATGTACTATTTTATTTAAATTCTTGAACATTGTCTAGTTGCAAAAATGTTTTCCAAATCCGTTAACTTTTTCAAGTTTCTGAACATTTTGATATTTTTCCAAATTTATGAACATTTTCGTTTGTGAAGCATGTATTTTGAAATTTTGAACTTACTTTGTAATTGATGAACTTTTTTAGAATATGTGATATTGTCAAATTCTTTAACTTTTTTCAAAGGTCAATGGTCAAGCTAACAGTCAATAGGTCAAGTCAGAGGTCAACATGTCTAGCCAATAGCCAACCAGTCCAGTGAAACAGTTTTTTTTTTCGGGGTATCCAGTGAAACAGATTTTTCTTTTTGAGGGGAATCCAGTGAAACAGATTTATTTATTATTTATTTTTTTATTTTTATAGTCTATCCAGTGAAACAGATTTTTTTTGAGGCAAATCCAGTGAAACAGATGAGACCACGTTTCCTTTTTTCTTTTGTTTCTTTTGTTTTTCCTCGGTTTTATTTGTTTTTCCACATACTTTCTTAATTTCTCCTTTATTTCTTCACATCTCTTTGGTTTTGTATACTTTTTTCATTGTTTTTTAATTTTTTTTCCTCCTTATAGGTTCGTGTAGGTCTTGTTCCCTTTGGTTTTATTGTTCTTTTTGTTTTTCCACCGGTTTTCTTTGTTTTCCTTTTCTTCTTTGGTTTATTTATTTCTCATTGGTTATTTTCTATTTTATTTTCTTCTTCTTTCTTGTTTGTCTTCGTTTTCTTTGGAATTATCCTTTTTTATTTTTTTTTCTTTGCCAACTTTTTCTTGACACATGTCTTATTTTCTTAGTACACAATGTACATGTTTGGAGCATACATGAAACATTTTTCTATACAGTTTGGTAATGTTGAAATGCATGATAATCTTTTTTCAAATACATGTCTTGAACAATTTTTGAAATACACAGTAACAACTTTTCCACATATACATTTCTAATGGAAAAAGAAATCTTTTTTGACCTACAAGAATATTATTTTCTACATTAGAATCACTTTGTAGAATGTCACAAACATTGTTTTAATCACTGGAATTGTTCTTTAAAATGTCACATGCATTTTTCTAAGGGTAGGAAACCTTTTTTACACAACACAAAACATTTTTTTTGAATTACACACAAAATTTTTAGGATTTCATAAAAACATTTTGGAAACTCATGAACACTTTTTTAAAATGTTATGTACATTTTTTAATTATGAATAAATAAGTAATATATTGCATAAATATTTTATAAAATGACACACATATAGTTTTAACCACCTTACTTTTTTAATGTAACACAAAATTTTCAAAAAAACATGATTAACATTTTTCATTACATCTTTAACATTTTTCATTACATGATTTTATTTATTTATTGATGTAAAAAGATGTATCTATAATACCTAAATAGTTTATCCCCACTATCTTATTTCTCTTGACATGCAGCCTATCCACCTCAGCAATCTGCCACATCAGCAATTGTTTCACCCACTAACTATTTTCCTATGGTTTTTCTTAAGCCACGTCATCTTCAGTTACTATTAGAATCCAGTGAGTCAATTTGCTTCAACCATGGAGAGCCGCAATACTCCCTCCGTTCCTTGATATATGGTGTATAGATTTTTGAGAAAAAAATCCAAAATATAAGGTGTATTGTGTTGCACCACTCGTTTGGATAATTTTTTTTAGGGATTTGATTACATTTTCCTATATTAGGCAAGCTCCTTTATTTTCTCATGACAATTAGTCACGTGTAATCTCGCCCAAAACTTGTAAAATTTTCCTTCCACATGCGTTCTTTAATTTTCATGCCAAAAACTATACATCCTATATTTAAAAATGGAGGAGTACTTTATAACCGAGGTAGCACGACCATCCTAGGAACCCGTCGTTTCCCCTTCCCCACCAGATGGTCAGCCAATTCCATATCCACGTGTCCACTTCAATCGGCCATCGCGAGGTGCTCCCTCTGCCCCCACGGCTTCCCGCTGATTGTCTTCCACAACGTGAATACGTGATAGTGGATGGACAAGGTTATAGCCAAGCCATCTTCTACTGTTTTCTCTTTCTTAATTAAAGATAGGTAAAAACATCCTGCCACTTAAACATCCTTTCTACTCTGTTTTAAGCTCTTTGTAGTGTCCCATGCCGAGCTGTACCTTCAGTGTTTGTTTATCTTATCCCTATTGTAGTTGGTTTTTATAGTCACATATGCCTGCAGGTGCCTCCATAATGCAGACAACAAGTAGGAGGTAGAAGATGTGCAAGGTATGTTTATGTTAGGGAAACGCTTTACACCAGGCGTCTGATATTTCTCTCCCATCAGACTGATCCTGAGCCGTACGTCTCTATCAATCCCACGGCTGGAAGACCGCACGGACTGCCGTTCCGCCCGTAAGAGCAACTCTAACGGGCCGACTCAAACGGACGGCGCTTTTGTCCATTTTTTGTCCGTTTGGATCGGCCGCCCGCCCGGCGTCCGTCCAGTTTTGTATTTGGGTCGGCAATGCGCCCAACGTGCCGACCATGCCCAATTGTACATTGATTTGCATTCAACATATTATCAAATGAAAATGTTTAGTCTGGCCGCCCAAATAAATAGTATAGTTTTACAAGCCAAATACAAATAAAAATGTTTCACATAGTTTTGCAAACGAATAAAAAAAGATGCATCTATTGGTTGCCAACATGAGCCCACATATGCTCAATCAAATCATTTTGCAGTTGCACGTGAGTTTCCCAATCACGCATGTCTTCATAAAATTGAGTGAACTGCTCAAATGTTGCCGCTACTCCATGCTCAGGCACAACATTCTCACCCTGAAACTGAAAGCCTTGATCGTACAAACGTTCCGGGCACTCGTCTTCTACGATCATATTGTGCATGATCACACAAGCAGTCATCACCTCCCATAGTTTCTGCGTGCTCCAAGTATTAGCAGGATACCGAACGATGCCCCATCGAGATTGCAAAACATCAAAGGCACGCTCGACATCCTTTCTAGCACTCTCTTGCTCTTGGGCAAATCTTTTCCTTTTCTCTCCGACAGGGTTGGGTATTGTCTTGACAATAGTTGTCCACTGAGGATAGATACCGTCACCCAGATAGTACCCTTTGTCGTAGTTGCGGCCGTTGACAGTAAAGTTCACCGGTGGGTTGTTGCCTTCGGCAAGCCTAGCAAACACCGGCAAGCGCTGAAGCACGTTGATATCATTGTGTGATCCAGCCATGCCAAAGCAAGAGTGCCAGATCCAGAGATCTTGAGACGCCACGGCCTTTAGTATGATAGTACAAGCCCTGACATGTCCCTTATACTGCCCTTGCCAAGCAGAAGGGCAGTTCTTCCACTCCCAAAGGGTACTATAATTCATATTTTGTGTATTATAGCGGGATAGCAAGAGCGAGAAAAAAGAGACAAGGTGAGTTTGTTCTTACCCTCTGGATAACAATATTCAATTGTAGCTTAGGTAGTGTTCATTTCTTTAGTGATGTGCCCATTGTGTGTTGTTTTGATATTGGGGTCATAAACTACAGTACATTTTTCACACCAAAATCAAATGTATGCGCTGAGGATGTATGCGCTGCAGAAAAGACTGGAAGGCTTCAAGGAGTTTGCGGTCGAGAAGGTTGTGTGACGGAGTTGACCCCAAAATGTTGCTGACGAGAAACAACTTAGGGCAAGTTGTCCAAGAAGAAATAATTGCAGTCAAGAAGAATGAAGATGGAGTGAAGACGTAGCATTTGTTTCGTCGTTTCTTTTTCTCTTATTTGATTCATAGGACCATCATACTATGAAGATGACTATAAGTATTTCAAGACTTATGTCTATTGTTATACTTAACCGAAACCTACGCGAGCCGAGAGAAACCGTTTCATGCTCGAAACACTTATTTGCCAGCCACATATATTGATATTTTGGGCTGCGAGAGAAATGCTTAAGTAGAGGAGCCAACTTTACTTGTTTATCAAGTAAAGTTGTCAGGTGCGTTTGAAATTCAACCATTGAAAATGTGTTGGTTGCCCATTGGCTGGACCGATGTGTCCTAAATGGTTATTTCCCTTCTGGGAAGGCTGCGGCTATAAATAGCGACCAAGCACCAATGTTGTTTGTCTACTCCTCCGCTTGAGATTCTGAGAAGATTTATTGAGCACCCCTCTCTGAGAGATTGGAGTTTAAAATCAACTGACAAAAAATCAAGAGCTGACAACTTAGATAGTGGTTGAGCATCACAGCTGACTGAATTGAGAGTTCTTGTTCCTATTACTCTTGAGAGATGTTAACTCTCTAGATAGTTAGGCGTCGGCTTGAGTGAAGAAGAGTAATAGAATACCTCTCTTTTTAAGAGTTGGCTTAGGTGGTGGTTTAGGAAATGTCCAATCATTTTCATTTCTCAATATATTATTCAATAGTTCTTCACCCTTTTCAACAGTTCTTTCCCTGAAAATACAACTAGCACAACTATCTAGGTAGTCCCTAGAAGCATCAGTTGGCCCATTATAAAAGATATCGAGTATTTTATTTTTTTAAGAGGATGATCAGGAAAGGCATTAAGTAACTGGAGAAGCCTCCCCCAATAATTCGGTTGCGCAAGTGAAAGGCAATGATGATGATGATCTGATGAAGTGATTAAGGTGAAGGAAAGCTGGTATGAACTCATCCTGTTTTCCGTTTTTGTAAATATGTTTAACTCGGTCGAGCTCGATTCAACATATTATGGGTAAACATTTTTGTGATGACAATTAGAGATTATAATTGCTCATGCCAAGCTTAAGTTGCTATGAGTGGATAATGATACATCTTGCGTGTCAACATGCATTAAAATGGTTCTGATGTAGTATGTTAGCATGGTCTCCTCCTCTTAATAATTCGAGTGGCTTGACTTGGCACGTGTTCGCGCATGTAGTTGATTCAAAACCAATGCAGCCATCGTGATATTTAATTATTTATGTTCAGGGTGTTCACATCCTACACATGCTCTTGTTCAATGTTAATTATTCGCAATGCATGATTATGATCGTTGCCGCTCTCTAATTCGCTGCTTCTCAATCTATTTGCTAGTCTTCGCCTGTACTAAGCGGGAACACTGCTTGTGCATCCAAAATCCTTAAATCCAAAGTTGTTCCAGATGACACTACTAGAAATACCACTACTAATGGCGCACCTAATATGGCCATTAATGGCACATCACTGGTGCGTCATTGATAGCACGCCATTAGTAATTTTTACTAATGGCGCACCACCTGGTGCGCCATTAGTATCTGGTATACTAATGGCGCACCACCTGGTGCGCCATTAGTATATGCGAGGGTGCGCCATTAGTATGCCTCCCAGGGGGCATGTATACCCAG
Source organism: Triticum dicoccoides (assembly GCF_002162155.2). NCBI lineage: Eukaryota > Viridiplantae > Streptophyta > Magnoliopsida > Poales > Poaceae > Triticum > Triticum dicoccoides. The sequence goes on from NC_041385.1 coordinate 17,573,416, forward strand.
GTGCTTTGGCATACTAATGGCGCACCACCTCTGGATGCGCCATTAGTAACCGCAGCATACTAATGGCGCACTACCCGGTGATGCGCCATTAGTATGCACTGTCATACTAATGGCGCACTGTCATGTGATGCGCCATTAGTATGAATATTAGGTTTTTTTTATTTTTTTATTTTCTGTTTTTTGCACAGGTTACAAAATGTATAATTTGACAAAATATAGACAGCACACATCAACAATAGATTCATCAAATACAATAGAAGATTAGTCTTTGAATACAATTCATCATATTAGTCTCCGAATACAATTCATCATATTAGTCTCCGAATTGAAAAGACCGAACAAAGATAGAACATTATATTACAAGTCTCGAGACCGCGAGTAGCGAGTTTATCTTCGCATTACAAGTCGATATCGATCATCTAAACTACCATCACATAGAAGAGAGTTGCGGTCATCACGATGAGCATCATCACGATGAAACTCGTCTTCATCCGGTTCCTCCAACGCTCCCTCCCCTCTCCCGCTAGATAGCGGGCGTATCTAGATTCGGCCTCGGCCCTAGTGGTGTACCCTTTGTAACTGTTACCGCTGAATCGGTGAACCTGTCTCCGACACTCCTCCCAGTCATCGTAGACTCCGGGAACCTTACCCTTGTACACGACATATGTCGGCATCGCTATGCACTAGCCAAACGAAACGTTAGTACCAATTCACAGACAATACATAAGCAATATATAAGTATGCAACAGAACGATCGCAAGAGAAAAGCAAGACATTAATAGCATCGATTACATCTAAGTTGAACGACTCTCGAAACCAAAGAGACATACTACAAGTTCATTAAAGTTTAATTACAACATGAGCCAATCGATGTTTCAGAACTAGACAACTCGACTCAAGGGACCGGAGCGTGGATGAAGCCGCCGTCTATCGTGGGAGTCATGAAAGAACGGGCGTTGTCATCCTGCATTTGTAGCATTGTGTCGATGTCACTGTTGGATGGTTGATTTCTGAGGTAGAACTGCCCCGAGGTACGAAGGACATCTTGATGGATGATTTCCGCAAACTCCGACTGGATGCGAAAGAATTCTTGTCGGAGGTCCGCGTCCTGGATTGCCGACACGCTCGCGGCCCAATCTTGGAGTTTACTCGGTAGCAGAAGTTGATGATGGTCCCGTACGATCGCCCGCATGTGATGGATGGCGTAGTAGGCACCCTTCTGACCGCCAGGCGGCTGCTTGACGCAGCAGAATGTCGTATTGTGGGAGAACACGTGCTTGCCGTACTTACGAATAGGCCTGGTGAAGGTGCCTCCAGATTGGGCGTAGCCGGGGAGAACATCATCAAGAACCTTCTTGACATTTGTGTAGTCTACGTTCGACTGACTGTCCGGGTCGAAATACGTGGCCATGGAATATTTGGGGCTTAGGAGGATGAGCGTGCAACGTGTGTCACTGCAGAAAACACGGAATGTTAAAAGAAAAACGATCGAAAAGTAAGAATTCATATGTTACGGGCCGGTTGAGGGGAGGACTTACTCGGGAAAGTAAGGCACGAGGAAGTTATCCTTATCTTGGTTTGCCAGAATGACGCCTTCGAGGTAAGAACTCGCGACTTGCCGGTCCCCAGCGCTGCCCAAGATCTTGGCACGCATGTAGAAGGGGTCGACTATCATGATGTCCGGGGTCTTGTCGCGAATGATCCGCATCTCCATACTCAGCGAAAATAGCCGAACGAAGGTGTAGTGCAGCGGATGAAGGTTAAACATAGCAAAGATGTCATCAAACCGCAGGACGATCGTACCCCCGATGTCGCCATCCACAAAGCCCTTGCCCTCTGGCACCTTGGCCACGAAAACCGGGTATGCCACATCCTTCTCTCTGAGACGCCGCTTCTCCAAAGAAAGAACACTGTCGTGCAGACTCCGCATAGCACCGGTTGCATCATTGAGCATATTTGGTGGTAGCATCGCCCTACCCGCCACATGCACCTTCCTCGAGATATCCTTAGGTGAAGGTGGCCCGTCCTGAGCATGGACCGTACTCGGTGCCGGCTGGCTCGCACCCTTCTTAGTCTTTCTTTTGCGTGCCTTCTTCTTCTCCTGTAATGGGACCGAGTTTTGCTCACAGACCGCCTTCTTGAGTGTGTTGGGGCTGATAATATTTCGCACCTCGCCTATCTGAGGCTCGGTGAAGTCGGCAGCTGGAGGCATCTCCTGAGAGCTGAACGCCAGACGGCGCCTGTTGCAACTTGGCTTCTCCGCGGTACGAGCTAGATCGCACACGTCTTTTGTTGGGTTTGGTTCTTGAGAAGGAGGCCCCATGAAGTCGCCATCGTACCCATGCTCGGCAAAGTACTGATCGACGTTGCCAAATGTATCATAGTCGTCGTCGTCGTTCTGATCCTGTGCCATATGCATGTTTGGATCCAGTGGCATAGGGATGTCCGGCACCGTTACGGCGGTCTTGCCATGGGGCCGACTTGGCGCCGGCACGACTGGCGGTGTTGTCTTTGGGGTGGTGTCCCCTGCCCCCAAACGAATCTGGCTCTTCGGCCAAAGCAGGGGCCAGCTCAGGCAGGCGCTGAGGGTCATCACGTCATCATCGTCGGCCCCGACGGGTCGATTCGGAGGTAACAAGTCGTCGCAGCCTGGCAGCACCCGAACCAGTTGAACCCTAAACAAGTTGGGTGGCATCTGGGTACCGTGGAACAAGGGGTTGCCCGGTTGAACGATTTTGCCCTTGGCGACATCGACCAACTCGTTGTTCACGAAGTGGAGGAGAGTGCACGGAACGTCGGCGGCGCCCTGCGAAAACATGTAGGGCGTCAGGGATGCCCAGTCAAAGGCAAGGAGATGAAGTCCTCGGCCGAGAGAGGCTTAATTAGTTACCGTGATGATGGCGTCGAGCTCGGCTAATGTAGAGGCACCGCCAACGGCGGGCGTGCAGTTGACGGAGGGGCCGCTTGCTGCAGAGGTGCCGGCCGGCGTACACCCGGGTGCATTAAGCTCCCGTGCCGGCGTCGGAGACACCAATGCCGCCTCCGCCGGAGGCACCAATGGCTCCGCCATCGCATTATGCGAGTTGCTGGCCGTGAAGCTAGGAATCGGGGGCGGCCCCTGTTGGCCGCCCGCAATCCACGCACTCAACCCCGAGATCAAGGTAGGCACAAGGGCGGTGATCGTCGCTCCGAGTCGTTGTTCCACTTGCTCTTGGACAATCTCCGGAATCCGCGCCACCTGTGCCTTGAGTTCTTGAACCTCTCGCGCCTGGCTTTCCGAGCTGGTCTTTTTCTCCTTCCGCACACCAGCGGTATAGTATGACCCCCATTTTGTCGACAAGCCTTTGCCGGCCACACGACCAGCTGACGTCGGCTTACTGAGCTTATCCTTGTTCTTCATTATATTCAACCCCCTATTTAGAGTGGTGTCCCAAGGGTTGCTCTGAGTCGACCCCGCGCTACTGCTTTCAGTCGCCTGCGGAAGGAATGTGAACCATTTAGAAATTTGGCTTCATTAATTAGAATGCAACCATATGGAGCTAATTACACGGGGGTGTATTCCTTACCAGAACAATCTCAAGCCGCCTGGTCTTCGGATCCGTGGTAAGATCCTTTGTTTTCGGGTCCTTCTTGTACCGGGCCCTGACAAAGTTCCTGGTCTGCATGTCACCGTATTTATCGAAGAGGGGCGGTAGGCCTTGCTCGGCACGGTCCGCCTCCTCCTTGTCCCATATAGGCTCCGCCACTCTGTAACTGCCGGGACCGAGTGTGTGTTCCCCTATGTTCAGCTCCCGCATTTGTTTCCCCCACTCACTTGATTGGGAGCTTGCGGTGCTCGAGCAATTGATCTTGAAGTCGTTGTAGTCATCTTCGGTGATCGAAGGATTTTTCTCCTTGATCTTCTCATAACTCTCACCTTTCTCGATCATTCTCTTCACATTGCTTTTCCAAGTAGACAGGGCCTTGCTCATCTTCGTGAGGGCAGCATTGTTCACTTTATTCCCTTTGAGGCTTGTGTTTTCGAATTCAGCGGGGAACTTGTATCGTTCGTGCAGCTTCGTGAAGAGGAGGTGGCGCAAATTCCCCTGGTCAGGATGCCTCAGGTTCTCGGTGTTGATCGAGACGGTGCTCCGGACAATGCACCCGAGCTGAAGCGAGTACCCCTTGACTATTCGTTCGGGCGCCGTTGGATTCCCGTTGGAGTCCACTTCAGTAACTTCCTCCTTGAGGGTGCGGAGCACGATCGGGCGCCGGTCCTTCCGTTGCCTCTTCGGCTAGCTGCTATCTGTGCGTGCGCCGCCATCATCAGTGGTGGCATCCTCGGCGGCACCATCAGTGGTGGCATCAGTGTGGTCATCCTCGGCGGCACCATCCGTGGTCTCAGGATCGGTGGGGAAGGCGGCGGCCTCATACAAGTGAGGTTGTTCCTCCATCTCCTGGGACAGCTCCCAGAATGCGCGGCTCCACAAATCTATGTCAAGCCCACTCTACTAGCTCGACTGGTCAGCAGCCAGTTCTCACACCAGGAGGTCCTGGGTTCGACTCCCAGGCTCCACAAATTTTTTTTAGCATTTAAAATGCTGTTTGATACTTATTTATGTTTAAATATGTTCAAACTTGTTTAAATAATAACAGTAATATTTTTTTATAAGACAGTAGCATTTAAAAAGCTGTTTGATACTAATTTTTTTTATAAGACGGTGCGCGGGGTGCGGGGGGTCGGCGGCGGCGGTTGAGTAGGGGAATCGAGGGTGCAGGGGGTCGGCGGCGGCGGCCGGTGGACTGGGGGGGTGCTCGGCGGCGAGGGGGGCCGGATCTGGCGAGGTGGGATAGCGATCGAGATGGAGGGGGATCGAGATCGAGTGTCCATGAAATTTAAAAATATTCATGATAGTTCAAAAAGTACCCATGAAATACAATCGAGAAATGAAGGCTACGATTTAAATACAATCGATCTTAGCTAGCTATCTGTTCACAATCTTCTTGCCCTTCTTTTTCGCAAATGGAGTTCTTCTGTGGAACGGACGTCCTTTAGGTAGGGTGGTCCTGCTTCTTCTTGTGGTGTATGCTGCTACTTCATCATCGTCGTCATGTTCGATCCTCGGGTCGCCGTACTTGTCGAAGTCTTGCTCATTGGCTACTCCATCCATTCCGATGATCTTCCTTTTGCCTCTCCTCACGACAACACGACTGGGCTTTGGCAGGTCGGTAATGAAGAAGCATTGGTCCACTTGGGAAGCCAGTACCCATGGCTCATTTTTCGCGGTGACGTTTGCGCCCGCGGTCTTGGATTTGGCTTCGGGTATAACCATGGTGGTGAAATACCGGTCTTCTTTTATGACGTTCTTGGCCCATCTGACACGGAACATCGGGACCTTCTCTCCAGCGTAGCTCAGCTCCCAGATCTCCTCAATCCTTCCGTAGTATCTGTCCTTGTCGTTACCGGTGTAGGATTCCATCGTTACCCCGGAGTTCTGATAACCATCGCTCTTCATGTCCTTGGCCTCGGTGTAGAATGTGTAGCCGTTGATATCGTACGCCTCATAGGTCATCAGGTTGTGCTCGGCGCCCTGTGACAAGGCGAATATGAGTTGTTCTTCCGCGGAAGAATCCTCATGTAAAGGGTACGACAGAAGCTTATGCTTGAACCAACGCGTGAAACATGAGTTGTGCTCTTTGAGTGTATCTCCATCCGTCATCTGTTGGCCTCGGTCATTGTACGTCTTTTTAATAAAGGTTTTGTGCTCTACCACCCAAGGATCGACCACGTCTATGTGTTGTAGCGCGACTAGGTTTGCTCTTTCAAAGTCGGCGAGTCGACCCTCGAAGTCGACATGCATTTCGCGGCGACCCTCACGGTGACCCCATCCAGCGAGCCTGCCGAGGTGCCTGTTGACGGGCAGACCAACGGGGTTCTCGATGCCTAGATAATTCATGCAGTAGGAGATGCACTCTTCGGTCAGAAAGCCCCTGGCTATGCTTCCTTCTGGACGTGACATGTTGCGAACGTATCCTTTGATGACACCATTCATCCTTTCGAACGGCATCATGTTGTGCAGGAACGTCGGCCCGAGTTGGATGATATCCTCCACTATATGGACCAGCAGATGCACCATAACGTCGAAGAATGCGGGCGGGAAGTACATCTCAAGCTCGCATAGTATCACCACGATCTCTTCCTATAGCCTTCTGAGTTGCCTCACGCCAATCGACTTCCGAGAGATGACGTCGAAGAAGTTGCATAGGCCAAATAGCGTTTCACGGATGTGCGCGTCCATGATCCCACGGATTGCAACTGGAAGTATCTGCGTCATCAGCACGTGACAGTCGTGAGACTTCATCCCGCTGAACTTCTGCTTCGCTGGGTCTAGGTATCTGCTTATCTTCCCCGCGTAACCGTAAGGAAGTTTTACTCCTAGGAGGCAGGTGAAAAACTGCTCGATCTCCTCCTGACTTAGAGTGAAGCACGCGGGAGGGTAGTCATTTACCGTCTTCTTGGCCTTTTTGCCTTTGCGACGACTTTCTGTGTCCTGCTTCGCCTCATCATCATCATCATCATCATCATCATCATCATCATCATCATCATCATATATAGCGTGAAGCTCCTGCCTGATGCCCATTGATTTCAAGTCTGCCCTTGCTTTCGGCCCATCTTTGGTCCTCTCTGGCATGTTGAGTAGGGTACCAAGCAGACTCTCGCACACGTTCTTCGTGATATGCATGACATCAAGGCTGTGAGGCACACGGTGGATCTTCCAGTACTGCAAGTCCCAGAAAACAGACCTCGTTTTCCATACCTTCAGCTGCGGCTCTGGCGCCTTTCGCTTCTTTCCCGGCTCTGGCGCCTTTTGCTTCTTTCCCGGCAGTGGGCAGTCTTTCCAATTTTTCAACAGCTTGTCTATTTCCTCGCCGCTCCTCGTACACGGGCGTTTTCGGGGTTCGGTTTCACCATCGAACAGATCCTTGCGTTTCCTCCACGGGTCATCGTCGCGAAGCCACCTTCGATGTCCCATGAACACGGTTTTCGAAGACCCGGGATCTCTATCTAGCTGGCGATACGTTGTGTCATCCATGCACCTTACGCATCCAGAAAATCCGTGGACTACCTGCCCCGAGACATATCCGTAACCGAGATAGTCGTGCACCGTCGTGAGCAGTCCGGCTCTCATAGGGAAATATTCTTTCTCTGCGGCGTCCCACGTATTGGCTGGCGTTTTCCACAGCGTGTCAAGCTCCTCTTTCAGCAGCCCCAGATACAGATTGATGTCGTTCCCTGGTTGTTTCGGCCCTTCAATTAGCATACTCATGTGAATGTACTTCCTCTTCATGCACAACCAGGGGGGAAGGTTGTACATCCACACAAACACAGGCCAGGTGCTATGTGTGCTTCTCTGGCTGCCAAACGGATTGACTCCATCGGTGCTCGCGCCCAGCACGATGTTCCTTGGATCGTTCCCAAATTCCGAGTCTTCGAAGTTCAACGCTTGCCACTGGCTCGCATCCTTAGGGTGACTCAGCATCTTGTCTTTTTTATCTATCTCCGGATCATTTGCGTCATCTTCCCGCTTCTTCTCCTCCCTATCCGCGTGCCAACGCAGGAGCTTTGCTACCTTAGGGTCCGCAAAATAGCGCTGCAGACGAGGAGTGATCGGAAAGTACCACACCACTTTTCGAGGAGCTTTCTTCCTCTTCTTGTATCGAGTGACGCCGCACACCGGACATATGGTAGACTCCGCGTGCTCGTCCCGATAAATGATGCAATTGTTCATGCACACATGGTATTTCACGTGCGGTAAATCCAGAGGACACACGATTTTCTTCGCCTCCTCCAAACTGGTCGGGCACTTGTTCCCCTTGGGAAGACGTTCGTGCCAGAATGACATGTTCTCGTCGAAGCATGCGTCGGTCATTTTGTGTTTTACCTTCATCTCCAGGGCCATGAGCGTTACTTTCAGGCGGGTATCCTCGGGCCTGCATCCTTCATACAATGGAGTAACCGCGTCTAACTCAAGTTGATCCATCTTGGCTTTCTCTCGGGCGGCAGCTCTTGTGTTATCCGTCTGCTTGAGAAGCAGCTCTTGAATATGAGGGTCCTGCACCCAGCCCATCGATGGTCCAGCGTCGTCTGCTCCGCCGGCATCATCATCTTCATGATCATGCCCGTCGCCTGCTCCGGCATCTTCCTCATCATCATGTCCTGCATCTTCTACATGATGACTGTGTACAGCATCACAGTCGTGATCATCTCCTGGGGATTCTTCGTCTTCTCGCCCGCCCGAGCCGCGGTGGTTGTCTTGCTGCCCTTCCTCATTTCTTGCCCGGCCCGCATGGACGACTTCGTAGTCATCTTCATCACCTTGCCACCGATAGCCATCCATGAAACCACGCAACAGCAGGTGGTCCCGCACCTGCCCGGAATCCGGGTCCGCAATAAGGCTCTTCAGCTTGCATCTTCGACACGGACATCTTATCTCCGTCTCGTTCTTTTGAAGCATCTCGGCCTTCGCGGACCTTAAAAACCTATTCACGATGCCTTCGGTCATCGTGCGGACCATGGTCGCCTGCGGGGTAGAGAAAAACGATATTTTAGAACCAAACAAAAATTTGGCATGACTTTCCCTAAAAATAGGACCAAAAAGAATGCTTAATGCCAAAATTCTCGCCGAAACGGAAATGAATCAACATTCCGGCAAAATATTGGCAACTATCGCATATCAAATACCGGTACACCTCCAAACACAAACACATATGCAACACCACAAACATATGCAACACCACGAACATACATAGATCTAGCTAGGCCGTAAAAAGTGCATGTGCACATTGTTGTAAGGAGAACAACCTAAATATAGCTTCCCCCCTTACTTACCTATTAAAACAAGGTAATTTAACCACTTAATTTGAATGAATCTATGGTGGAAATGAGGTGAAAAAGAGGAGGCACCCGAGACAAGGAGGAGGTGGAGAGAATGAAGTGGGGAGAAAGTGAGTGTGTGGGTAGGAGAGGCTGTCCCAAATATCTTGTTGCTGCCCACTTACTAATGGCGCACCTCTTGCATGGTGCGCCATTAGTAGTTACAACTACTAATGGCGCACTTAAGCAGGATGCGTCATTAGTATGTTTGGATAGGCGCACTAGTTCAAAAAAAAATTCTATACTAATGGCGCACCCACTGCCTGGTGCGCCATTAGTAGTTACAACTACTAATGGCGCACTTTGCCCGGATGCGCCATTAGTATGTTTGGACAGGCGCACTAGTTAAAAAAAAATTGATACTAATGGCGCACCCTTAGCATGGTGCGCCATTAGTAGTTTAAACTCTAATGGCGCATCAGATTGTGGTGCGCCACCATCTTTCTGGTGCGCCATTAGTGTCAATCCCATCTATAGCCCTTTTCCTAGTAGTGTGAGTCCACCATATCTACCTATATGCGATATTACTACGCCATTCCAAGTAAATTTGCATGTGCCAACTCTAATCATTCAAATAAATATCTTATTTGTGTGCCTGTACCGCTCAAGGAGTGACGGGGGGTGGTCAATATCTTTCATGCTAAGCGGGTTCTTCTCATGATGGGTGTTTCTTCACTTGTGATTATTGCACGAGAGAGGCTGGTAATTGGGATGCCCGGTCCTATAATCAAAAATAAAGAAAAATATAATAAACAAACTCCCCTGGGAAGTTGATTGTCTGGAGGGCACCCGTGAATTTGGCTATCCATGGCTTGTGATTGTATGGTCTCAGGGGGACTGCCGATAATGTGTTTAGCATGGAAGATATTGAAAATCCTTTGATGTAACATCGACAGGAAAATCACACCTCTCAAAATGTATTCATCTCTGTTTTAAGCTTCGAGCTCTAGAACCTTTGCAAATCTCAGCATCCCTCTGCAAAGGGGCTATCTAATTACTTCCACGTTATTTACTTTTATTGTTGAGTAATCACCTTCTCATTCAAGCACCAATTTGGAGAGCGCTATTGTCATTCTTAGTTTAACATGCATTGGGTCTAGTTAATGTTGGATGTGGGCATGAATGGATCTCTTTTACCCTGAATTACAATGTATAGTCATTGCTTGAACTTCAGAGGTGCTCTGCCTTTATGTTCTGTGGTCTCAGAAAGGGCTATCGAGATACCATGTTATTATATTATATCATGATTGTTTTGACAAATTTTTGGCATCCGAGATATCTTATTATTTCTCGGTAGTTGATTAGATTGTTGTCATGAATAAATGTGAGACCTAAGTGTTATCATTCATATGGTTAGCTCAAAATCTTTGCTGAAAAATTGAACATAAGTTAAGCATATATACAACAACAAGAACAAAAGAGTTTGTAAAAGTTTGTCTTTATCACTTTCAGTTTGTCAACTGAATTGCTTGAGGACAAGCAATGAATTAAGCTCGGGGGAGTTGATACGTCCCAAAACGTATCTACTTTTTAAACACTTTTGCTCTTGTTTTGGACTCTAATTTGCATGATTTGAATAAAACTAACCTGGACTGAAGCTGTTTGCACCAGAACTACCATGTTATTTTGTGCACAATAAAAATTCTCAGATTGCGCTGAAAATTTACGGAGAATATTTCCAGAATATATAAAAAATATTGGTGAAGAGTTCTACTAGAGGGGGGCCACCCAGGAGCCACGAGCTCAGGGGCGCGCCATGTGAGCTTGTGGGCCCCACAGGCCCCCGACACCCTAACTCCAACTATATAAAGACCGTCTCACAAAGAAAAATCTGAGAGAAAGTTTCATCACATTTTACAATACGGAGCCGCCATCACCTCCTGATCTCCATCGGGAGGGTTGTTATGGAGTCCGTTCGGGGCTCCTAAGGGTGGAATTTGACGTCGTCGTCATGATCAACCCTTCTTCGTCAACAATTCCATGATCCTCACCACTGAGACTGAGTGCTTCCTTCATAGGCTTGCTGAACGGTGGTGGAGTTGGATGAGATTTGTCATGTACTCGAGCCAATTTGTTAGGGCTTGATCCCTAGTATCCATTATGTTCTGAGATTGATGTCGCTATGCCTTTGCTATGCTTAATGCTTGTCACTAGGGCCCCAAGTCCCATGATTTCATATCCGAACCCTCTATATTTGAGTTCTTGATTCTATCTGTTAGTTATATGCACTTGTTATTGTTCTGATCCGTAGGCCCCAAAGTGACAATAGTTGGGATACTCTCCGGGGATGACTGTAATTCGAGGAGTTCATGTATTCATCATGTGTTAATACTTTGTTCTGGTTTTCTATCAAAAGAAGGTCGTAATATCCCTTAAATTTCCTTATGGACCCCGCTGGCACGGGAGGGTAGGACAAAAGATGGCATGCAAGTTTCTATTATAAGCACATGCCTACATTACATTGATGAATTGGAGTATTGTGTATCGTTCTAGGTTGTGACTGTTATATGATGAATGCCATCCAACACAAATATCCATCATTGATCCAATGCCTACGCTTTTCTCATATTGATCTTTGTTAAGTTAATACTACGGTTGCTGCTGTTAGAATCATCACAAAACTGCTTCTGTTACTATTCGTGATACTATTGCTACTGTTACTGTTACTATCAAAACTATCAAACTACTTTGCTACTACAAAAATATTATTTCCCGCGTGTGATTGAATTGACAACTCAATTGCTAAGGCTCATAAATATTCTTTGGCTCCCTTTGTGTCGAATCAACAAATTTGGGTGAAATATTATCCTCTAAGATTGTTGCGATCCTATACTTGTGGGTTATCATCCCTTCGAGGGATGAGGGTGCATAGGACCACCAGCCAGTAACTGAACTCATTTGTATGGTGGGTCTAGCACCTTGACCACATATTGGATGATTGTTTACTTTTCTGCCCCAAGATGCAGGTTGTAGATGTTTGCAAACTTTGTCTAATTTGTGCTTGATTGTACTACAAGCTAAGCGAAAACAAATTTTGTTGGAATAATTAATTGTGTGCCCCTAGTTGTGTCCTCCTTAGCAGGTTTACCCCTAGGTGCTGTTTCCCTTAACATTTTGATATCTTATTCACGTTTTTCTGAATTAATATGAATTTGTTATGATTTTTTTGAAATGATGGTCAAACGGTCAAATGGTAAAAGTGTAAGACGAGCAAAGTGGTTTGGGCGGGAACGAGTGTTTTCGAAAACTAGGGGTAAACCTACCGAGTGTAACCCAACTAGGGGCATAAAATCAATTATCCCAATATTATTTAGTGCAAATGATCTTCAGTGCAAACATTTGTGCTAGATGTACAAAAAATATCCACTAGACAAATGCTAAAAAATACAAATTTTGAATGCAAACCTAGAGAAATCATGAGCTTGTAATTTTTGAATTAAAAATATATGGGGACATGTTGTACAATATTTTTAATTATGGACACAAGTCCAAAGCATAGGACGCCTTATTCTGGAGTGACTTAATGCCCACGATGGTGGCTAGATGCGGTTTAGGCTCAGTTTTGGGGTGGTTTGACATTGATCGCTTCAAGACTGCCAATGCTGGCACACAATGTGTGGCAACTCTTCGTCAAGCTGGTTTGGTACCAGGAATAAGGATTTGCTTGTCAGGCTAGACAGGGCGACGAACAAAGGGGAGAGAACAGGGTCGGTGCTACAACTAGAGACGGAAGAGGCGCGATGGAGATATAGTAGACCCAGACAAGCCAGATTCAAGCGGGAACCAGCGGATGTTGCCGAAGCTAGGACCACGTGTGGACCTAGACGCGCATGGTGGCGCAGCGAGAGGGCCTCCTTGTTCCTGGCTGGGGCATTCACGATGAACCTCATATGGAGGATTACATTGCTCGCACTTGGGGATTGGGAGGGAGTTGGGATGGGGGAGGCCATGGCGGTGTGTGTGGCATGGTGGTGGTTTGCTGGCTATGTTCATGGAGGACGGGGATGGTGAGCTGACTGACGTGTATGGCTACTATAGATCGGTAGTTGGGATATCAACTATGGTCGGGTAGATAGACCCGAGTGGCGATGGGTTTGGTGAGCTATAGGTGAAAGCCTAGTTCGAGCACATTAAATTCCATCATCAACGACGCCCTAGGACGTCGTTGCTCTCCTTGGAGACATCATTATGAAGCTCGTCCACCTCCATCGCCAACGAGTTTGGGCCCACAAGTTTTTCCTAGGTTGGAGTGAATGACGAGGATGTTCCCATCACTCCCTCCTAGGGATGATGCCTTGGAGGCATTGTAGTTTCGCCACCGTGCCACATGGGCGTGTGGCCTGAGAGTTGGTGTGGATGCCAGAGTGACGATCCTCGAAAACTACCTGAGGTTGTCAACTCTGGTTGTTGTGCGAGTAGTAGAACCACTGATTCGATTGGTGTGTGTGGCCTCGTGGTTGTGTGTTTCAATTCTTTTTTGGTTTTTATATTAACCGGGGAAATCTCTTCTGACTGAATGGGAAAGAATGCCATTTGAGACAAACAAGACAAAATATTGTAAAAAAGGTCCTGGATTTCTACTAGCTCGGTCTGGGTTTATTGGCTCTGCTCGTATGTTGGGCCAGACTTTGACCATCTGTATGACAAAAATAAAATATACTCTCCCTGTCTCATAATTTAAGATTTTTTTTTAACAATACACTAGTTTAGTGTCAAAAACCGTCTTAAATTATGGGACGGAGGGGGTAGAATATATGCTAAGTATGTTGTTAGATTTGTATTTGCAAGGCCTTTTGGATGGTCATACCGTTCACATTTTACTCCCACCACAAATTCGTGATGGAGATAATATTAGTTAGACCAAACTTTTAGCTAAAAATATCTTAAATTATGAGACCCATACGAAAGAGTCGCAAAAGAAAGAAAAAGCGGACGAAAGGCAAGCCCATCGCTTACGGCGTGCTCTCTAATCACCCTTAACCAGCGCTGGGCTTGTCATGCACGCAAATCCTCCCAGTCTTATTCATGTAGTACAGCCACAGTAGTACTATAAATCTATAATGTTTTGCGGCGTCCTGAGAACCAATGCCACAGGAGGGCACAGGAGAAGACTGGAGTACTAGCACTAGCAGCACCGAAAGATGACGTCTCTTCGTGTAGGCCATCTTAGCAACGGAGGGCACTTGTGGGGTCGGCTCCGCAGCATTCATTAACTGCCTCTGCTTCTCTTTACGAATATTCCTTCCTTCCTTTATCCTGGTTATTAATGGCCAGAGTTCCGTTCCATGGTTTTCGTTGGATATGATCGACTATTTTTTCTTGATTTTGTCCTTTTTTTTCTTTTTTTGCAGGGCATTTTGGTTTCGTTAATTTGCAAAAAAATAAAATATTACATGAGGACGTGCCGATGACTCCCTTCATAGCATCTACCGCCGAATACATTATATCTGCACCTCAAATGTCTGTGAAGAGTGACCGGTCACACCTTAAAAAAATCATTTGCACAAACCGGGCACCTCCATTACGAAGCTATTGATTCCCGCTCGAGCAAGTCCGACTGCTATCGGGCGTCTCCGATGTGACGGACGCGCCTGGTCGCGCGGGTCACCCCGAATCCTTCCTAGATCTGGGTTGGATATTAGGTGTGTCGGTCAGCCCGAACGATTGAGGCTGGTTTTATGGCGCTTGGATGTGTTGGTTTTTTTTTACTGGTCAGTGATCGGGCTAGGGGTTCAAGGCGCCCGACAGTAGATGCTCTTACACGGAGCCACTCCCTAATAAGCATAAGTAGAGGGTCACGTTAATTCCTTAGAGATTTGTAATAATTAATGAAGCTGGTCACATAAATAAAAAGAATTAATGGACCTGATAGAGGAGTAGTAATAAACCAAAACGGAAGAAAGGATCGGCGACGGATTAAACACGGCCCCACATGCAGTTGGTTGATCTGCCTGCTGCTGCCCACATGCGGAACCATCCATCGCTGCACTGACATCAAAAGCACACACCAGCACAGAACCCCGGCCGGGAGAGGAGAGGTGGGGTCTGTGTGTGTGACAGGAGATGGACGGATGGATCCATCCCAATCGGAAAAAGCGACGGCTGGATGTTCTCTGGGCGGCGTTTCTTCCCGCGCAAGTCTGGTCGAGGGGCGCGGCAGCGTGGATCAGCCTGTGTTTACGAGCAATCACTGCCCCGTCCGTCAAACGGCGCCGTGAGTGGATTAGCGTAGGCCGGCCTTGCTGGGGCCCACGGGCAGAGAGCAGCAGACGGAGCAACCTCCCAAAAATTAACGTCGCCGTGAGGGCATCGTCGCTCAACCAGGCCAGCTGGAGTTCTCTGGAAGCGGCGCCGCCGGTCTATTTAAGCAGCCCCTCGGCGTCGGAAATGCAGGTCGCTTCCTTCCCTTCTCCAACCGAGCCGAGATCCGAGAGCGAGAGACCCATGGCCGCCCCTGCCCCCCGCCCTCCCGCCGCTCCGGCCAAGAGGGGGACCACCGGAGCGTTGGAGATGGCCGAGGCCATGAACAAGATGGCCGTCGCCGGCCCCGTCCTTCTCGAGGTCCAGCCCGTCGGCCCGCCACGCCAGGTCCCCGTCAAGCGTACTGCCACCAAGATCTCCGGTCCGGTCAACCGCTACGGCGTCCTCGCGCGGGATGTGACCGGCGACCCCGACGACGACAACGCGGCTGCGGCGAGCGCGGACGACGACGACGACGACGACGCGGCGGAGGGCGAGGGCGAGGCGGCGGCGGAGGAGGCGCCGACTGCCTAGGCGCGACCAGGACTCGCCGGAGGGTGGCCGTCTCCGGCGGCGCCAAGAGGCCAAGCTATCTGCTAGTACTACTATGCCGTCGTTTTGCTATCGGATTTCCCATCTGTTTGCTACTAGTAGTAATCGGTCGTTGACATGTAATCAGATCCTGCGGCAAGAAATTCAGAAAGCAAATGAAATTTCCGGTTGAGTTGTTCCTTTTTTCGTTTGATCTGTGAGATTTCCTTTCTGCTTGTTGCTCTGGATGGATGCTAAATCACATAATCCCCCACACCATGCCGTTCGAGGTTCTGGCCCAGACGATCGCCGCCTCTGCTCCACACAGGCCTGGCTCCACACCGGCGACGGCCTCTTCTTCTTCGGCGGCTGCGCCCCCCTCGTTCCGAGGCCCAGGCCGTCGCCGCGGGGCAGGCCCTTCACCCCGAACGACAGGAGCACGTGGCACGGCACCCCCTTCACCCCGAGGCCCCAGAGCGGCAGAGCGTCGCCGCGGCCAACCTCGTCTCCCTCTGGCTCCCGTCCCGCGTCGACGACGGCGACGAAGCGTGCGATGCAGCACCACCTGCGCCTCGACGGCGACGGAGCGTACCAGGAGTCCAGGACATCGCCACCGATACGAGCTCTGCGTCTGCTGCCATCTCGCCGAGGCCGCGCGCGAGGCCACCGACAACTCCGGGTTCGGGATCTCGCCGGCCGCTTCGCAATGCTCGGCGGCTCGCGCTGGCCGAGCAGCTCCACCTCGGGCCAGTAGGCACGTGCCGGCCCGGCTCCCCCGTGCTGCGCAACGCATGATTCGCCTCGCCACGTGTACCGAGAGGCTCCGCGCTCTCCAGGTCGCCAACTCGCGCTCCCCCTCCCCGGCAGGCACAAGGCGGTGATGCCGAGCGGCTGCAACGGCAAGCATCGCGGAAGCCGGTGAACGTTGGCTCGGTTTCATGCATGACGGTCACCTGTTCGACAGTTTGCTCCTTTGGATGCAATGCGAGCAGCAGCGCGTGTTCGTGTCCTGGGCGTGGACGGCGCCAAGGCGGAGGACTACCAGTGCCGCGACGGCGTGGCGAAGGGCGGTCTGGAGGACGGAGCTGTGCAACAAGTGCAGAGGAGACTGGGGGCATGCCCGTACGGCGAGCAGTAGCCGTTCGCGCACTGCATCGCCCAGCTCCGCCCCATCATCGGTCACCCGCACTACGAGACCCAGGTCGTCTGCCGCATGTCGTCGGTGGCGCCAGTCCAGCCTCCAGCCCTGATCACTGCACAGGCGAGTGCTCCATCGCCGACGACCACTCACTCTACTCGCTTCACTCGGCCCTCACCCTCGTAAACTATATACTCCTATATATGCCATGTTGATGTTGGAAGCAAAGAAGCTGTCCCATGTCATTAACAAACTGAGTTTCTCTAATCAAGGCGTTGTCTAAGCATTACATACTCCCCGTTCCTAAATATAAACCATTTTAGAGATTCCAATATGAGAGCGGCGTTTTGGTGCCCGGACTCACATGAACCCGAGGATGAATAGAAAATCATAAAAAATAAAAAATAAGATCCAATTTTTTTGTGATGGCAGATGCGTGGTGCTCGTGCCAAATTTCATGAAGTTTGGATATTCGAGTAGCTCGTGGAAAAAAAGAAAATTTGGGTATGTGAGAAACATTTGAAAACAACACTGTTCATGTCCGAATTTGTCTTTTTTGCCACGCACTCCTCGAATTTCCAAACTTCATAAAATTTTGCACGAACATCACGCACATGAATATCTTGCTTATAAAAAGAAAATCTGATTTTTTTTGATTTTTTTTCTATTTTCAATCATTGTACTGTTTGTCGGGCTCATCTGAGCCGAGGCACCGAAGGGAATTTTTGTTCCAATACGGACTACATACGGAGCAAAATGAGTGAATTTACACTCTAAAATATGTTTATATACATTTGTATGTAGTCTGTATTCAAATCTCTAAAAAAAAGTCTTATATTTAGAAGTGGGGTTAGTACTAATTAAGATATATTAATTGCACAAACACTGGAGCACAAAGCATTGTTAATCAGATAAATACTACAAGGAGAAGTGACAGAGCCCACATGCTACACATCCACAACACCCGGGAGGCATAGGGTGCCAGACGAGTTGTTGATGAATCCGCCTTCCTCCGCCCCAAACGCAGTCACATAGGAACACGATCGATTCCTCTGGCCGCCCAGCGCCACCCGACCATCGCCACACACCGTCCCCAAAGACGCCACTCCGCAGTCACCATTTACGGGGTCGCCGCTTCGGCATCCGGTCTCTGCTGTGCGAGAATGGTCGAAGGATCCCCTCCCCCTTTCATGGACGGGCCTACCGTCGTCGTGGTAGTGGCGGTGAGAAGGGATGGCAGGGAAGAGCGGTGCAAGCTAGGGTTTCTCCCATGAGTCGTCGGAAGGAGTGACACATGGGTCGGCAATATATGCATGGTTTCATTTTGATAGGAAACGTACATGACATATATGCATGAAGAATTGTGCAACTCTAATTATTCCTATTTGGACGTATTTGGTTTCCCATTGCCACAACAAAAGGTAAGTAGACCACCACATCCGCCGATACTTGGATGCGGTCCATGCATGCAAAGATGTCCTATCATTAAGAAGGTGGGGGATCAATTTGGATGCAATCCATGCATGTGTACATCATTAAAGAAGCTGAGTTAATGAAGACATATACATGATTGGCTTGGCACTAGTCATACCTTCGTCCTGGTTTATCGGTCCATTTTGTTTATTCAAGGACTTATTCAACTTATTCAAGGACTTAAAAAGGACCCCAAATGATTGGAATGCACTAGTTATGATTTGGGGCGTACTCCCTCCGTCATTTAAAGAGTGTACTTCCAACTTTGTTGGAAAGTCAAACTTTTTTATGTTTGACTGTGTTTATACAATAATACATTAACATTTATGCCATCAAATTAGTAGCATTAGATTCATGATAAAATATATTTTCATGATATACTTATTTGGTTTCATAAAACAATTATATATTTTTGCACAAACTTGGTCAAACTTTGAGATGGTTTGACTCTCCAACAAAGTTGGAAGTACACTTTTTAAAGGACGGAGGGAGTACTATATTAGTAGGGCAGTTGATAAGCATTTAAATAGCACTGTGCTTATTCAAGGATTTAAAAAAGACCCCAAAAGATTGGAATGCACTGGTTTTGATTTATTAATTGCATAAACATTACTTAAACAGTGCTAATCGAAGGAGTACGACCAAAGTAGTTGGTACTTCCGTTTGTCCGCGTCAAGGGACGAGGGCGCACATGACCGCCAGCCAGCAACGGAACTCACGTGAGCGGTGGGGTCCACCACTTTGACGACATTTTGGTTGATTGTGTACTCTTTCTGCCCCAAGCTGCAGCTAGTACTCTCGCACTTGTAGATGTACAAACTCTGTCTAATTTATGCTAAATTTTACAAGCTAAACGAGAAACAAGTTTTGTTTAGTGCAACGATCTGCAGCGGAAAACATGTGCATTAAATGTATAAAAAATGCACTAGAAAGAATGCTAGAAAATCCAAAATCGGAGTGCAAGACTAAAGAAAACATGAGCTCGTAATTTTTGAACGAGAAATATACAGGAATGTGTTGTACTATAACTTTTTTAGAAAAAAAAACTATGGACCTTGACACGCATGGTGGCGCAGTGAGAGGGCCTCCTTGCTCCCGGCTGGGGCGTTGATGATGAACCTCATATGGAGGATTACGTCACTCGCACTTGGGGTCAGGGTTGGGATGGGGTAGGCCGTGGCGGTGTGTCTTATTGTGGTGGTTTGTTGGCTATGTTGATGGAGGACGAGCTTGGTAAGTTGACTGACATGTATGGCTACTACAGACTGCTAGTTCATATTTCAGCTATGGTGGGGTAGGTAGGCTGGAGTGACGATTGGTTTCGTGAGCTATAGGTGAAAGCCTAGTCTGGGCACGTTAAATACCAACATCAATGACACCCTAGGATGCCGTTCCTCTCCTTGGAGACATCATAATGAAGCCCATTCACCTCCCTCGACAACGAGTTTGGGCTCTCATGGGTGAAACCCAAAGTTTTGGCCTAGATTGGAGCGAACGCCGATGACGTTCCTCCCTCCTAGGGATGATGCGTTGGAGGCATTGTAGTTTCGGCACCGACCACAAGGGCGCATTGCCTTAGAGCCGGTGTAGATGCCAGAGCGACGACCCTAAAAAACCGCCAGAGGTTGTCGACTCTGGTTGATTTGTGGGTAGAATCATTTGTTGAAATACACCTTTAGTTGCAATTACCACACCTTTAGCATTAGAATCAAAGAAGTGTCTAGAACTCATCTAGATTAGATATAATTTGATTTCATTCATCTGACATCCCATAATTCTAATGCTAAATGTGTGGTAATTGAAACTATTCTTGTTTTTTTTTGCGAGTGTGAAACTATTCTTGTTGAGCCCGTTTTTTGGCAGGCCGCACCCCATAATTGTTTCGCGTTCACCAATGGGCTTTTTGTTGGTTCTATTTTTCCAATGAGTTTGTCTCGTACGTGTGACCCAGCCGTGAGGTGACGTGGGAGTGGAGTGAGTGCTCTAGCTACAAGCGACTGCTTGTGTACGGGGTGAGCTGGTTACGTGTATGCATTGGTATTTTATTACGTGGCAGCCAGGTGAGATGGTTAGATCTATAGGTGAAAGGTAGTACATGCATGAATTGGAGTAAATGCATGCATTGGTATTTTGCAATTGCACATGGATGCATCGTATGTACTCCCTCCGTTCCTAAATATAAATCTTTGTAGAGATTTTACAATGGACCACATACGGATGTATATAGATGCATTTTAGAGTGTAGTTCATTCATTTTACTCCGTATTTGGTCCATAGTGAAATGTCTTCAAAGACTTATATTTAGGAACGAAGGGAGTAGATGCAACTGCCCATGACAACTCCCATTCCGACTCCAAATACAGTAGTTTCGTGTCTGTGTAGTGGTAAGTCGGGTTATAACGCTTGGATTTGCATGTGCAACGGCTTACATGCAACTAGTGCGGATATCTCCTCTCCCAATCCAGTTGCATTCAATTTGTGTCCATGCAGTTAGAGTGAGTTACAAAATTTGAAGTTGCATGTCTAGTGGTGGACATTAAACTAGCCCGGACAACTCCATTTTTCGACTTCGGTTGCAGTTGCTTTGTGCCCCATGTAGTTGCAGTCGGGTTATAACACTTGCAGTCGCATGTATAGTGATGGAGATGCAACTAGCCCCAACAACTCTCCTCCCAACGCTTTTCGCAGTCATTTTGTGCCAGTGTAGTGGTAGTTGGGTTACAATGATGTTGTTGCATATCTAGTGGTGAATTGCAACTAGCCCCGACAATTCCCCTCCCGATCCTAATTGCAATCGCTTTTGTGGTCGTGCTGTTGCAGTCGGGTTACAACTTTTGTAGTTGCATGTCTAGTGGTGGACATGCAATTGGCCCCAACAACTTCCCTCCCAACCCTAGTTGCATCGCTCTGTGTCCATGCAGTTGCAGTCAGGTTATAATGCTTGTAGTTGCATGTCAAGTGGTGACATGCAACTAGCCTCGACAACTCCCCTCCTGATTCTAATTTGCAATCACTTTGTGCACGTGCTGTTGCAGTCGTCTTACAACCTTTGTGGTTGCATGTCGAGTGGTGGACATACAATTGGCTCCAACAACTTCCCTCCCGACCCCAGCTGCAATCGGTTTGTGTCCATGCAGATGCAGTCGAGTTACAATGCCTGAAGTTGCATGCCTAGTTGTGTACAACTAGCCCGACAACCGTCTCCTAGCCCTAGTTACAATCATTTTATGCATATGCAGTTGCACTCAAGTTTGGAACAAATTATAGTTGCATGTTTAGTGGTAGACATCCAACAAAAACATACATAACACACACACACACACACACACAAAGAAAAAAATACGAGCGAATCTTCAAGTGTCCCAACGTAAAAAAAAAACTATACTCTTCACTCCTCTCATTCTTACTAAGGCACAGGAATGTCCATGCGCTTGTAGGTTAGGCACCTCATTTGAATAAAAATGAAAAATACAAACCGAAAATCTTTGAAGAGAAAAGCCGTAGTGCTAATCCGTCCGTGTAGTAGGGAAATCCCTCGCTGTAGTCATGTACGACCAACATGGAGCCTAGAAAGAGGCCGCGACAACCAACAACGGGCCGCGATGCAGCGCTCGTGAAACACAGGTCGCGAAAGAAAACAAAAACGGTCCGATATAGCATGAGTCACAACACCAAATCACAATGTGAGTTCGATCCAACGGGTATGGAAGTGAATGAGACCAAATAAAATCTCATCTAGCTGAGTTTAGCAAACCCGTAGAATTACTGATAATAATATTTGGTATAGATTTATTTTTCTATTTTACTGTAACAAAAAATGCTATTATATTATGAGACGGAGGGAGTACGAACTTGCCTACATTACCGTAAAGTAGAATGTCTTTCCACCCATGTCTAATTGTTTCCATCAGGTCTGTTTCTATACGTACTCCATCTATCTCTACTCCTAATGGACGAATTGGTTGAATAGTCCCCTCCATTTTCAACCGGTTTATTTTCAATCGGTTTATTTCAACCGGTTTTTCTTCGTCCCACCTCCCACCAGCCCCTCCCACCGGTTTTTCTCTTTTCTCGTCTGACCGGCAATACCCAACGTATTTATGGTAATCAATCATAATTAATCCACGTATAGTAATAAATCAATCCAGGTATGGTAAGGTCATAACTCAGGAAATTTTGAATATGGTAATTATATGGTAATAAATTTAAATTACCCCAAAGGCTATCAATCCAGGTATGGTAAGACCATAACTCGGGAAATATCGAATATGGTAATAAATTTAAATTACCACCAGGTATGGTAAGGCTATCCACGTATAGTAATAAATCATAATTAATCCACGTATAGTAATAAATCAATCCAGGTATGGTAAGGTCATAACTCAGGAAATTTTGAATATGGTAATTATATGGTAATAAATTTAAATTACCCCAAAGGCTATCAATCCAGGTATGGTAAGGCCATAACTCGGGAAATATCGAATATGGTAATAAATTTAAATTACCACCAGGTATGGTAAGGCTATCGATCCAGGTATGGCACGCCCTCACCTGATCACCTATCACAATCTCCAGCCCCACGCACGCACCAAAGAACCCACCCGGCACCAAACGCAGCTCCTCTCGATCCCCTCGAGTAAACGCCGCCGCCGTCGTGCGATCTTCCTGACGCAGACGCCGTCGCCGCCTCCTTCCCACCTACGGCGTCCCCCACGTCCATGGTGACGGCGCTCGCGTCCTACACTGACCCTCCGCCTCATATAGGTTGGTCGTTGATGGAGTGGGATGTGCCGCTGCGGTTTGGGGAGGCGCAATCACGATCTGGTTGGAATCTAAGTGTGGACTCGTTCTCTGCGATGAAGGATGGCGCTGCCTCCCTGGCAAATGGGATCGGAGGAAGGGGCTCTACGTCGTGAATGTCGGCGAGGCAGCGGCCGAAGGCGAGCCCGACGGTGAGCACGGGTGTTCGTCCCATGAAATAGGCGGCCACGGAGGGCGGATCTGAGGCCACCCCAATCGCCGGTGGCCCTTCCTCCCATCGCTCATCGCCTCCATTCTCTCTCTCCTCTAAATCTTTGTCGCCCCTGCCTAATTCTGGCCGACGCCATCCGACTCTCGCATCGACCACCACCAGCATGGCTGCGGACGAGGCGCAACCGCAGATGCCGCCGCCGCCATCCTCATCCACCTCCTCCACCATCCTTCCCAGCCGTCGTCGGGGGCACCCGCCATCTGCGCTCTAGCCCACCCGCTCCCTCCTATCCCCTCCCCCTGCCTGCCAGCCCCGTGATCCATCGCACAGATGGCAGGTACTACAGCGACCTCCTCCCCAGCGGATCCAGCCTCCTCCGATGGAGATCCATCCTGGGCACCGCCTTATTCTCATGCGTGCACGTCTATATCAACGTCTCATTCCACCTCACCTGAGCCTTTACCTTCCCACCTCTGCTTCAGATCCACATCACTTTGCAAGGTATGTGCTTGATTGTTCCGAACTGGATCGATGGATTGTGCAAGGTACTTTGGGTGTCGTCATTGACGGCAATTGTCACGCCATGCTACCATCGGAGGGGTCCCTCATCGATGATTATGGTCTTCCGAACTGCACGAGCTCCATTGAGAAGGATGTTTTTAATTCTGGTTTTGCCTACATGCTTTCTTTGCCTGTATCTACTTAGCTAATGTCTTCTTATAGATAGTAGCTGCTGAAGTGGTGATCAAAGTTGTTCACTATAAGGAAACAACCATGATAACAAAAGTGTATATTCCCTGACCTTTGACCTGAAGTACTTTTTTATTAGAAACTTGCAACAGCCAGGCATTGAAATTAGCAACAGCTTCGTACGTACTGAACTAATTTGCAGCAACACGTACTGAACTAAGTTAGGTTATGCTCATCGTTCTAACATGCTTAGTGATAACCACCTAGCAAGCTGATCAAACATGAAAAAATTGAAGTGCTACTACTAATCGTACTATTCTAAATGTGAAAATCTATTTAATTGGCTCTTCTCTAATTATACACTTGCATAAATCTCAGATCTTGCAAATTACAGTATAACCATAAAAGTCATGCTTTGACTCCTATAGGGCCTTTTGCACTTTAATATGACTAATAATTTGCCTTAATATCACAGATTGTATTACTACCTTTCTAAGTGAATGACATTCAAGAAGCTCATTAAATAAAACCAAGAAATCCTTCTGGTATTGGAGTGTAGGAAAGTTGAGACTATAAAACCAAAAGGTTATATTTATGTTTATTAGAGAAGGTTCTTTACTTTTTATAGGAAAACACAAAATGTTGCGATGTAGAGTCTAGGTGGTGGGCCTCCTTGATCCACTTGGTGGATGAGGGCGACTCCGGTCCTGGCTCCCATAGTGCCAGTGATCCAAAAATCATAGGGCCTGGATATAGCTCTAGCAGACGTATGCGGCTTGCGCATCGAGCGTGGTCGTCTCGAGCATGGAGATAGGCGAGTTGTAGACCAAGAGCTGGTACAGAGATAGGCGAGTTATAGACAAGAGCTGGTGGGTAGCAAGAAACACATGCACACCAAAGAACAAATCCGAGTCACATGTCTACTTCTATTGGTTTCTACAAAGAGCGGCTAGCTTAGATCTTAGACCAGTCGGTCACTGTCGAGGTCGCCAAGGTGATCTTACAGCACCGCCGTGGGGATTTCTCATGATTTTATGTAGGCAAGCCGCAAGCGGTGGTGGTGATTGGCTGGGTGGTGTCGCTGCCTTGGGAAGAGACGAAGTGATGGTAAAAGTAAGCAGGATCCGATGATTCTTCCGTGGGGATAGCCAAAGTCAAGATGTCGACTGCAGACTCGTCGCAGACTTGCAGTGAACCTGAATGCGGCGAGCCTGATTTGTGGATCGATGGCGGGTCTTGACTTTGTTAGGCTGGGATTGGATGGTTGCGGAGGGTGGTGTGCTTGGTTGGGTTCCCATGGAAGAATGTGGCCTCCTCGTGGATCTGGTCATGCCCATCCTAGAGAACATTGTGTCTCTAGCTCCCTCGAGGAGCAAGGACAGTGCAAGCGGCAGCAGGGGGTAGGGGTAGATGTGGGGAGGGATGTCGGCGGCTGCTCGAGGTCATCATGATGAAACCCTTGACATCCCATCTTTATCAATGGAAGTGGAAGAGCACGAAGTCGAGATTGGATAGGAGTTTGAGTTCTTTTTGGCACCGATCGGTTCCCCACTTTAGAGATGTATTTTTTTTGCGTGCGAGCAAACAGTGGGTTGATTCTAAAAGGGATAGGCACTTTTCAACAAAAGTGCATGATGGACCAAAAATATGACCTCATTTTATTCGTTTGATAGATATCGTATTATTCGTTGTTGTTCGTTCGGTGAAATTTCCTAATATTTGATTGTTGTGTTTCTAATTAGAGCACCCCATAATCACTCAATATGAGGGGATGATAAATGAAAGATACTGATTATAAATTTTGAAGAGCCCGTGGCAACGCACGGGCGTTATACTAGTTTATGCATGGTTTTCATTCTCATATGGCACGTACATGCATATGGATTAGCCAAAGGTATAAACTTTTCATGTTCCTTTTCTAGCCTAGTTTTTCCTGAGTACCCCAACAAACGGAAAGTAGGCCACCACATCCGTTGACATCACACGGGAACAGATGCTACCCATGCATGCAAACATACAAAGTTGTCCCATCATTAGGGTGAATGCGACCCATGCATGCATGTCATTAACAAAACAAATAGTACTTAATGATGTAAAAAAGGCCGGCTAATGATTGGCACATGCACCTGGTTAAGATATATTAACTGCTTAAACACTGGAGCTGTGTCAATAAGAGGAGTAGGAGTACTACTTTTTTTTTTGACGGGATAAGAGTAGTACTACTACTATACTACGGGGATGTATCTGGTGCACCGGGGCAATTTGTGCTACCGGTGCACCGGTCGCCCGTTGCACATTCCAAAATGTTCGGAAAAATCCAGAAAAGAATTTAGCGCATTGACACAACATAAATGTACATTGTCACAAAAAATAAAATAAATATTTGAAACATTGCTGGAGATACAAAAATAACAAATTTGACACTGAATAGTACATGACACAAGTTGGGCTTCAGTTTTGGCCCATTAGCACACTGACATCAAATTTGTCATTCTGTATCTTGAACATTGTTTTGAATTTTGATTTAAATTTTTGTGATAACATACATTGATGTCGATACACTAATTTTTTTCCGGATTTTTTAAAATATTTTTGAATGTGTAACGGGATCCGGTGCACCGGTAGCACCAATTGCCTTGGTGCACCAGATACGTTCCCACTATACTACAAGTGGTAGGTATATGTTTCCTGTTTGTCCGCTTCGGGAGATCAGGCCCACCAGCCAGCAGCCAGAACACACGTGCGCCGGGCGGCCCACCACTTTGACGATATTTTGGCTGCTCGTTTCCACTCTGTCGCGTCCAGATCTTTGTAAACTTTGTACAATACGTTAATTTGTGTCAAATTTTACAAGCAAAGCCAAAAACAAAAATTGCTTAGTGCAAACGATCTGCAGCACAAAACATTTGTATCACAATGTACAGAAAAATTCATTACGAAAATGCTAGGAATTAATATTTCGAGTTCAACGCTAGATAAATCACAACCTTGTAATTTTTACACGACAAATATATATGGATATGTTGTACAAACATTTTAAAACGATATGGTTACATGCCCACAACATAGTAGGCTTGTCCAGTGTGAGTTAATGATGGCCGAGATTTGAGGGGTGATCTGACATCGACCGCTTTGAGCTGCCAACACTAGCACACTATGCATGGCAATTCTTTGTCAAGCCATTCGATTGATCGAGAGTAATGATCTACTTGTCGTACTGGATGCGCGAAGACGAGTAAGGGCAACTCCAAACGGGCGATTCATTTCATCCGCTGGCGTCCGTTTGGGTCGGCACGGACACAAAAGACGCCCAGCACCGATCTAAACGGACGCGCGTCCGCTTGGCGTCCGCATGACGACCCATTTACGGCTCAATTTTGAGCCGGATTTGCGTCGGCGCGGACACGAGACGGACGCGTGCGCCTACTCTTCTCCCCAGGCCGCTGGTCGGTCGCAGCCACCACCATTTCCCCCCCATTTCCCCCCAAAACCCTACCGCCCGCGCGCGTTCCCGCCCCACACCCGCCATGGACGACGATCTCGACTTCGACGCCGCCGCCTCCCTCGCCTCGTCCAGCACGACGACTGCCTCCTCCGGCAAAGGCAAGCCTCGTGCCCTGCGCAAGACCACTGCCGCGTCCAAGCCAAAGAAGGTGCTGACGCCCGAACAACGGGCAAGGGAGTCGGCCAAGGGCCGGAGGCACACCGCGGACGCGAGGGATGAAGCCGTCACGGCTGCCGCCTTCGCCACCGCCGCGCTGCAGGAGGTCACCAGTGCTCGCGTCGCGGCGGCAACGAGGAAGGCGCTCTACATGATAGGGTTAAACCCTAGCCAGCACAGCCTCGTGAACGCCGCCGTCGCCGCGGCCAGCACCGGCTCGTCGGCGTTCTCTCGAATGGTGCTGCCCGACTCGCCCCGCGTGTCGGCTTGCACCCCGATGCCCAGCTTCCACTTGTACCGGCAGGGCTCCACTAGTAGAAAACCACCCATTAGTCCCGGTTCGTAAGGGCCTTTAGTCCCGGTTCATGAACCGGGACTAATGGGTCGTTACTAATACCTCCACCCATTAGTCCCGGTTCAATCCAGAACCGGGACCAATGTGCCTCCACGTGGCTCTGTGCGCTCACCCCAGTCAGGGGGCCTTTGGTCCCGGTTGATGGCACCAACCGGGACCAAAATGCATCCACGCGTCAGCATTCCAGTTGCTGGGGTTTTTGTGTTTTTTTTTTGAAAGGAGGGGAGGTTGGGGTTTTGGGGGGTTAATTTAATTAGGTGTTTCATATATTGTGTTAGCTAGCTAATTAATAGAGAGAAGTGTCCTCTCTTATGTCTGTGCTTGGACGCTACGTACTATATATACATAAGTGATCGAGAGAACCATTCAGTACAGAAGTTCGTCATGCATACCAAGAGAAGTGATCGATCGACCTCTCCTTCTCCGAGAGGTTGGTCGAACAACAAGTTTTCCTATCATGTATCCGACGCTACTGGCTACATACATGTACAATATGTATAAGATCTCTTATAATTACAAACCCCTAGCTAGCATTTGAAATCAATTTCCACATGGTATTCTCCGGTTTTACTGATGACGTGGTCAAGAAAGAATCCCGCCAATTCCTCTTGAATTGCTTTCATGCGATCTGGTTCTAGGAGTTCATTCCGCATCTGCCACGTCTAATTTGAAGGGGGTTAATTAATACATATATATGAATGAAACTCAACAGAAATGATGGTGTAATAAAATGAAATTGTGAATATTATTGCTTACGCACTTCATATTGTCTTTGAGAGTAGCCCCGCTTGTTTTTCAAAGTCGCGGTGTGGATGAACTCGCACACGTAGTATCCACAGAAATCATTCCCTTCCTCCTGCCACAAGCACTTTACGAGAAATAGAGGTCAATCAAACTGATAATGAAGCATTATAAATGGCATTGATGAAAGTATAGCTATATATAGAATCAACGGGCCGGAGATGCGCGCAACTAGCTAGCCAGTAGTACTTACTTTCGGGTATGTCAGCAGTCCCGGAGCTTCTGCGGTGAACTGTTTCCAAACCCTGCAAGACAAAGAAAATAATTATTATTACTTGAGATATCAGGAAATGAACAAAAAGTTACCGATATGATGCGATAATTATGATCGATTGAACTTACTTGCTGAGCATTTCAGTCATGTCCGCATAGGTTTTGGGATCTTTCCGTCTTGAGTCTAAGACGGTTACTAGTCCACGCTCAAGCTTAATCTCCAGAAGAATATAGTGGTACCTGCGCACACATGCATAACTCATCAATTACATTACTATAACCTCGCTTGAGTAATAAGGGAAACCGAATATGCACACGACAGTAACACTCACGGGCCGTTGTAAGGAAAGAGTATGGTATCTTTGTTTTGATTTTTTATCAACGATCGTAGCAAGTTGTCCTCGGCCTCTTTGACGTTCTTTTCAACCAGAAATACATCTATGATATTTGTGTTAATGAACCCAATATCATAAATTTCTTGTTTTTTGCACTCAACGATCTTCAATCTGCATAATATATTGAGGATAATTAATTATAAATACATGCATGCAATGAAAGAGCCGAGCTATATATAGAGACTTAATGACAGAAATAGTACTTACAGGCAGTAGCAAAAGACCATTAATTTATCGAGGGCCTTTTGATTGAAGAACTCGAAGAACTCCTCAAATGGAACAGTCAACAGATCATTTGCAACGAGATCGTGCTCCTCTTTAATATGTAGATACAAAGCATTCTTACCATCAGAATCTCTGCAGGTTTCCATGTACCAATTATGGAATCTTCACATCATCGTTGTCAGAGATTTTTCATCTTTGACGAGAGGCTTCCCGTACTCGTATCTGTGTCCGTCCACCTTCAAGAAATCAGGAAGTGCATCGTCAGGCAGGTAATCGTCAAGATTGCCATAACAGGCCACCGTCCCCAGAGCATTAGACACATTGAGCGGGGGGCACGATTGTTGTGCTTGTTCGCCGAGCTGGGCAATTTTTTCCCCTTTGCTCGTTGTTTTAACCTTTTAGCACTGACAGTAGTTCCCGACCGCTGGGCTTGGAGATATGTCTGTTCAGTAATGCGCTCATAGTTGGTTCTCGGCGGATACTTTGGTGGTTTCCTCAGGGCATCGATAGTGCGCTTTGCTTTCACCGGATCTACCTTCTCCTCCGGAGGTGGATGTCTCTTTGCTTTCACCCCTTCAAAGAACTCCTGCACGTGGGCCTGCACAATCGTATCGTTTTCCTCCTCGGACTTATCGTACGGTAACTTCTCTAGAGGCTTGAGAGATGATGGACCGTATTTGTATTGCCTCCCGCCTCTGGTTGTGCTGCTAGACGCCAGAGCAGACGGAGCGGCTGCGGCGTCTGTCTTCTTTCGTGCTTGCTTACGAGGCGGAGGAGAAGGAGTACGACGCGCCGGAGCAGCCGGGGCGGCGGCGGGTCTCTTCCGCCCTTGCTGGCGAGGCGGAGAAGGAGGATGCTGCTGGCTGCTCAGGAGCGCCGGCGCAGGCAGAGAAGGAGGCGGAGTGCCGCCATGCATCGGAGAAGGAGGTGGAGTGCCGCCACGCGTGCCCTGATCGTCACTCGCCGGAGGAGGAGGTGGTGGAGGAGGCGGAGTGCCTTGACTCGCTGGAGCAGGAGGAGGAGGCGGAGGCGTCCAGTTCAGAAGGTTGATGAGCTCCTTCTTCCATAGGCATGGAGTCTTCAGAGGAGAACCCAGCCTAGTCTCCCCTTCACCGGTAGGGTGGTCAAGCACGAGGTCCTCAAATCCCTCCGTTATTTCATCCACCATCACCTTAGCATATCCTTTTGGAATCGGCTGGCAGTGATAAGTTGTGCCGGGTCCACTAGGATAAACTTGGCCAACAGCCGCCTTGACCTTCAAATTCATCCATCGCGCCATCATGTGGCAATTTTGAAACTCCGTGATACCATCCACGGGATAGCTGGCAGGAGCCGTCAAGACATGCTCCGGCTGAAGCAACTCGGTGGAAGCCACGCTGCTTCTCCGCTGAGATGGCGGGGTAGCTTCAGGGGAAGCTTCGGCATGTCGTTTGTTGTGATCTGCTGCTTCTCGTTCCTCTTCTCGATCCTCTAGCCCCATTACCCTTCCAAGCAGCGCCTGCATTTGGTCCTGCTCCAGTTTCTTCCTCCTCTCGTGGGTTTTGTAACCACCTGCGTCTGGAAAACCAACCTTCCACGGAATGGAGCCTGGCGTGCCTCGTGTCCGTCCAGGGTGCTCGGGATTCCCAAGGGACATTGTGAGCTCGTCCTTCTCCCTGTTTGGAAGGAACGTCCCTCGTTGCGCTGCATCGATATAGTGTCGAAGGTTCTTGACTGGTGTTTGCAGTTGCTCGTCCGTCCACTGACACTTCCCTGTTACAGGGTCCAAGGTTCCGCCAGCCCCGAAGAACCAAGTCCGGCAACGGTCTGGCCAGCGCATTATCTCTGGTTCGATCCCTTTTTCAAGCAGATCATGCTCAGCCTTGGACCACTTAGGCCGGGCTTTGAGGTAGCCACCTGACCCCGTGCGATGGTGAAGCTTCTTCTTTGCAGCATTTTTCTTGTTTGTCTCTGACATCTTCTTACTCTTTTTTGATGTCTTGTGGGCCACAAATGCGGGCCAGTGATCTTTGATCTTCTCATATTTGCCGATGAATTCTGGTGTCTTTTTTTCCTTGACAAACTGGTTCAGCTCTTTCCTCCACCTCCTCATTAGGCCTGCCATCTTCTTAAGAGCACAAGACTTGATTAATTGCTCTTTAACTGGCTTCTCCGGATCCTCCTCTGGCGGTAGGGTGAAATTTGCCTTCAGCTCAGTCCAAAGATCTTCTTTCTGCATATCATTGACATAAGACACCTCAGCGTCTTCATCCTTAGCAGGCTTATACCATTGTTGGATGCTGATCGGGATCCTGTCCCTAACAAGAACCCCGCATTGAGCAGAAAATGCCTTCCTTGTCCGGATGGGTTCAATCGGTTCGCCGTCGGGCGCGATTTCTATGATCTCAAACTTTTCATCCGAGCTCAACTTTTTCTTCGGGCCTCGTCTCCTTACCGAAGTTGTGCTCGATCCGGAGGGCTAGAAATTATAAGGAAGAAAGACGACAGTAATTAATATGTGTACATATACCAAAACAATGGATGCATCAATTAACTAGTCAGCACGGGCTTAACTAATATATATATACCTGGCCGGACTCGGTTCGGTGACTGGAGCAGTCGGCACGGTCTCCTTCGTCTTGTACCTCCATTGTGTCACCGGAGCCATCCTGAACATAGTCCTCCTCTTGTACCGGCATTAATTGGTCAAAGCCACCATCATAAACATAGCCCTCTTCTTTATCTAGCTGATCAACGGTGTCAAGGAGAAATGACGCAACATCATCACTTGATCCATTTGCGATTATGTCCCCCAACATCGCTTCTGTTTCTTCGTCTCGGAAGTGCTCCATAGTTTTTGCAAATATTTACAACATGTCAATTATTATTCAAACATGGTACAGATGGATATATATATATATATATATATATATATATATATATATATATATTAGTGGCAAACGTAGAACTAGCTAGCTAATCACAATAAGGAATCATGTTAGTGGCCTCGACACAACGCTTCAAGGGTTTGGGGTGGCCTCGACGATAACGCTCTTTTAACTTGATAAATTTGGGTGGCCTCGAGAGAGTTAATTTGTTGGGTAGGGGCGCGGCGGGAGGGGGTAGGAGACCAACATCGTTTTCTCTCTAGGGTTTGGGTGTCCTCGAGAGTTTTGGTCGAGCGAGAGGGCCAAGGGGGGTGCTGCAGTTGTATAAGTTATGACGGTCGAGAGGGGGTATATATATATATATATCGACCGCCCCTCATGTCGAAGTTATCTAGATGGGGTTATATCGACAACGACGTGACATACATATACATGGGAAAATAATGTTATCGGGGAGGGGGTATCGGTACCACCCCCTAGCTCGTGTTGAAGTTTCTTCTTTCTCCTCTATTCCTTTCTTTCTTCTTCTCCTCTTCTTTTTCTTCTTCTCCCTCGAGAAAGGAAAATAATTAAGAAAAAGGAAGAAAAGAGAAAAAGGAAGAAGGAAGAAGAAGAAGAAAAAAAAGAGGAGAAGAAGAAAGGAATAGAGGAGAAAGAAGAAAAAAAATAGAATTTCTTCTTTCTCCTCTATTCCTTTCTTCTTCTCCTCTTCTTTTTCTTCTTTTTTCCTCTTCTTATTTATTTCTCCTCTTCTTCCTCTCCTCTTTTTCTCCTTTCTTCCTCTTCTTATTTTTCTTTTTCCTCTGTATTGCTTGTTTAAAAAAAAAATTCAAATAGAAAATTTCGAAAAAAAACAAAGGTTTTGCCTAATGCATTGTTCATATGAATATACAAACATTTGCATATTATACAATAATTAATATCACCAATAGATACAATAAATACAGAGCGACGAAGAGCCAATAGATACAAAAAATATATGAACAGAAAAAAAAACATGAACAATAAATACACATATGAAC